>NC_133362.1:69042463-69087677 GCF_049309525.1 Garra rufa
AACTGGTCTCCCCACATCTCTTTCAAACAGTGTTTCAAAAGAACCAAGTCCAATGGAAGAGCTTTTAGGTGCTCTGATATAACAGTGAAAAAGAATACTGCTCATTATGAACTTCTTGCACCATTTACTTCTCTGTCCAGGCTGAATAATGTTAGCAAACTGTTGTGAAAAGAGTCCATTCTTTAAATGTCACTGTTCCAAACTTGCCAGGAGGAGCCTATCTGTCTCTGCCCTAATAGTCTGTGGCACTCAGCGTTGTGGCTGCAGCAACCCCAGATTGAATCCGTGTCACGGCAGGCTTTTTGTGCAGGTGAATACAATGCCGAGTTCCATTCTGCCACCTCCATTTTTCATCCGGGTACGGTGCAAGTTATACTATACCACCAACTCAGGCGGTGGACGCTGGCTTTCGTGGCCAGAAAAGAATGTTGGAAGTGCATGAGTCACTGACAGGGCCAAAGGAGCTGAAGCCCAAGGTTTGGATCCCGTCATGTACGAGAGAGTGCTGTCTTTCCATGCTGGCTAAAGAAATTTGGAGTTGCGTTGCAGAAAGCGCAAAGGCCGCGAGTACAGGACGTGATGTGGCGCGCTTCGTTCCACTGCCCATTGGCTGGTGGCCAGATTCACTCTTGACACTCCAATACAGCTCTGTTGTGAGCAGAAAAGAATGCTGGAAGTACATGAGTCACTGACAGGGCCAAAGTAGCTGAAGCCCAAGATTTGGATCCCATCATGTCATGAGAGCGCTGTCTTTCCATGCTGGCTGAAAAAAAATGTGAACTTGCGACACAGGAAGCGCAAAGGCTGCAAACACGGTCCACGAGAAAGCACGCTTTGCTCCAATGCACATTGGTGTGTGGTCTGATTTAGTCTGCTATTGAAACTGCAGTGCAGCTCTGCTGTGAGCAGAGCACCCAAAAATACAGGTCACTCGGAAAGGTTCCCCTCCACGGAAATCTTTAGTAAAAGGCGAAAGATTTATGCGTCTACGAAGAGAAACTCGAGTTGCGTGCCCATGCGCTTCAGCATGTGCGCTCCCTGTGGTAAACCACTGTGCTCACAAAGGGTAATCTAGGGTGCCGATAAGATTTTCATCTCCCCCTCACTCCAAATGGGAGGAGTAAAAGTTAAAAAGTCTCTTCCATCATCCATTCTCGCCTGCCACACAGGAGGCCTGGCTCTGATTCCCGGGCAAATGCAGGAACAGAGTTCTTTTAAGTAAGGGGTGTGTGTTTGCATGTGTGTGGGATTCTTTAAAATTAGCCTTGAAGGCCAAGCCTGATTTGCTAGAAGGAGCTCCAAACTTTGCATATTGACCCAACCCCCCTTTCCCTGGATTTGACGTGTAACAGTTACGCACCATTACTAAATCCAGGGCAATGTGAAGGCCGAAGTTCTCCCAGCCGAGCATTGGTGGTTCAGTGGTAGAATTCTCGCCTGCCACGCGGGAGACCCGGGTCCGATTCCCGGCCAATGCAGGAACGGAGTTCTTTTAATTAAGTTGTGTGTGTGTGCTTGCATGTGTGTAAGGTTCTTTAAAATGAAGCCTGATTTACTTGAAGGAGCTCCAACCTTTGCACACCGACCAACCCCCGTTCCCCGCGGCATCTTTTCAGAAACTCATTAGTCCGTCTATATTCGTCAAATGCCTAAAAAACTTGTTCACTTTATCTATAGGTTGACGAAGTTTAGCAGTGGGCAATATACTCGTAAATGCGGTGTTAATTCCAAACGTTCTCCCTCCTTTCCGAGCATTGGTGGTTCAGTGGTAGAATTCTAGCAGTGGGCGATATGTTCCACGTAAATGCGATGTTACTGCCACATGATTTCCCATCCTTTTTTTTCCATGTTCCCATTATGAAAAGTAAAAAAAAAATAGTA
Source organism: Garra rufa (assembly GCF_049309525.1). Classification (NCBI taxonomy): domain Eukaryota; kingdom Metazoa; phylum Chordata; class Actinopteri; order Cypriniformes; family Cyprinidae; genus Garra; species Garra rufa. Next base: position 69,044,345 of record NC_133362.1, read on the forward strand.
ATAATAGTAAAGTGGTCCAAATGAGGACCCCCTGTAATGTGTAGCATTCAAGATATTGGGAGACTCAATAAGATCAAGGCAGGTTGATTTGTTTTTTCATGGAGTAGTGGCTCCTTATGCTGATGTCGGTGAAGTCAAGCCGGCTGGGGGCCAAGAACACCGGGTACGGCTCCTCGTTAGTATAGTGGACAGTATCTCCGCCTGTCACGCGGAAGACTGAGGTTCGATTCCCCGACGGGGAGACCCAGTTCTTTGCTGCTGCTGAACGACTCATCCAAAAGATTTTGGTGCTGACAGAGGTCACAGAAGGAGTTCTGCTTCAACGTCAGCCAGAGCCAAAACAAATGCGTTGGCCGGGAATCGAACCCGGGTCAACTGCTTGGAAGGCAGCTATGCTCACCACTATACCACCAACGCAAGTGCCCGACTCCAGCTTTTAGCCATCTGAAAAGAATGCTTGAAATGCACAAGTCACTGATAGGGCAAAAGGAGCTGAAGCCATCTTTGTTTGTATCCCGTCATGTACGAGAGAGTGCTGTCTTTCCATGCGGGCTAAAGAAATCTGGAGCTGCGACGCAGAAAGCGCAAAGGCCGCAAGTACAGAACGTGGTGAGGCGCGCTTCGTTCCACTGCCCATTGGCTGGTGGCCAGTTTTACTCTTGACACTCCAATACAGCTCAGTTGTAAGCAGGAACCCCAAAAACAAAGATCACCCGCAAAGGCTCCTCTCCACGGAAACCTTTACTACACCTTCTTGGGCCTGTGCACTCGCTGCACTAAACCACTACGCTCACCAAGGGTAATCTAGGGTGCCGACACGCGACCGCAGACTTTGATAAACACAGCTGACAGCAGCGACGTCTGTGTCCGTTCCATTCTAATCTCCCAGCTTTCAAGTCATAAATCTCGTATCTCCATTTAAACATGATTATGGGGAAATGTTGTGTTAATGTTGGTACACAACAGTATATGATAGCAATATAAGGTATAATACCAACTTTAACGATACAATGTTTAATAACTCAAAAAATATGCATTTTTTTTTATTTCCTGAAAAATATTGGTTTTGGAGATACGAGGATTCCGCCCGACAGCGACGATATATATATATTAGGGCCGGGACTCGATTAAAAAAATTTATCTAATTAATTAGAGGCTTTGTAATTAATTAATCGAAATTAATCGCATTTTAATCGCATATAAATATTTGACCTGAGAACAGTGAGAAGTAAGTTTTTTTATATGGATTTTTATTATACCATTGAATAATGACTGAATACATAAGCTTAAGCAACAAAATATTGTTTATTTTTGTTCAACCAAGTCCAACAGACCAGAGCAATATTGCCATTAAGTGTAGCAATAGGCTCGATGTGCTACAGTGATATGCGAATTCCTTGTTGCATAGCTTGCACACAACCATGCTCTTATCGACGCTTCCATCCATTCGTTTTTAATAACAAAATTTCCCATCCACAGGGCCAACCAAAGCGGTCCCATCAGCTTTTTTGTCCATGTTCACTGTGGTTTGTTTTGCTGCATCCCAATTCGTCTACTTATACTATAGCCTATAAGTATGTACTCTTTTTGTGAAGAAAAGTACATACTTGAGTATGTAGCAGAATAGTAGGCAGGCTTTGGGACATACTACTTCGTCATACAGTAACTGCTTCTTTAACGGACACTCTGTTGCTTAGTTACCTAAATTCTGTCACTGTTTAAACTGCCCTGTCAATCATCACAGTTAACATTATCTACATTTCGTTTAATTTAATTTCCTACCGTATTAGAGAGAAATTAAGAGGCACGTTCTTTAAAGAGTCTTTCATGCCGAGAACTCTGCTCTTGTGTTTGCTTAATTGACCATATGCACGAATTACTTCCTTGTTTACTCAAGCCAGCTAAGTCACTTCCGGTCAACTGTACTGTGGTGTAATATGAGCGCACTTTGTTCGTTTTCTTTACATAATACATTCACAATCGAAGAAAAGTGTTGTTTGTCTAAGAGGACCAAACGTCCATGTACACCGTTTCAAGAATGGAAAATGCCAGTTTAAAAAAATACGCGAGTAAATCGGCTAAATATGCGCAAGTCATTGCTATGATTGACAGTAATAACCGGACCAAACAAATTACAAACTGATGTCAAAAAAGAACTTAAATGATTCAGACTAATTTCACAGTAACAGAACTACAGCAGTAGCAAGTTTGTGTTGGTTAAATATAGGCTATTAAATAGCTTTTACAGTTCAAGATAAAACTTAAAAGATGTAGTTATTAAATTTTATAAAATATTTCAAATTCATATTGATTCATATTGAGTGCATTATTTAATTATTATACCATCAATAATACTACAATTTATTATACTAGTAATTTTATAATAAATCAAAAAGCAAGACGTCTTGAAAAATATATAGGGATTTTAAAAGTCAGCTTCACAATAAATAATCCTCTGCTGCCATCTATTGGTTATATGGGTAATTCCATAAATAGACGCTGTTTTCCTTGAAAAGCCATTTTTTTTCAAAAGTGAGTCCCTGAAGTACATTTTATTTCACAGCTGTAGAGTTAGAAAATAAAAAAGGCTTTAAAATATTGCAAGATTTTAAAAATGTGTTCATGACTATGAAGGCAAGTTAGTGATTATCTAGAATACGATTAAGATGTCCTTGAAGAGAAATATCGCTAGCTAGTTAACGTTAGCTTAAACAGGTTATGATAGTGTTTAGCTGTCAGCATTTAAATGTACAACTATGCAGATACAGAGAGTAGGGGATTGCCAGGCTCCGCATTTAAATTATATGTTGTTAAATAATATGAATCTGAATGTTCATGCCGCTAACATAGTTTATAATGTTGCAATTATAAATTTTCTCAGTTTCTGATAAGAACGAGGCAGTAAATGAGTCTCAATAGTGTCCACCTAATATATAGCACATAGAATATGAGCTTCAGCGGAAGTTTACGAGCTGGCTTATCTTTATGCGGAAGTTCTAAAGAACGCTCAGTGCATAAGGTCAATTATGCATTTAAACGTTAATGACCAAACCTATCATTATAAATGTTGCTGCACATGGAATATAACGCGGATAACTTTTAAAAAATATTTTTTATCAGGTTACACACTGATTATTTATCACTCAAACCCCTTTCTCTACCTGTCCGTTGGTCGCGCATATCCTCCATGTTTGTAGTTTTTTAACACTTTTTATGCGTGTTTGTAGTTCTAATCGATCCTCGTTCACGGCGCAGTGTGTTGTGGGCAATATTAGCCGTTAGAGTGTGCATTGATCGTTAAGTAGTAGACCATCCGGGAATCTTTGGAATACTTTTTTAAACATACTACGATTTGGGACATACAATACTATTTAGGACGGACGCAGCTTGTCTGAACGCTAGTTGGTGCTCCAGTATAATCGGTCCGCCGAATCTCATCCAGTGAGAAACGTTCCGCGGTGCAAAACTAAGTGCGATTAAAATGCGTTAAAAATGTTTAACGCGTTATTTTTGTGTAATTAATTAATCTAAATTAACGCGTTAAAGTCCCGGCCCTAATATATATATATATATATATATATATATATTAGTGGTGGGCCGTTATCGGCATTAACGTGCTGCGTTAACGTGAGACTCATATCGCGCGATAAAAAAAATATCGCCGTTAATCTATTCTCAAAGTTGGGTTGGGAGCTGGGTCTAAACTACGCAAGATATGATGACTTTCACTTTGATATTTTAGCGCGGATGACGTATATCTAGTTGAATTGCAATGTAGGGGCGAGAACGAGTCTTCAACTTCTGTGAAATTACCACATCAAATGAGACGCGCAGACATGGATGCAGTTATGAAGCCGCTTCAGGGCAGGTGCGTGCGTTGCTAGACCCTTTTTACTGGGGCACGTGCCCCAGTGAAAATCTGCTGTGCCCCAGTAAAATCTCAAGTTTGAGTTATAATTTACTTTGATAATCCCGAAATAAAGACATTATACTATATCGTCGCTGTCGGGCGGAAACCTCGTATGTCCAAATTTAGTAAATTTCATATTTTTTCACAAATCGATGCTATTGGTCTGTCCCCACGTGGGTCTGTTATTTTTACAAATTATTAACCAATCTAAGGTGTTGAAAATAGCTTGAGAGCAAATCTCTTAACTCCATTGGACACTTCAACTGTCTGAGAATCCTCGTAACTCCACCTCTACTTCACTTCGTGGGTTGCAGAAACTTCGCGGCATTTTGTCTCCTCAGCCCTCAAGATTGAACGTCTCCAGAAATCCTCGTCGAGCAACATCCTCTGAGGTAAATGTTTGAAGTAAATTATATTATATATAACAGTTTTATCTCGATCTTGAAGCAATGGTAGTGCTAAGATGTAATGCATCGTTTCTGAGGATGCTAGATTTTTCTTTCAGCTAGGTCTCGGATTGGACGGAAGCTATCTTGTTGATTGAAATCTTCCATGGTTTTGTTTCTGATGAGAATGATGAAATTAATGCACACAAAATGCCTGCCGTTGACTTACTTAGTCACTATGCATTGGTTTTGTCGTCATGTTTGGTAAGATAGCTAACCTGATTTTCGTGGGGCTTTAAAGAAAAATAAATCGCGACCCCCGCTCGTTATGCCGCTCGTCTGAGGAACGACATAATTTAATGTTACTTACTATGTCAGGATTGTAGCTTACAATGTTAAGGCACGCCGTCATGTTAAACAAGTAACCTAGCTGCCTTTGTCGTCATGTTCATCAAAATCTGCATTGTAAAAGCGCTAACGTTATATAAATAAAGGTGACATGACTTTAAGCAAGCTAGCTGGCTTCTTGCCTCGTTGTCATACGTAAACATGCCGTATAACTTAGGGAAATGATCATTTGACCTTTATTCATTTTTTTTGCAGCAACCATGTCTGTGTCCTTAAAGGAACTATGTCAGATGGTCAATGTGCCATACGATCAGGCAAGGGCTCTAATTGAGAGTGAGAGCTCTGATGGAGAGAGTGTAGAGAGCGAGGAAGCAACATTTGAGGATACAGTGGTGGAGGATAAAGTGATGGAGGATACAGTGGTGCATGCTGGTAGAGTGAATTTCTGAGAGATAATCATGATTTCACATGCCAGAATTTATGAGTTTTATGCAGATGGATTTCACAACAATAGATATTTGTTTTAAAAAATATTCACACTAATTGTACCATGTGTTTGAAAAGATTTATCTGGTGGTCTGGAGGGAGAGGAGGCCTTGCTGCTGGCTCCAGAGCAGGTGCAGTTTGACACGGGTAGGTTAGATGCTTTTCTACAATTTCTCATTAAAGAGTTAACACTGTTGACAATGTATAAAGATGTAACTCATTCATGCACGTTTGGTTTGTGTGTGTATTTTGAAGTTTTCCATGGTGGAAGGGAAGAGGACTCTAATGCAGAGGAAGGCGCACCTCCAAGGAAAAGACTGAGAGCTGAAAAAACCTGGAAGAAAGTTATCAACAAGAAAAGAAGAATGGTTGGGAAGTCATACGTTGGAAAACAGAAGCAAAAGGAAACAATGAGGGAGCCACGGGCAATTGGGCCTCGATGTTCATCAGCAGCATGTGCCAAGTCAGCTAAACATCACTGCAGTGCAATCAGCGAGCCTGAGAGAAATGACATTTTCAATGAGTTTTGGCAACATATGACCTGGGAGGAGAAGAGGATGTATGTGCATGGTTTAATTGACGTGGTCCCCGTGCAAAGGAGAAGGGGGGCTGAAAATTCTCGAAGATCAAATTCCTTTTTGTTTTTTTTACGGGTCAGCGGGCAGAGAAGACGCGTCTGCGAAGGTATGTTTTTGTCTACCCTAGGAATAGGCGAGTGGTCAGCCCTTAACTGGGCAAAGGAGGGACACACAAAAGCAGACACAGAGGGACAAACACACAGCAACGCACGTCGTTCAGTGGCAGGCCATGAATTCATTCAGAGCTTTTTACAGGATCTCCCAAAGGTGCCCTCACACTACTGCAGATCCACAACATCCAAACAGTATCTGGAACCTGTGTTTCAGTCGATGGCTGATCTGTATGCAGTGTATTGTCGCGCTGCAGCAGAGAAGAATGCAACACCTTTGTCAAGGCAAGTGTTCACAGATGAGTTCAAGCGTCTCAACCTAGGCCTTTACCACCCAAAAAAGGACCAGTGCAACATCTGTTGTGCTTTCAAGACCGGCAACTTACCTGATGACGAGTGGCAGCACCACCTCCTGCACAAAGAAGAGGCCCGCGCCGAAAAGTTGTCTGACAAAAGCAAGGCCAGCAACAACACTATGGTCTTATGTATGGACTTACAAGCCCTCCTTTTGTGCCCAAAGCTAAAAGCCTCTGCCTTGTATTACAAAACAAAGCTTGCAGTTCACAATTTTACTGTGTACAACATGCTGACACACAGTGCCACATGTTATGTCTGGCATGAAGGTGAGGGATCCCTGTCTGCCAGTGAGTTTGTTTCATGCATTGTCGACTACCTCTCTGCACACACTGAGCCTGACACATTTATTCTGTGGAGTGATGGCTGTGGGTATCAGAACCGGAATGCAGTTCTAAGCAATGCACTTCTTCAGTTCTCTATGAAGAAAAACAAAGTCGTCATTCAGAAGTACCTTGAGAAAGGGCATACTCAGATGGAATGTGACTCTGTTCACAGCGTCATCGAGAGGCGTCTGAGGGACCAGGATGTGTATCTCCCAGCAGAGTATGTTAACCTGATGAAGAAGGCCCGTGTGAAGCCTCATCCATATGAAGTCAAGTACATCGACCACACCTTCTTCCAGGACTTCACCAAGCTGAGGCTCTGCAAGTCTCTGCGCCCTGGAGTAAGGCCTGGTGACCCAACTGTCCACGATATCAGAGCCATCAGGTAATTACCAATGTAAATCTTATGCATGGCATTATGATGTTGCATATTATTTTATGAAATCTTACAGTGATTATGATGTTGTGTTATATTTTGTGCTATTAGGTACAACAACAATGGAACGATGGACTTCAAAATCAACCACTCTGATGACTGGCATCCACATCCAAGTCACCAACTCCGAAACTCCACCTCAGACAGCCACACAGTCACCCCACTCTATTCAGACCGCCTGAAGATCAAAGAGCTGAAATTCAAACACCTCCAAGACCTGAAGGAAGTCATCCCAAAGGATTTTCAACAGCTTTTACAATAATTTGCTTCACTAGCTTAGAAACTTGATAAGAAACTTGGTGATTTTCTTTCTTCTGCTGAACACAAAGGAAGATATTTTGAAGAATGTCAGTAACCAAACCGTTAACTGGACCAACTGACTTTCATAGTATTTTTTTTTTTCCTACTATGTAAGTCAATGGGTCCAGTTAACTGTTTGGTTACTGACATTATTCTAAATATCTTCCTTTGTGTTCAGCAGAAGAAAGAAACTCTTGAAAACAACTTGAGGGTGAATATATGACAGAATTTTCATTTTGAAGTGAACTATCCCTTAACACAGTCAATGTAACAACACACAGAGCACAGATACATGCACAGAGACAAGGGCTCACCCTACTCACAAACACAAATACACTCAGTAATGGGCTTAGTAAAGCAAGCCTTGTCTGTGTGCATGCATCTGTGAGGCTATGTGTGTGTTGTTACATTGCCGTCATATTGACTGTTAATCTGTTAAACTATGATATCAGTTAAAATATCAGATATTTTTATAGTTTTGATATCAGAAATCAATAATATTTATGTAATATCTACTTTTTACTAGGCTTATTAATAGTATACATGTGCATTGAAGTTTTTAAATGTATCTGATGTAATACTTGAATTAAATTGAATGGTTTGGATTCCACCATTAAATTATTGTTTTTATTATTATTTTGTTGACTTAGCTTTAATTTTTATTATTATTTTACTGTTCAGCTGTTTGGCCTACTTCTAGACTATGCCTCTCTTGGCACTGTGCATGTAAAATAGTAGCAAGTTTTTATTTATGGGAGAAAAAGGGCTGTCTAATGGCGCCAAGTAAGCCTATCTTTGGATAATTATTGTCTGTTTTTTTTAACAATAAAGAGAGAAAATAGTTTAGATACATTTGAGTAGGCCTGTTTTGTTAAAAATCGATAGCTGTAATGCTTACGTGCAGAATGAAGCCTGTGAGGTATGAAGGTAAGTTTACATGCAGATTAGGATAATTTCTCTCTATTAGACAGCCTAGTCACCTCATCGTTTTTTTATATTTCATTACCTATAGCTCTTAAACCTTTAAAACAAGAGTTTAGGAAGATGTGTGTTACCACAGTTATTAATTTTTGTAACTACTGAAGCCTTTTCTCGTCAAAAGGCTCAACGCGACCGCCGACTTTGCGTGCAGTTTAATTTCCGCCTATTAGACAGCCTGTTTAACGTTTTATTTTGGTATTGCATTACTCATAGCTCTCAAACGTGTAAAATAGAGTTTAGGAATATGTAACCACAATCATTAGCTTTGAATAGCTCTTAAAGCCTTATCTCTTGTCAAAAGGCTCAACGCGACCGCAGACTTTGATAAACAGCTGACAGCAGCGACGTCTGTGTCCGTTCCATTCTAATCAATGAGAGCATAACCGCGTATCTCCCTGCTTTCAAGTCATAAATCTCGTATCTCCATTTAAACATAATTATGGGGAAATGTTGTGTTAATGTTGGTACACAACAGTATATGATAGCAATATAAGGTATAATACCAACTTTAACGATACAATGTTTAATAACTCAAAAAATATGCAGTTTTTTTTATTTCCTGAAAAATATTGGTTTTGGAGTTACGAGGATTCCGCCCGACAGCGACGATATGCAACAACTGAATTGACGCTTCTAAAAGCAACGCAGTTTATTGGAAGATGCACGCAGATAGGCTATCCGCGCGCCTGTATATTTTACTGGAACGCGCACGTCGTACAGCCTTTTGCGCAGAAGTACTTGGTTACACAAGTTTGTATAGTTAATTGTGTTTTAAATGCAATTGTCAAGCAGTTTGTAATGCATTTTGGAAACAGGAGATGAGCGCCTGGTCTAATGCGCCACCTGGCTTGAGAAACCCGTTCTCAAAGACTTACTTTTAGTCATTATTTGGGTAGCACACATATTCTGAATGCTTTCAGAAGAATTCAAATTAGCCATTTTAATCTAGATTAATCTAGATTAATTTCAAGATTTAATCTAGATTAATCTAGATTAAAAAAATTAATCTATGCCCACCACTAATATATATATATATATATATATATATATACACACACAATTATATACGTAACGTATATAGGCCTACGTCATATAATGTCCCGCTGGGCAGCAACTTAAACTTTTTAAAGTGTTGTGAATGCAGCGCGCTGGGACAAATATCTGCGTGTGCCCAATAGAAACGAGGCAGCCAGCCATACATGGAAGAAAACACTCCATGGCAACGCTGCTGTAAATTTCACTCATTGAGAAATGTTTCTCTACTTGCATCAAGCCCTGCCGATGTCCCGCCCCCAAAAGCCATATACCCCACCGTGATTGGTAGGTTCGCTCAGCTCCGCACACAACACTGTAAAGTCCCATACACATCAAACTCGCGGGCCGCAGTAACATTAAACTTTCATATTAAGGCGGGGGCCATAAACTATTGTCCTGCGGGCCGCAATTGGCCCGCGGGCCGGGAGTTTGAGACCCCTGATTTAAAGTGAATCAGAAAAGTTCAAAGAATAAGACAAGAACAGGTATTGTTTTGGTTTTAGGACAGCTTTGATAAAAAGTTTTGGTCCACTTTAAATGTTGACTATTGAGATTATATTCAATTTAATTTAATATTTGAAAATATGTTTGTTCTTATAACACAAACATAAATGTGTAAATGATCAGAACATGCTTTTGTCTTTTTCATATTTATTTTTTTGAAAGAATTTCGAGGAGGGAATAGAATATTTCATCCCTTTCCTTTGTCTCCCTGTCTCTCTTTTCCTCTCTCTCCCTTACTTCTCGTTGCCATCTCTCTTCTCGTTCTCTTGCTTCTCGGTCTTGTCTTTCCTGTCTCACTTGTTCACGCTGGCTCTAGGCTCGCTGAGGATGAAGTACACACAGCAACATCTGGGCAGGATGAGGCAATAAGGGCAGGTGGAGTGATGGAGGGCCTGCCCCCAATTGCCTCATCCATGGCACTATACCATTTCCAGGTTGCTGCTGTGTGGTCTCCATCCTCAGTGCCAACACCGGTCTGTGGACATTTTAGTTCCTACAAAAATGCACAAACATAATACAAAAGCATTCATTTTAATAGCACAATGTAATTTGATTTCTGTATTAGAAGTAACAAAATGATCTTACTTTATATTTTTGTTTGAGGTTTTCCCTTTCTTTTTTTTTTTACAAATGCTGTTGTCACTCTGCCTTGAAGGCCACAAAAGCTCTGCAGCAAATAAACAGAAATCAAAAAGAAAAAGTTGTAAAAAGTTCATTTGAAATAAACTACAACTTAGGGTTTCTTAAAACAGAGTTTTTTATTCATTTCTGTAGTATTCTCACTCAAAGCCTTTGATGGCAGCATTCCGCTTTCTGGTGAAGAGGGCTTCATTAGCCGCTCTCCACCTAATAAGCAGATGTGTGTGCTCATCTGTCCCTGTAACAACCAGACAATATTCAAGTAACCTATGAGATTTGTGCTCAACCCTACATTTACATATTGAGGTGCTTGATGATGTTAAGTAGCTTTTTATCCAACACAAATATTCCTCATCGTTTAACAGTACTATTCGACAAATAAATAGATTACTTACATTTAATTATTTAATGGAAATGTATTTACATTACTTACATTCATCTATTGCACATAGTGCTGACAACAGTAAATTGTACTACACAATAGCACACATATACATCACCTAACCCTAACATCAGATATTTACTTCACATCACATGTAACGTTAGGACCTGTTAAACACAGTCGTATGAAATTCATATAGAAAATGTTCCTACCGGACATTAAATAGCCATTTAGTAATCGTATTTAAGACAAATATGGTTTAATATGTATGTAAATCCACTTTGAGACGTACGTGTGATTCCTGGAACTTTACAATTAGCTATAAGGTTACATAATAAAACGCGATTTTACAGCAAAATCACAATTACACTACACCATTTAGCGTCTTTAAACTTTCAAAATTTGCTGTACAGTACTTCAACAAATGCAAATTAGGAACCATGTTTTGGTTTGTAATACTCACATTTGAAACCCTCATCCAAATTTGCCGCCATGTTCGATTATGACGTATGCTCTTCTTCTTCTTCTTGTCACGTGCGAGTAAAGGGGTCAGGGTCTAAAATGCAGGGGAAGATATTTAATGAACAAGAAACAAAATAAACATAAACCAAAAGGCCAACACGGCACAAACTGAACATAAACTGAAACACAAAATAACAAAATCAAGAACACGGTCAGGAATATCAGGGACACAATGCAGACCTGAAACCAGAGTGAGCAGGAAGAGTTCTTATAGTCCAAATGATAATTGTGAACAGATGTGAGTGTAATCAGTGCAAATAACAAAGACAGGTGAATGTAATCCGAAAGTGCAGTGTGAACAGCGACCTCAGGAGGCTGAGGGGAGACCCACAGCCCCGATCATGACACTTCTTCTTCTTATGATGTTTGCGCGCGCGCGCGTGGCCTCCTGGGATAGAAAAGTAACCATCGGACGAGCACTCAATAATCTGGGCAGACGCAGTAGGCCATCCGGCAACTTCTCGACTACTCTTTTATGAATACTGAGGTTTCGGACATACTTATTCACTCGCCTACGGCTTTTCCCCTACTATATAGTAGAGAAGTAGGAATATTCGGACGCACTTTAAGTAGACGTACGCCCGAATCTCGCGAGAATTAGTGCACTGGCCTACTAATTCTCGCCTACTCTTTTATAAATACTAAGGATTCGGACATACTTATTCGCTCGCCTACTGCTTTCCCCTACTATATAGTAGAGAAGTGGGCGATTTCGGACGCAGACTCAGTTTCTCTCATCACTTCTTATCATCACACGATTGATTCACGATATAGAGACCAAAACGGAACGCATCTTCTGAAGGCTATGTTTTAAGTAACACGAAATAAAGCATTACAACGTTATATTTTAGTGACATAACGTTTGACACCGAAGCTTCGAAGCTTGTATCAAAAAAAGAAAACATCTCACAGTGTAACAAATAACGCAAACTCCTTGCGCAGGTTTCAAGTGTCATTCACTTTTTGTTAAGAATAAATCATAATACGAAAATTTTGTAGTTATCCTTGCTTCACTAGCACTTATAATTAATAATACATTTATTTACAAGGTTCACATAAAAGACTTTAAAACAACACGATAAAACTAGGTAAACTCTGTTAAAAGAATACATTTCATTTGTCCATACCCTAAAAACAGTCCAAGAATCCCAGTGTGTTGATAAGTCCAATGTGAGTGTCCACCAGTGCATGTACAATCCACAGAAAATTTAATCCAAAGTTTGCAGCTGGTGAATGGAAAGGTGAGCTCTAAAATTAGCAACTCCTCAATCCAACAGTTTGGTGAATTTTCTTTTGTTTGTCTCATAATCTGAAGGTCTTCAGTCTCATAATCTGAAGGTCGTGAGTTCGAGCCTCACACGGGGCAGCGTAGTTCTTTTTGATAACTGAGAGCGCTTACACGACAGAGCGGGCTTCTCTGTTCCCGTCCGCCTGCTTGTCTCCTTCGCCTGAGGGAAAAAGGCCACAGCTCATCTGAAGGGTGGACGACATGACATTGCGGGAGAAACTGTGAGTTTCCAGGTAAATTCCCTAAATCCCATCCAGCTACATTGCATTTGGTCCTAGGCCACCCTTTGACATACAATATGTAAGATTAATTATCTCAAATTTATAATGATTCAAATAAGGAATCGAATCGAAAGATTCGAAACTGGATTAAATTGATTCAGAATTAATAGATTACACTTCTTAACCATTCGTCCAGCAAAGTGGTCAATTCAGTATAATGTATTAACTCAAAAGGGGTTATATTATGATCCTGGCCAAGATCACAAATAAACCAAAATATTACGTTAGGAAATTTTAAAGCTGAGGTAGCTTGATCTAAACACAGATAGAACTTTTGTGAACATAAAATTCAAGACACTTCTTTTAATTAAACAATTATTTATTGACTACTCTAAGACACAACTAATCTCTACTAAAACACAAATAAACCTACACACACACACACACACACACACATTCACACTCACACTCATACAGTTCCGGGGATGAGAAATTACTGAGTTGAAGAGAACCCCAAATGTTCTAGTATCTTAACTAGTTCTTAGATCGCAACCTTAGAAAATCACAAAAGCAGAGACTTAGCTTTTAACTACTTAGGGAGTATTTTGCACCAGTTTCAGCGAAGTAAAGAGAGATCTTGTTACTTGCGTTTGTGCTGGGAACGGGGGTTCCGGGGGCTCGTCTGTGCGAAAGTTCTGGTTGGTTGCTGGTCGATGACGTACTTTGGGAGATCCTTCGACTTGGAGGAGTGGGTTGCTGAAGCCGGTCTTCGGTTGCCTGGTTACGCAGGTTGATGCGCTGGAAGTTCTTTTGAGTCGGCGTTGCGAGACTTGGAAAAGTTCGGTCGTCACGAAGCTTCAGTTCTGTAGAGTTTTGATGGCACCGTCGCATGCTTGGTCGAGTGGTCGAGCGCAGATGGAAAAAGCACTCAAACCACAAGAGGCGAAAGGCGTGAGGCGAGAGCTGAGAGCTCTGAGTTCGCTGAGTTCGCTCAGTTCTGTTAGGAACATGAAGTTTTTAACCAGGAATCCTGACCGCTAGACCATATGGGAATTGGTCAGTGGATGTGTTGTCCGGGTAAAAAAAAAGATTCCAAAAATACTTATGCCACATTGGAAAAAACAAGTGCGGTCTTGCATTGTAACCGTTATCTCAAGGAAAAACAGCCTATAGCCGGTCTGTCAAGTTACAGAAATGAAAAAAATCATGAAATTAGCAATGAAACTGAGACGCGGTTTTAAACGGGTAAGTTGCTGATTATTTCACTAGTTCGGATTTCATTTCGTGTCCAACTTTTTATTAAAGCCCGGGTGGCACGTAGGAATAGGGCATCAATTCGGCAAGCATGTGACATCAAGACTAAACTGCATTACGCAAATGCGGAGAGCGAGCCAGCCAGGAGTCGAACCTAGAATCTTTTGATCCGTAGTCAAACGCGTTATCCATTGCACCACTGGCCAACCGACTGGATCACCTCGTGCTTGCGCCCGACTTGTTGGTTTTCCACGTGACAGAAGCCTGTATTGCTGTCTGCTTTTTCTCATGCAATTAGCAGGCAAGCATCAGGTCAGCTCTTCCCAGGTGGTCTAGTGGTTAGGATTCGGCGCTCTCACCGCCGCGGCCCGGGTTCGATTCCCGGTCAGGGAACGCTCTTTTGCCCCCCTCCCCCCAAACGGCGGACTGTGAAATCAAGCTCTGCTGGCCGCTTTCTGAAGGCCGGCCCCCAAAAACCAGGAATCCTGACCGCTAGACCATATGGGTACTGGTCAGTGGAAGCCTTATCCAGGTAAAAAAAAAAAGATTCCAAAAATACTCACGCCACATTGGAAAAAACAAGTGCGGTCTTGCATTGTAACCGTTATCTAGTCACTGTTAAAAGTGAAAGACATTAAGGCTCAATCCCAATTCTACCCCTTACCCCTACACTTAGCCCTACCCCTCCGTTTGGCGCGTTCACGTGAAGGGGTAGGGGTGTCTCATTTCTCTTTTGGTTGGAGGGGTAGGGGTAAGGGGAAGGGCCAGATAGCCCTCCAAACGAAGATTTTTCAGGACCTCACTTGAAACGAAGGGCTAAGAGAAATTTCCAACATGGCTGCTCACTCGAGCAAGCAGACTCGTAAATATAAGTAATTTTTGCCTTTAATAAGGATTTTGATGACAATGTTTCATTATATGTATATTACCTTCAATCTTGTGTTTGTGTTTATGGTGTTGTTTTGTAAATAAACATTTACAAAAAAATCGCTAAAGTTTGCTAGCAGATATCACTGATTGCACGATATTACAAAATGTATTTTTATGTCATATACACTTGACTGCATGTTAGAAACATGAAAGACCAGTAGCACGGCAATTTGCAACAGTGGTGTAGTGGAGGGTGTACGCAGGTATACGGTGTATACACACTTCCACTTTTTAAATCCCCTCTGATGCGCATTATTCAGTAGTGTCCTGCATTCGCCAAAATCATGGCAGTCCACCACATCCAGTCATGTGAATAAATGTAAATATTCGCTAAAAACACCCAATAAAGGCAGTGATGATGCAGTCAGGACCGTGGAGCCGGCTTGCTTTGAAATGTATTTGATGATTGCGCCTAATGCACCTGCGCCCGCTATGTCTACCGCACCAGTAATTTAAATCAGTACATAATAATAAAAACGATACCTTACAAATAAAAAGAAGCTGATTTTTACGATCAGAAATTTCTTAAACCAGTGAACCCCTGTAAACATTTTAGTCCAAGGATCCAGAAAACGAACGCGTTCAAATAGAAAGTTGAAAACGAAATTCACAAATGAAGCATATATACTTCTCCAGGCACCACTACACTGATTAGCAATTTGCCGCGCATGTGATAATGCGTTGTTTGTTTTGCTTACGGCCACATGTGAATGACCGGTGCGTACACCGTACATTTGTACTTTTTGAAACATGACAACATTTTGACATCTTGGAATGAGTGATAAACATCTGCGCATGTCCTCTGACGTAAACATTAGGAACTAGCGACAACCTATGATGACGTATAACAGTGTTGTAGTGGTGTCCCATTTCTTAGGGGAAATATTTTAGCCCTTCCCCTTTACACTTTGTTTCAAGGGACAAGGGGAAGGGGCGAGGGGTAGGCGAAGGGGTAGAAAATAGAATTGGGATTGGGCCTAAATAAATGTTATTGTCTTCAATCTATATTCCCATCTTTTTCTTCTTCAATTGAATTTGTAATTGTTATTAACAAAGTCTGTTTATGTAAAGTTCATCACTGTAGTGCTTAGAATATAGACATTTACATTTCTTTTCTGAGGTTATAGCCAGGACTCAATTAAAATGTTTATTCACATATGATTGAAGTTCATTAAACCTAATTAAAATGAGTACAGGTTACTTGTAACAACCCATAAATAAGTTACCTGTACCAAGAAAAGTAGGTTTATCTAACTGAGTAATGCTAGTACTATTAGTTAAGGAAACTTGATTTTGTTGCATTTGTATTACGTAATATTATAGTGTTTATTATACTTAAAAAAGGCTGCAAGTTGACTGAACTTAAAACATCCAATGCCGCCGCTTGCCTCACTTTTTATAAGTTAGATCTAGGTATTACTTTTTACAGTGTAGATCCCACTCTGGACAGGACTCCTGCCCGTTCTGTGGGTCACTTGCCCAACTCCACTTCCACCTTAAATGAATTAATTAACTCATATGATTTAGTTGATATTTGGAGGCTGAACCACCCTACTGATACACAATATACGTTTTTCTCTAACGTTCATAGCTCATACTCCAGAATAGATTTTTTCCTGGCCGACTTCAAGGTTGCCTCATGTGTAACTGCAATTAAGCATCACAACAGAATAATCTCAGACCACTCTGCAGTGACCATTTCTCTTGACCTTTTTGAAATTAAGCCCAGTTATAGCTGGCGATTCAATCCTACATTACTCTTTGATTCTCATTTTTCCCAACGTGTAACAGAATGGTTAGATGAGTATCTTATGTTTAACGATACAGGGGAAGTATCTGATTCAACACTGTGGGAGTCACTTAAAGCGGTATTAAGGGGATACATAATTTCATATGAATCCAGCCTAAAAAAACAAAGACAAAAACGCCTGTCAGTAATTGAAGCTCGTCTTAATCAACTTGAACATTTACATGTAGACTCAGCAGATCCTGAGGTTCTCAAAGAGATTGCAGCATTAAAATTAGAGTATAATACAATTTTTTCCAAACATATTAGTAATATGTTATTAAAAATAAAGCAAAAGCAATTTGAGCTAGGAGACAAACCAGATAGGCTGCTCGCGCGTCAGTTAAGAAGTATTCAAGCTAATAGAGCTATTCACCAAATTAGGAAAAAGGATGGAACCCTAACAAACCCCAGTGACATCAACAAATGTTTTAAGGAATTTTATGAGGCTTTGTATGAATCTCGATCTCCCACTGTCCCTACAACCCTTTCCCACTTTCTTCAATCACTACATCTCCCCAAATTAGATGAAGCAGATCGAGACGCCCTTAATCCAAAGACAACATTAAACGAAATACTTGAAGCCATTGCATCTTTTCCCAATGGTAAGGCTGCCGGACCTGACGGCTTCGGAATTGAATTTTATAAGAAATATTCTCAAAAACTTGCTCCTCTGATGCTCAGATTATTTAATCATTCTATTGATAAGCAGGAATTTCCACAGTCAATGTACGACGCAAATATTTCTCTAATTCTTAAAAAAGGAAAAGATGAAACAGATCCGGCATCATATTGTCCCATAGCCCTTCTAAACTCAGATCTGAAAATTTTTACTAAGATCCTTGCAAACAGATTAAATAAATGTATAGCAAAAATTATTCATCCTGATCAGACTGGTTTCATCCCTGGGCGCTTTTCCTTCTTTAATGTGAGACGCTTAATGAACATTTTATACTCAAAACAAGATTCTGCTTCAAATGTCGCCATCTTATCTCTGGATGCCGAAAAGGCGTTCGACCAAATTGAATGGAGTTATATTATTGCAGTGCTCCAGGAATTTGATCTAGGAGAGTCGTTCTCCTGCTGGGTGAAAATGAACTCATGACTAACAAGACTGACCCAAGCTTTATACAAAACCTACCTTTTAAAATTGCAGCAGATAGTTTGAAATACTTGGGGGTCACCATTCCGAAAAATGCAAAGGATATCTATAAATTAAATTATCTAGTTATGTTAGAGAGCTTAAAGCTTAATATAGAAAGTTGTAGGTCCTTTCCGCTGTCTATGGTAGGGCGCGTGAATGCAATAAAGATGGTGACATTGCCAAGATTTCTATATCTTTTCCAAAACCTGCCAATCTTTTTGCCCCAAAATTTTTTTCAAACTCTGGATTCAATCGTGTTACCATTTGTGTGGGGCTTTAAAGCGCACCGTATCTCTAAACTACATGTATGTAAACCAAGGTCGCAGGGTGCCAAACTTCCAGTATTATTACTGGGCTGCAAACTGCAGAGCCTTATCATATTGGAAAAAATCTTATCCTGCGGGGTCTTCAGGTGACATTCCTTCTTGGCTCGCCATCGAACAAAGTGTTCCAAATTACTCTCTTTCCTCTCTGCTTTTTGCGTCGCCTGTACCACCCATAAAAGTGGTCAACACAAACTTTATAGTAAGCAGCTCTCTCAAAATATGGTGTCAGGTCCGGAAGGTATTTAAGTTGCCATGAACCTCATTGTCCACCCCTATTGCTTATAACCACGCATTTAAGCCATCACTCATTGACTCCACATTTTCGATTTGGTCCAGTAAAGGAATGGTCACTGTAAGAGACTTGTACATGGATGGTAAATTTGCCACATTCCCTCAGCTGAAACAGAAATTTGATCTTTCACCATCACATTTTTTTAGATATCTACAGCTGAGAAACTATGTTCGTACATCTATCTCCCACTTTGAACTATTAGCAGATGAACATGATATATATAAATTACTTTCTGCCTCCCCTGATGCCTCTAATCTGATTTCTCATTTTATGGATGTTTTTATTGGTCAGTTAGACATATGTACCCTGTATTTGAAAGATTCCTGGGAAAAGGATTTAGGTATTCAAATTACTAATGAGGATTGGAAAAAGTCTATCAAGGTCATAAATAAATGCTCTATTAACTCAAGACACCAACTAATCCAATATAAAGTAGTACATCGGCTTCATTATTCTCGGGTTAAGCTTAACAAATTCTACCCCTCCATCTCCTCTAACTGTAACAAATGTGAATCTGCAGAGGGATCCTTGGGACATCTTTTCTGGTCATGCCCAAAACTTTATGAGTTTTGGAGCGAAATTTTCAGATTCTACTCTAAAGCTTATTCTTGTATCCTTGCCCCTGATCCAGCAATCGCTGTTTTTGGTTGGTCTGACTCACTTCGTGGGTTCAGTCATCAAATTAAAAAAGCTGTCCAATATGGAATGGTGATAGCTAAAAAAAATTATTCTTTGTCTATGGAAAAAGGCATCAAAACCACTTTTTAAATCCTGGCTTTCTGAACTCTCTAGCACTTTGCATTTAGAGAGACTTAGACACAATCTTTCTCATAGCATTGCTGGCTTCGAATCCACCTGGGATCCCTTTTTTAATTACCTGTCAAATGTCAAGGATAACAGTTTGAAGTTACGACCTTTTCATTGTTTGTAAGATCATCATATTGCCTGTGCCCACTGGCCTAGAAATATATGTGTAACATAGTTAACCTATGTATAAAACTGGAGGAACTGATGTAACAATGGTTTTAAAATGTTTTTTTTTTTTTCCTTGTCTTTCCTTCTTTGTCCTTATAGTTGTTGTTGCTTTTTTGTATTGTTCTGTGTTGGTCAAAATAAAAATAAAAATATAATATAAAAAAAAAAAAAGATTCCAAAAATACTCACGCCACGCATTCGAAAAAACAAGCGTGGTCTTGTGAAATCAAGCTCTGCTTGCCGCTTTCAGAAGGCCGGCCACCCCAAAAAAGGTGGGCACATGAAAAATTACCTCCTTCGAGCCGGCGACCTAAGGATTGCCAACGCTCCTCCTACAGTCCTCTGCTCTACCAGCTGAGCTATCGAAGGCACGGGGCTATGGGGTCACAACCTCGGACTATCAGGTTTCTGCAGCTCGACTGCTGGCCAAAAAACGGCTTCCGATGCAGGTAGACGAACGGCCTGTTCGAAGAGGGAAGCAAAGAGGAGCCCGCCTCCCATACTGGGAGTCGAACCCGGGCCGCCTGGGTGAAAACCAGGAATCCTGACCGCTAGACCATATGGGTACTGGTCAGTGGAAGCCTTATCCGGGTAAAAAAAAAGATTCCAAAAATACTCACGCCACATTGGAAAAAACAAGCATTCTTGCGGTCTTGCATTGTAACCGTTATCTCAAGGAAAAACAGCCTATCGCCGGTCTGTCAAGGTACAGAAATGAAAAAATCATGAAATTAGCAATGAAACTGAGACGCGGTTTTAAACGGGTAAGTTGCTGATTGTTTCACTAGTTCGGATTTCATTTCGTTTCCAACTTTTTCTCAAAGCCCGGATGGCACGTAGGAATAGGGCATCAATTCGGCAAGCCCGTGACATCAAAACCAAACTGCATTACGCAAATGCGGAGAGCCAGCCAGCCAGGAGCCGAACCTAGAATCTTTTGATCCATAGAACAATCTACCTAACACTGTTCGGGAGGCAGACACAATCTGTCAGTTTAAATCTAGATTAAAGACACATCTCTTTAACCTGGCTTACACATAAAACATTAACACATTCCCATAATTCAAATCCGTTAAAGGATTGTTAGGCTGCATTAATTAGGTCAACCGGAACCGAAAACACCTCTCATAACACCTGATGCACTCGTTGCATCGTAAAAAGAATGGCATCTACGCTAATATTAGTCTGTTTCATTCTTATTCCGAGGTCACCGTAGCCACCAGACCCAGCCTGTATCCAGATCAGATGGTCACTCCAGTCCCCCGGATCCAGTCCGTACCCAGCTTAGATCATGGATCACCACCTAGAGATGACTTCAATAGCCGTGGATGTCAACCAGATGAGCTCCAAGGCGGATCATCAATAAAGACCTCGCCAACCTTGACGGCCATCGGCGCTACACCACAGGATCCTGATGAGTTCTCTACAATCAGACATTGGTACAAACTGTTGTTTGGTCTGGCCAGAGGAGAACTGGTCCCCCGACTGAGCCTGGTTTCTCCCAAGGTTTTTTTCTCCATCTCTGTCACCTGTGGAGTTTTGGTTCCTTGCCGCTGTCGCCTCTGGCTTGCTTAGTTGGGGACATTTTCCAGCGATATCGTATACTATTTGAACTGAACTGACGATGATATCACTGAATTCATTGATGAACTGCCTTTAACTGAAAATTGATTGTTACAATAATGCGTTACTTACACACTATGGTGCTGTTTAAATACTGTGCAGTTGCTTTGACACAATCTGTATTGTAAAAGGCGCTATATAAATAAAGGTGACTTGACTTGACTTGACATAGTCAGATGCGTTATCCATTGCGCCACTGGCCCACCGACTGGGACACTTCGTGCTTGCGCCCGACTTGTTGGTTTTCCATGTGACAGAAGCCTGTATTGCTGTCTGCTTTTTCTCATGAAATTAGCAGGCAAGCAGTAGATCAGCTCTTCCCTGGTGGTCTAGTGGTTAGGATTCGGCGCTCTCACCGCCGCGGCCAGGGTTCGATTCCCGGTCAGGGAACGCTCTTTTGCCCCCCTCCCCCCAAACGGCGGACTGTGAAATCAAGCTCTGCTGGCCGCTTTCTGAAGGCCGGCCCCCCAAAAACCAGGAATCCTGACCGCTAGACCATATGGGAACTAGTCAGTGGAAGCTTTGTCCGGGTAATAAAAAAGATTCCAAAAATACTCACACCACGCATCCGAAAAAACAAGCGTGGTCTTGTGAAATCAAGCTCCACTGGCCGCTTTCAGAAGGCCGGCCACCCCAATAAAGGTGGGCACATGAAAAATGACCTCCTTCGCGCCAGAGTCGAACCAGCCACCTAAGGATTGCCAATGCTCCTCCTACAGTCCTCCGCTCTACCAGCTGAGCTATCGAAGGCACGGGGCTGTGGGGTCACAACCTCGGACTATCAGGTTTCTGCATCTCGACTGCTGGCCAAAAAACGGCTTCCAATGCAGGAAGACGAACGACCTGTTCAAAGAGGGAAGCAAAGAAGAGCCCGCCTTCCCATACCGGGAGTCGAACCCGGGCCGCCTGGGTGAAAACCAGGAATCCTGATCGCTAGACCATATGGGAATTGGTCAGTGGATGCCTTGTCCGGGTAAAAAAAAGATTCCAAAAATACTCACGCCACATTGGAAAAAACAAGTGCGGTCTTGCATTGTAACCGTTATCTCAAGGAAAAACAGCCTATCGCCGGTCTGTCAAGGTACAGAAATGAAAAAATCATGAAATTAGCAATGAAACTGAGACACGGTTTTAAACGGGTAAGTTGCTGATTATTTCACTAGTTCGGATTTCATTTCGTGTCCAACTTTTTCTCAAAGCCCGGGTGGCACATAGGAATAGGGCATCAATTCGGCAAGCCCGTGACAGATCTGTAGTCATTCTGCTAATTAACATCAGGTGTCTTCAATAATGATCAATCATCACTTTGTTAATCACCTAATTACCTCATTAACTTTAACTCTGCTTCAGTGTTACTTTAACACTATCTGGAGTGGAACCATATGTACTATGAGCAGTGTTGATTTAACACTGGGGACTTTACTGTGTAACAATTCAGAGAGCAGAATTCACACTTTTTGGAACTGGAGATTTTTTTTGAGTAAATGTAGGAACTTAGTAAACTCACAGACAGCCACCATTTCCAAACCAGGTGTATTATGCAAATAATAATTACAAAGTGTCAGAGCAAGTTGAATTAGTGCAATATGATGGTGTGTGTGTGTGTGTGTGTGTGTGTGTGTGTGTGCGCAGTCTCTCAGCGTCCCAACTGTACAGTACATATAAGAGTTCAGATCGGTTTCACCAGAAGTCTTTTTATCTTCCAAGAGCCAAATTTACAAAGCGCTGACTGTTTAAATGTCCTTCAAGGTAAGTTTCCCAAAACAAAAAAAGTATACTCGACAGGATGAATCCGTCACAGGGGGAGAAAAAATAGCCAACAAAAGAAGTAATTCACAGGATCAGTCAGCAGGTACTGTTTCTAAACTTTTTGAGCGATGCCTCTGCTGAATGCCGGTTCCATATATGCATAACGCAAAACAATTCCCGCCTAGATGACGCAACGTCATGTGACGATAACGGGCCAGGGAAGATAACAGCACACAGGGTAAAGCAATAAACATAATAGACACCGCCTTCTTATTGACAAGAAATCATATAAATAAACTTCCCCTTATATGGCTACACTACAAAGTAAAATGCAAAAACTATTGGTTAGTAATAGATGCAATAAATAAGAAAAATTCTTCAAAATTCAGGATGAAATCGAATCCCATTAAACTCCTTTTGAAATGATCATACAGCATATTTATGCCTTGTCCTAAAAGACAATCCTATAAGGCAATCCCTAATACAATCCTTTAGGAATGGTTCCAAAATATGATTACTACCACCTTCTACAAAGCCGCCAATGTTGGTGGAAGAAGTGAGCAAGTAACTGATCTGTGCAAATTAAATCCATGCACACTGAATTAACTCAAATTTAAAAATTGATTCTGAAAAAGAATCAAATCTAAAAATTCAGGAAAATTGATTTAGAATTAATAGTTTATGTTTCTTAACCATTCATCCACCGAAGTGGTTAACTCAATATACCTTCTCAATTCCAAGGTTTATATTATGCTCATGGTCAGGAGCATAAATAAACTAAATTATTACTTTAGGAAATTAAAGCCAGGTAGCTTGATCTGGGCAAAGATTAAACTTTGTGAACATAAAAGTCAAGACACCTCTTTAAATGAAACTTTAAATGATTTATTGAACTACTCTAGAATACAAAATCTATTCTACTAAAACATAAACACACACATACACAGACATTCACACACGCACTCATACAGTTTCAAAGATGGTAAATTACGGATTTTAAGAACCCCAAAGTTGTAGTATTGCTACTAGTTCTCGAATCACAAACTTAGAAAACCACAAAAGCAGAGATTTCACTTAAATGACTATGTACCAGATACAACAAGAATGGGAGACCTTGTTTACTTGCGCTCGTGCCAGAATGGGGATTCCCTCTGTGGGCTCGTCTCGGCAGAGATTCTGGTTGGTTGCTGGTCGGTCTTTGGATGACGTCGTTGGGAATCCTTCGAAGTTGAGGGTTGGGCAACGGGAGTTGCTGTACCTGTATCCGGGCTGTGGTTGCCTGGTTACGCGTGTTGTTGCGCTCAGAGTTCGGTGGGCACATGAGTTGCAAGGCGGGTCACGAAGTCTTTGTGGTTTATGGAGAGTTCTGGAGTTCTTGTAGTTGGAATGAGCAGGCAATCTTCTGCAGAGGAGAGCTACAAGTCTTTTCAGGACGCTTGGACTCAGGCAGTTCAGGCATTTTGAGCACTAGATAGTTCTGTAGAATTTGCTGGCACAATCCCGTGCTTGTTCCAGAGGGCGAGTGCAGATGAAAAGTACTCAAACCACAAGAGATGAAAGGCATTGAGCGAGGCACAAGGCCCAGAACTATTTAGAGCATGGGATTTGAAACAGGCCGCTAAGCACATGCCATGATGCTAGGATCCAATTGGATATTGCTGCGGGGCAGATCTACGCCCCTGGGCTGTTCCTTCTGAGGTATAACTCAAAATGACACTATCTCTGCAAGTTTTGAAATAGCATTCTTTGTTTCTTTCCTTTTTGAATTATATTTGCTAGCGCATTTGTTGAGCGCATGGTGTGAGTCCTGTTTTGAGGAAGGTGGGGGAAAAAAGGGTCAGGGGGAGTTTTCAGCGGCTGGGATGGCCAGCCTGGAGTCAATCATTCTCCTTTGTTCATTCCTAACTCCATTTGTGGAAACTTAGGTCACGAGTGAGTGGACAACTGGTTTTTTTTGGAGGATCTCAGAGAGGGGGGGGGGGGGGGGGCATCTGATGCCAATTGGTCAGGATAAAAGATTCTTTGTTCTTCCTCGGAGTGTGATGACTTGATCGTTATTTGCGTTTTGCATAACCGAAATCCTACAACAGTAAAGTGTACCATGGACAAAACACATTGCTTTAAAATGTGAATTAGAATTTATATCATAGTAGGAGCCTCGTATAGGATTCTTATTGGAATCCTTTAAGATTGTTTTGACAAGAGAATATTTTGCAAATTCTGAAAGGGGGATGTACACTTTTGACCTCTGTAACTTTAATTGTGGTTGCAACAATGTGGTTGCCGAGAAACATAGAGGTCTATGTTTGTAGAGTAATTTACAGCATTTTTGATTGTGGCTCAACCAATCAGAATCAAGGACCGGAACTATCCGGTCTAGACATTTTGATTGAAACTTTGTCCATACTAAGGGGATCTGTTAGGCTTCTCTTTGTTGTGAATTTTCATGTGCCTGTCAATGCTTCCTTTTTGACTAAAACTGTTTCCACACTGTTTGCATGTGTAAGGCTTCTCACCAGTGTGAATTCTCATGTGAATGTTAAGGTATCTTTTTTGAGTGAAACTCTTTCCACACTGTTGGCATGTGTAAGGCTTCTCTCCAGTGTGAAATCTCATGTGTCTGTTAAGGTTTACTTTTTCAGTGAAACTCTTTCCACACTGTTTACATGTGTACGGCTTCTTTCCAGTGTGAACTCTCATGTGTCTGTTAAGGTCTCCATTTTGACTGAAACTCTTTCCACACTGTTTGCATGAGTAAGGCTTCTCTCCAGTGTGTAATCTCATGTGTCTGTTAAGGTTTCCTTTATCAGTGAAACTCTTTTCACACTGTTTGCATGAGTAAGGCTTTTCTCCAGTGTGAATTGTCATGTGTCTGTTAAGGTGTTCTTTTTCAGTGAAACTCTTTCCACACTGTTTGCATGTGTAAGGCTTCTCTCCTGTGTGAAATCTCATGTGTCTGTTAAGGTTTCCTTTATCAATAAAGCTCTTTCCACACTGTTTGCATGAGTAAGGCTTCTCTCCAGTGTGAAATCTCATGTGTCTATTAAGGCTTCTTTTTTCAGTGAAACTCTTTCCACACTGTTTGCATGTGTAAGGCTTCTCTCCAGTGTGTATTCTCATGTGACTTTTAAGGTGTGTTTGTTGTTTGAAACTCTTTCCACACTGTTTGCATGAGTAAGGCTTCTCTCCAGTGTGAAATCTCATGTGTCTGTTAAGGCTTCCTTTTTCAGTGAAACTCTTTCCACACTTTTGGCATGTGAAAGGCTTCTCTCCAGTGTGGCATCTCATGTGTCTGTTAAGGCTTCCTTTTTCAGTGCAACTCTTTCCACACTGTTTGCATGAGTAAGGCTTCTCTCCAGTGTGGCATCTCATATGTCTGTTAAGGCTTCTTTTTTCAGTGAAACTCTTTCCACACTGTTTGCATGTGTAAGGCTTCTCCCCAGTGTGAATTATCATGTGACTTTTAAGGTGTGCTTGTTGTTTGAAACTCTTTCCACACTGTTTGCATGAGTAAGGCTTCTCTCCAGTGTGACATCTCATGTGTCTGGTAAGGCTTCCTTTTTCAATAAAACTCTTTCTACACTGTTTGCACGTGTAAGGCTTCTCTTCAGTGTGAGTTATCATGTGCTTTTTAAGGCGTCTTTGTTGTTTGAAATTCCTTCCACACTGACAGCAAGTGAAAATGCTCATAGTTTCTGTCTTTTGAGCACTTTTTTGGTTAGAAGTCTTTTCAGACTCTAAAGAACAAAAAGATTTTTCTCCAGATATCAAATTATTAAGATTCTCAAACTGAACTTTCTCTTCAGTTTCATTCAGTACTTCGCTCTCCTTTTTCAGTGCTGTTAGGTCTAAGGTGGAAAAACAAAGAGATAAAAGTTAACCCCAGTTTAATGGCACAAAGCAATTAACATCACAACATGTAGATAAGTAATGAATGTATGCTAGATCCTATTCCAGGGTCTCCAAACCTGATCCAGGTCGGCGGTACCCTACAGATATTAAGTTGTCTGTTATACAATTAATTAAATCTAGAAAATCTATATAGACTGATCTAAATTATTATATATTATTTTTATGTCTCCTAGGGAATAAAATTCAACAAATTTAGAGAGAGACTAGGAAAAAAGAAAGGGGACAAACTCCCCACTTAACCATCAGATGAAAAATTAATCATAAAATAATTCTTTCTGAGGTTTTATTAAGGGGGCAATTGTGTTAGCCAATCATAAAAGTTGACTGTTAGACTTGACCTTTCAAATGGAAAACAGCAAAACAGACTGTCAGAGGATAATAAATGGTGGAAAACTGTCATCTCAAATCCCAGTCCTGATGGCTTCACTGCTGAATTTTTAAAAAAGTTTTCTGATCAGCTATCCCCCATGTTATTCCAGCTATACAATCACTCCCTAGACCAAGTTTTGTTTATCATCATCCCTGAACCAAGCTTTGATTTCATTAATATTAAAGAAAGACAAGGACCCTAAACTTTGCGGAAGCTATAGACCAGTTAGCCTAATGGGCGTTTGGCCAAACGATTAGAGATTCATCTTCCATCCATCATATCAGATGATGAAACTGGCTTTAAACTGGGCCGTCAGTTAACGTCCAATATATGTAGACTTTTGAATGTAATCTTTCCTCAATCCCGGTCTTCAAGACCAGAAATGGATATTTCTCTTGATGCAGAGAAGGCCTTTGACCGGGTGGAGTGGGATTACTTATTCAAGGTTTTACAAAAATTTGGATTTGGATCTAAATTCATCTCATGGATTTGTTTACTATATTCCACTCACTCAGCTTGCGTGAAAACAAACTCTGAAAAGTCCCCTTATTTCTAGCTTTCTCATAGCACCCGTCAAGGGTGTCAACTCTCACCTCTCCTTTTTGATTTGGCTATAGAGCCCCTTTCTATAGCCTTCAAAACGTCTTCAGTGTTTTCAGGTATTTGTAGAGGGGGAACTTACAGACGATATGTTCCTCCTGCCAACGCTTCATTGTTGGTGGGGATACACACAGTCTGTTTGTGGTCTGCTTGAGAGCGGAGCGTGCACAGTCAGCCCTCGAGGGGGGCATCTGATTGGTTGCATACTACGTTCAGAGCGTGCTTTGCCAATGGCGTTCCCCATAGCGTTCGACGCAGCGTCTCGTTCCCTCAGGGAACCAGGGTTACATACGTAACCTGAGACGTTCCCCGAGATAGTAAACGATCATCCTCTAGGATATCTCTATCCTAGGTAGCAGATGGTCAAAATTGTAAAAAAAGTGTAGTTGGGCCAAGGAGACCGGGGTTTTAAATCAACTCAAAAATGGAAACAACGTCTAGCACATAACATACCATACAGGATTTTAGAAAAGTGCACAAACACTTGCTATGCACTTATCACCCTTGCAGATTTTAGAAAGTGCCCAGAGACGGTAGTGTAGTGTGCACACTTACCATAACATGGATTTGAAAAAGGTCTGCCAGAGAGGTCACACTCGACAGGGTTCCAGATGCTTGTCACATGACAGGAAATACTAGGGTCAACCCTCACTGTGAGGGGAGCAATGCTGCACTCAATCAGCATAGGCAGTTTGCAATTTGCAAATCGACTGACGGTATTGCCATGGAGCTAGACTTGACCATCTTTCTAATAGTGGATATAGAGGAGGACAGGCCCTTAACCCAGAGAGACAGGGAGGAACTCCTGACCCGTCAAGAGGTGGCACTCTATAAGTGACCTTTCTGTAGAAAGGGAGCATGCCATTATCCACGACGCCTGATAAGTGGGAATCAACCTGGACATCAGAAAGGACAGGCTCCTAACCCTGAGGGACAGGGTGGAAAACCTAACCCACTAAGAAACGGCTCTCTATGAGTAGGGGTGTAAATCGGAGCCTTCAAGACGATTCGATACGATACCGATTTCTTAAGCCAACGATTCGATTATTTTCGATACTTCAGAATTCCCTGTGATACGATGCGATTCGATCCGATTCAATTCAATATTAGATATTTTTACATGATATCTATTAAGTTTCAAATAAATCAACAAAAATAGTACATAATTTGCCTTTTATTGAGAATACAGAAACAGTATTCTATTCACATAATGTGTATGTTCCACTAAAGCAGTTGTGCTCAATACACTGCAAATAGAACAGCAAATATAAGTTACTGCATCTACAAAGTGCAATCAGATAAATTGTAATAAAAAAATAAAAAATAAAAAAAAATTATAGTGCAGGTCTACTATGGCCAATTAGCCTATTCACCGTTTTAAAAAAGTTTCTTTCATACAAAATTGGTTACATTTTGAAAATACAATTTGCATCTTATTAAGAGAATGGTCACACATCCTCTGCAGTAGATGAACTGCAAATAGAATACTACTCCACAAAATCAGTTCAAAATCATCGCTCTTGAAAGTCAGACAACAATGTGAGGTCTGTGAACATGAACAACATAGATGGACTGTGAAACGAAAGTAACGCGTGTGAAGAAGAAGACAGTGAGGTTAGCGCCACCCGCAGCTTAGGAGTAGGTAGTACGCTTAATACATCGGAGCCATAGACAGTAAAAGAAAGGTCAGAACGGATTCTAAAAATAGACAAGTGAACAAACAGGCGGCAAAATAAACACATTAATCGATACTCTTGCGGACGAATCGATGCATTGAATCGGCGGCTGCATAATCGATGCATCGATACGAATCGATTAATATTTACACCCCTATCTATGAGGGACCCTTCCCGGAAAGGGAATCCATCAACCATCAACCCATCCATCAACCCTTCGCTCATATAGCTGCATAGAAACGGCAATCTCCCCTGCTCTCAGACTGAAGGGGGTACTTCCAAGAGGATTAGCCTTATCAGAGCATGCCTGTTTCACAAGAAACAAGGAATGAATGCAATGATCACAAACTCAATTCTCTGCAAAACAAACTCCCTCAGGAGCTGAAAACGTTGACTCTTCACCACACATCTCACAGCAGTCATTATTTCAAAACCTCAGGTAAGAGAACATGCCCTCATACAAAAAGTGAGTGAATATGAAGAAAAGGATGTTGTGTCCTATAGGTGCCCCTTTGTATTGGGCGTGCCGGTGGTCACATCATAAGCTGTCGCCGGCCATTGTCGTTTTTGTATGTATTCTTGAGACACGAGCCACACGGATGCCGTTCCTCATAGGGCCCCCTAGAGGATGTGGTTCGAAGTTAACTCGAGGGGCAACTATGTAGTATATATGCCAGATAAGTATGTAGCGCTGTATTTCTGCCACAGAGATACACTTAAAAACAGAAAAGACGATTTTGGCAATGCGTATAAACCTTGGTATACTTATTAAAAAAAAGAACACATTAATTAATCTGATTTTGTTACTTAATAAAAAGACAATCATTCAGTGTTTGTTCATGTTTTTGTTACGTGATGTAGCAGTGTCTGACTAGAGGCGTTGACTGATGACATCATTTAAAAAAATAACAACTCATACAACATGTTTCTGTATTGAAGAGTTTCTTAAATCAGTCTCTATGTACAGTCTGTTTTTACATTTTTAAGACAAAAAGGTTATTTCAATTGTATGCGGATTAATTTAGATGTAGCTTTAGTGTCCACTGGCTGTTTAATTTGCTTTTCAAATGTGACCCTGGGCCACAAAACCAGTCTTAAGTCGCTGGGGTATATTTGTAACAATAGCCAAAATTACATTGTATGGGTCAAAATGATACATTTTTTCTTTCATGCCAAAAATCATTAGGAAATTAAGTAAAGATCATGTTCCATGAAGATTTTTTGTAAAATTTCTACTATAAATATACCAAAATGTAATTTTTGATTAATAATATGCATTGTTAAGAACTTAAATTTGAGAACTTTAAAGGTGATTTTCTCAGTATTTTAATTTTTTTGCACCCTTAGGTTCCAGATTTTCAAATAGATGTATCTCTATCTATCTCTATAAATGTTGTCCTATCCTAACAAACCATATGTCAATAGAAAGCTTATTTATTGAGCTTGTATTTGATGTATACATCTCGGTTTTGTCAAATTTAACCTTATGACTGATTTTGTGGTCCAGGGTCACATATATAGCTTTAAACGAACAAATGTAGATGGCATGCAGTAGCCAAAAGTAACCACTCACATTTCAAGATTTGCTTTGTGCATAATAAGTAATTTTCTTAGATACTTTTGCATAATTAGCCTAAGTGCTAAAAATCAATGGTTGAATATTAGAAGCAGATATTAGGTTTAATGTTACTAATTCCATCTTATTGTTACAAATTCAATGCATGATCTCATAATAACAAATGGCCAGTGTGAAAGCAGGATATTCTCAGCTGCACTTGAAGGCAGTGTTAGTATTTGTCATATGATCTCAACACTTCTGTTGAATGTCTCAATATTTCCACACCTGTGACATTATTCATAAATATTCATTTCAGGTTTGAGAATGAAAACCAACCTGTTTGTTCCTCAGTATCTTCATGTTTGACTCTGAATATTTCTTCAATCTTCACGTCTTCACTCTCCTCTTTAATAAACACCATCATTGTTTGTTCCTCAGTATCTTCATGTTTGACTCTGAATGTTTCTTCAATCTTCATGTCTTCACTCTCCTCTTTAATAAACGCCATCTTTATAATAGTGTGTCACGTGGATCTCAGTTGCTCCACCAGTTTATCTGTGTTTGAACACTTTGTCCTGTTTAAGATGTGAACAATTAACAAAGAAAATGAACAAAAGAAAACAAAAAAATGGTGTGGGTGCAAGTGAGAGTTAATGGCCTGATTATTGCTCAATAATGAAATTTTATCAATAAATAATAACTGAACACAGAAAATAAAAGAAATTACACACAGTTACCATTTAGTTTTAATTAAGATTAAGTAATTGATTAAACTGCGATTAATATATTACATTTAGACATAGAAAACAAACTGCTATTGTTTGTGAAAGATCATTAGTTCTAGTTGTATTCCCAGTGTTTTGAGCAGCAGATGTCGTCAGTGAGCAGTGATTCGAGCGATTTAAAAAGTGAATCATTTGTGAAGCAAGTGATTCAGTTGAACTGGCGTTTTGAAAAGATCCGTTTCTCCATCACTGAATAAATCCGTGATTATCATCTGATTCACTAAATACGGACCGAAATGAGATGCACCTCTTCTGTTACTCGTGTAACATAATGATCAATTACCTTTAAAAAGTTTGTAAAAACTATGAAGCAGACTGACCGCGGTGTATCAATTTAAACACTTTAAATGAATAAAACCACAAACCTTTCTTCAGCTCAAACTGATGCAGGAGCGCGGCGCAGATCTATGACGTCAAATCACCGGCTTAAAAATAAAAGTCCTGTTCACACGCTGCTGTGTCCAAAAGAGAACATTAAAGAACATTAAAATAATAAAACATCCCACAGAATTGTTCTTAGTGAAATACATACTGAAATGGTGTTTAATTGTGTGCTGAAAATCACCTCCAACGAAAGTATACACACACAGTGGAGATTTAGTTAGTTAGAGAATAATCTAAAACCTGAAAATCTGAAGGAATATTAGCTGTGGGTATACCACTGTTATACTAACTTGTTTGATAAAATAACCATGGCATTTCAATGAAAACCTTTATTTTGTGGAAAACTGTAAAATATTACTTACCATTTCTACTATACAAAAATACTCTCCTCAGGACTTAATTCCCATTGTTACAGCTTTTTATTATTACTTGTTTTTTTATTACATTATTTATATCATGGGAAAGCCATCATTTTTTACTGCACTTTCACATATTCTGTAATGTGAATACATACATTATATATAATAAAAAATGTTTTTGTACCATATTTAGACATGTTCTATAAACTGAAATAGTAGGGTACAATGACACTAAAAGCTTTGCAAGGGTGCTTATTTTAAACACAGAGTTGATTCTGCACTAATTTCATCTCATATTTAATTCTTTTTTAAAACATAGTACATTTAATAATCGAATATTCTGTTATATCTGAGACAAGGCTTCCCCCAGAATTTTCTGGGTTTCCACATTTTCACTGTTTTATGTTAGTTACGCAATTCCACAGGCAAGAAAATGAGCAATTGCTTATGTAAGCAGATGCAGTTGAAAGATAATGCAATCCCATTAGACAGCAGGAGGCTGGACTAACATGGGGGTGATGCATCTGGGCATCTTCACAACCAGGAAATCTCTGCTGGACCTGGAGTTGGTTAGAGGGCGGATGGTGAAAACGTGTTTTCAAAAGCAGTTAACGACGACGAGTGCAGTTGGCATTCTTAAATTTGAGGTCCACTGCCCCTGTGTTAGCTGCTGACATCTCTGCCATGTCTGAAGAAATTAAAGCAACCTTCTTTGACAACTGGTGTCCAGTTAAATGACAAATGGCATAGATCATGAATACCCAAGGACAGCCCAACATACTCAAAATAGGAGGGAATTTACTGCAACTGCTCAATATTTGAGACTACGGTCAAGTATGGCCACAGAAGTACATATGCAAATAATCAAATAAATAGCCTTATAGTGAAGTATAAAAAGATGAAGGATGCAAGTAGTCAAGGTGTCAATCATACAATTTTTCTGATCAGACTCTATAACAAAGAACACAAACATGGTCTCACGATTGCTTGTATTTTCACATGTTAAGTGTGAATGCATAAAATGTTTTTCTTACACTGAGTACAACTGAATTGTCCTTCAAAATCAATGCATAGATCATTGAAGAAATCACTCCTTTTCTAAAACCTCTAGTCACTCTGAGGAAAATGGCAGTTTTTTAAATGACGTTTCATGCTGCTTAGACATGTGAATGTCTTCTCACACTGGGGACACTTGT
Source organism: Garra rufa (assembly GCF_049309525.1). Classification (NCBI taxonomy): domain Eukaryota; kingdom Metazoa; phylum Chordata; class Actinopteri; order Cypriniformes; family Cyprinidae; genus Garra; species Garra rufa. Next base: position 69,078,070 of record NC_133362.1, read on the forward strand.
ACGGTTTCTCCAGTGTGAACTCTCAGGTGAGTCTTAAGGTTTCCTGGAATCAGGAAACGCTTTCCACATCGCTTGCAGATGAAAGGTTTCTTTCCAGTGTGGATTCTTATGTGATTCTGAAGGTGAAGCCTTTTTTCACAGTAATGGCACTTGAAAGGCGTTTGTCTCATGTGAATTTTAACATGATCCTGAAGGTGATTTGCGTCTGTGAAGCTCCTTTTGCACTGATGACATTTATAATTGTTCTCTCTAGAGTGAATCCTCATGGGATTTTTCAGGTTGTCTTTACATGTCACTCTTATTCCACATTGATCACATGTGACCAGGTCCTCTCCAGTAATTAATGAGAAACTCTTCCCACACAGTTTGCAGGTGTAGGGTTTTTCTCCAGTGTGAGTTCTGAAGTGAGTTTTAAGGTTTCCTTTAGCCCTGAAACTCTTTCCACACTGAGGGCAGGTGTAAGGTCTCTCCAGAGTGAATGATCATGTGGGCATTAAGGTGATCTTTCCGTGTAAAACTCTTTCCACACTGAAGGCATTTTAATGACTTCTTTTTAATGTGAATTTTCCTGTGGACATCAAGGCTTAATTTCTGATTGAACATTTGTCCTCACTGTTGGCAGGTGAAAGAGCTCTCTCCAGTGTGAATTCTCATGTGGGAATTATGGTTTGTAGTTTGTATTTTTTGAGCTTTATGTGGTGAGGAAGTCTTCTCAGTCTGTGAACAACTAATTCATTTTTTCTTCAGTTTTGAAATTCTGATGTTTCTCTGCTGTTTCGTTCAGGTCTTGTTTTTCCTCTTTCAGTGCCATTAGACTTGTAGTGAAAAGAGAAAAATAATATCAGGTTGGCATAAAGCAACAGACATCGAAACATGACATGACAACCATCAAATCTAAACCAATGTTTGCTAAATCCTGCTCGAGCACCCGCCCCTTTTGCTCAGATGCCCAAAGTGCCCTTCTGTCAGAGGGCACCTGCAGGTCCTAAAAACTCCTCAATTTAGTTGTATCAAATTTAAGGCCATAAAAAGTTTGAAATATGTTAAATAGTATAAGAAAATACTTTTAATTATAATTTAGGAGGTCGTACATTTGGGGACGGAAAGACGAGAATCGCGATAGTGCTGGATTAAACTTCAAAAGGCAATGATGTCATTAAATAAATATGCATGCTGTAGGTTTCAAAGTCAAAACGCGGCACTGATGTCTTTATATGTATGTATCTGAAGGGAACCGACCTTCCTCAGAAACATGTCGTTGTCATTTTCATTTATTGCCTGATAAACAGTCTTAATGCTGATTTGTATACAGCCTTTACTAGGGAAAACGTAATATTTCAGCGCTCTTAAAGCGCCCCCTTGTGACAGAGAATGACTTTTTCTTTTCCACATTTTTTCAGCTCTTTATGGTCCAATTATTGCAATTATCGACCTACGTTGTTATGCAGCAAACACAGAGTTGTAAATGTGAAAGAAGTTAATGTGCCTTCTAAGAATCTAAACAAATAAGACTGTAATATTTATGTTTTAAATAAATATAATAAATGATAAACTCGATTTATCGCTTTTAATGGTATAAAGGCTGAAATTCCATTGTATAAGATATTTTGTTTTGTTTTGTGTGAAGCTGAATCTGAATTATAAATCATGCCATTTTATGCCTTGTCAAATCCTACTCATACTGTTCATTTTACTTCTGCGGCTCTTAAAAAGGGTCACAATTTGCCTTAAATTGATATTTAAAATATTTTAAATAGTGAAATAAAATTCCTTCCTTAATATGTTTGTTTAATTTCTATACTCTGCAGTAAAGCCTGTTGTCTACAATCTTACAATACAATACAAATTGTACAATACAATACAATACAATACAATACAAAGTGAAAAAAATATTACTTATTCTGTTGTTTGAGTCCTGAAACGCAATTTAAACTTCAAATAATGCATAATTTTTCTTATTAATGACATTGTTGGATGCCTACAATGAGGTGATGGACCCTAGGGGCTCTTTAATGCCTTGTTTCAAATGCCCTTTTTATACTTTGAGCACCTGCCCCTTTAAAGGTCTCTGCACGGCCCTGGTCTGCACCTGTGTCTGTGATTAGTCTGTCTATTTAAGGTGTGTGTTTTCCCAGTACTCTTGTCGGTCTTTGATGTTATATGGATGTTTTCCCCTGGTGTTCCTGTGTCTGCCTGTATTCCGTTGGATTTATTAAATATTCGTCTTTTACTACGTCGTTGTTCATGTGTTCCTGCCTGCATCGTGACAGAAAGACCGACCGAAACAGTTTTTTTGCGTATTCCACCCCGTTTTGTTTTTCGTTCTGTTTTTTCAGTCTTTTTGTTTCCGTAGTGTGTTTCCCCCATGGATCCCTTCTTCCGACCAGAATTCATCCTCCTCCGGCTGAAGCAGGGGGATTTACCGCTCGAGGGATTTACGATCATGTTCCAGCTTGTAGCAAACACCACCAGCTACCCAGACGACGCGCTCTGTGCGTTCTACGACGCTAGCCTCAACGCGTCATGCAGAGCGCCGTCGTCCGAGGACGGCCCTCGAGCGAATTTTGCCGCGTTTGTGGAGTGAACACTGGCGAGAAACAAACCCTCGTTTCCTGCCTGTTCCAAGGAGAATATCGCCAGTGCCACTCCGGACCCAGAGCCCAGCCAGCCACCCCGACCCGCGGAGTACGTGCCCTTCGTAGACGGGAAGCCCGAGCCCGGAGCAACAGTATTATGGAGCGCCAATGGGGTCAAAACTTCCGACCAGGTTCGAGAGCCGGCTACTACATCTGCGACGGTGGAGTGCTTTGTGGAGCAAGAGAGGGCAGTAGAGAGCCCCGCCCACTGCACCAACACTGAGGGTGAGCTGGAACAAGACTCTGGGGACTTAATTGACTGTTTTACGGAGAAACCTGTCTGCCTGGATTTCCCACCCACCCTACCTCTTCTGCCTATGTCTGAATCTCCACTGGTTCCGTCCAGACATCCTGAATCTCTGCTGGTTCCGTCCAGCCATCCTGAATCTCCACTGGTTCCGCTCAGCCATCCAGAATCCTCGCTGTCTACTGTCTGTCCCCTTGCTCACCCTGGGCTCCATCGTCCCTCCGGCTCCGCCCTGGTCAGTCGTCGCCCAGCTTCGCCTCTGGACTCCACTCCTCCGGCTGTGCCTCGTCGCTCCGTCCCACCGGCTTGGTGGACCTCCTCCCTCCCGCGGGCACAGCCTCGGCCCTCTGTCGCTCCGGCTCCGCCGCGGACCTCCGGATCTCCATCTTATTGTGTATCCTAAAAATATATATTTTGCTATTCTACTCAATATGATATTATTATACTCAAACAAATGATGTATGGCTATAACAGTAATCAATATCTATCAAAATACTGAATATTATAATACTAGATGTCTTAACACAGATTAAAACTGCATCAACACAAATTGAATTGCAGATGCCTGCCAGGGGGCAGCACCAGTGGTTTCCACTGGAAGTTTTCAGTGAACTTAAGTGAACCAATGAACTTTGGATGACTTCCAACATATGACAGATACAAGTTATGTCCCACGTGACCACCTCCAACTAATTGGAGACCCATAACAACTTGGAGGGGGAGGAATAAAACTTACTTTTAAAAAATGGCTGACTGAACCAAAAACCACCATTAAAAATGGGCCAGGTGGGGCAATAAATAATTGTGGCGGGATCAGACAGGATAACCAAGAAAAAACCGGAACTACAAATTTGGTAGCGCAGATAGGTATAAGAAGGGATACCCGGACAGACAGAGACGGAGATGCGGCGATCGCTGACCCGGCTTTGTTGCTCTGTTCAATAAAGTCTTATTTTGACATCTGGAACTCTGCCTCTCACGCTTCAATGTCTTCTTCATTGAGAAATGCTTTTATTGCTCCACGACATAACAATTGGCGACTCCGGTGGGACTGGATTGAAGTCCGGTGTCGACGGGAGCCGTCGTGGGTCTAATGCCTGGCTGACACGCAAACAAACCAAAAAAAGGTGCCAAAAAACAAGGTAAGCAATTTTGCTTATGATTAGATTAGAGGATTGTTTGCGTGTTCTGCTAAGGCTAAAACCTGTGGTGGTGATCGGAGACAAAGGCTTCACCAAAAAAATCGAATCTGAAGTATTGAATACAAGTTGAGTAAATTTAAAGTAAGTATGAATTGCGGAGTTCCAGATACCAAAAGCGCGCATGCGAAAGATTGATAAAAGAGATTTGTGTGCATAAGAGGTGCACAGTGCCTAAGAGGGGCATAAAAATCCCGTAAGGGCGACTTCCTAAGTGGGGGTGCCAAGGGATACCAGGGAGCTGCTCGAAGGAGTGATTGAGTGTGGCCCTGGGGGGCTCCCACGACGGAAGGGTTGCATAGACGGGTGTCTGCAGACTGGAAGAAGTTGAACTGTTAGTCTCTGTCTGTTGTATGTCAAGAACTTTGTGTGCGTTGATGCATTGAAGCTTTAAATGTTTGACTAACCATTAACCACGCTGGCTGCTCTGTGCTGTGTATGTTATATATGTTCTATGTGAATGTTTTACAGTTAAAAAGGAATGAAAAATCAATGTGACTGTAAGAACAGTAAATGTAAAGTAAACATATTGAATGGAAAATAAAGAGTATTATAAGAGTTGAAAGAACAAAAACATTCCAAAGAATTGGATTTGTCGGTTATTTGGACACCATCCAAGTTGCCGATGTTGTGATCCAAATTGTGAAACTCAATTATTAATAAAGAAAAGGTGAGAATTGATTGGTTCCCTTTCGATACTTTCACTCGTACTGCGTCGTAAGAAGCTTATGGGAAAAGCTCCTTTTCTCCTGAGACTGAAGCATTTCAATAACGCAGTGTAACTGCACGGCCATTGGTTCGTGCAGTGTTAAAGAAACGAACCAATGGCTCGGCAGCGTAGATGCACACATCTATGGCGATGATTCGCGCCCGATCGCGCCAAAAGGGGCGGAGCATCTGGCTATATAAGCGAGCATTTCGCCATAGGGAACTCAGATCCTTCTTCTTCAGCGACGACTTCTGATCTTCGCAGAGACTGACTACGCAGACTTCGCTCAAGCAAGCCTCTTCTTCGCCGTTGACGAGCCTCGCAGCGGATCTTCACTGCTCGGCGGATTGACGCTCCGGAGCTGATTCCCTGCTGCTATCCGGCGAACATCTAAAAGAGCAAATTAAAGAGCAATTTCTACAGCGTTGTTGCAAATGCCGAGGCGTTTTTGTCACTCGTGCAGAGCCCCTCTGCACGCCGCTGACACTCACGCTGAGTGCGTCTCGTGCCTGGGTCACGCCCACGCTGAGGCTGCGCTCAGTGAGACGGAATGTTCCCATTGCGGGAATATGAGTCTCACTTCCCTCCGCTCGCGGCTAGCTTTCTTTTCAGAGAGCGACGCCGCTCCTCGCGCCCTCCCGCTTACTTCCTCGCAAGAGCCTGCCAGGAAGAAGCAGCGGGGCAGGAGAGCTAAGAGCGCGGTGACAGGCGAGCTCACGCCGGCTCAGACCCCGCGTGCCTCGCCTTCACCACATGGAGAGGAATCGCCAGTTCTCTTCCTACATCCTGACCAGCGTCCCTCTGCGGCTGCGAGCGATCTGGTCTCCTTCAGAGGAAGTGAATGCGAGGATGACAGCATGTCATTGGCCGCATCTGACGCAGAGGAGTTGTCGGGCTCTTCTCATGACCCCGCCCCCTTGCCGTCTGCGCAATCCAGCGCCGGTATGGACGCCGAACTGTTCCGTGTCCTATCTAAAGCTGTCGAGGAGCTGGATCTTCAATGGTCTCCTCCCGAGGAGCCCTCTAGGAGCCGGTTGGACGAATGGTTTCTGCCGGGGCGCCGCCAGGCCCCTCGTCAGCGAGCTTCACCATTCTTCCCCGAAGTCCACGACGAAATCTCTAAGTCCTGGCGTGCTCCATATTCAGCCCGCCTCCATACTTCCTCTTCTGCTGCCCTCACTACGGTCGACGGCGCCGAGGAAAAGGGCTACGAGAAGCTGCCCCCGCTGGACGAGTCAGTTGCTGCGCACCTTTGCCCGCCCACCGCTATCGGCTGGAAGGCGAGGGCGTCACACCCGTCTAAGCCCTGCAGAACGACCTCTACCCTCGCTGGACGAGCGTATTCGTCTGCTGGACAGGCAGCCTCGGCGCTTCACTCAATGGCGGTACTCCAGGTGTACCAAGCAAAGCTCCTCCGCGGTCTGGACGAGTTGAGCCTGGACGATTCTCCGCTCAGAGAAATACGTAGCACTACGGATTTGGCGTTACGCGCCACGAAGATGACGGCTCAGGCAATCGGGCGATCGATGGCCAGTTTAGTGGTGCTGGAGCGCCACTTGTGGCTTAACCTAACGGAGATCAAGGACGCGGATAAGGTCGCCTTCCTTGACTCCCCCATCTCGCCGACCGGCCTGTTTGGCCCAGCTGTTGAGGGTTTCGCGGAGCGCTTCACCGCGGCGCAGAAATCGTCCCAAGCCATGCGACATTTTCTGCCTAAACGCTCGAGCTCTGCAACGGCTCCTAGTCGCCCCAAGCCGGCGCCGACTCAGCAGCCTGCAAAAGCCACGCCCCCAGCTGCGCAACCAGCGCCTCAGACGGAGCTCCGTCCTCGGTCACGCCCAGCCAAGCGCTTTCCCTTCCCTAAGCGTCAGGGACCTCGGCCAAGAGTGGTGCTGGACCAGGCGCCGCCAGCGTCTTCCTGATCTCAGCAGCAGGAAGAGGGAGGGGCCAAGTCTCGCGACAGCTGGACCAGCCCCCAAAGTGCCTCTTTTCAACCCTTCTTCACTCCGTACCGTTCCGAGTGTAAGGGATCTCATGTTTGTAAACAGTATAGCTGTGACTCACGGGCCCTTTGTATCAGCGCCCTTACAGCAAACCGCTGTGATAGCGGAAAAAATAAAAAACAAACATTTTCAAGAAAAGAGCAAATTTCCTCTTCCAATGCTTTCACACAACATACAGCTGTGCGAACCATTACAGCCCCTAGCGACACGATCCGCGGCGTGGCAAGCCATCCCTGGAGTGTCAAAATGGGTTTTGGGTATAATAGAACGAGGCTATGTACTCCAGTTCGCTCGAAGACCTCCTCGCTTTCATGGTGTCATCACCACCTCAGTTCGCAGCAAAGACGCAGACGTCTTGCGCTTAGAGGTAAAGAATCTGTTGGCCAAGGGCGCCGTGGAAACGGTCCCCCCAGCACAGAGCGAGTCAGGTTTTTACAGCCGTTACTTCCTCGTTCCAAAGAAGGATGGCGGTCTACGTCCCATCCTCGATCTCAGACAGCTGAATCGCGCCCTCATGCGACGGCCGTTCAGAATGCTTACACTAAAACAGATCCTCTCGCAGATACGCAAAGGGGACTGGTTTTGTTCACTGGATCTGAAGGATGCATACTTCCACATTCAGATCACCCCCCATCACAGGCAATTCTTGAGATTCGCCTTCGAGGGAGTGGCATATCAATATACAGTCCTTCCGTTCGGACTGTCGTTAGCCCCTCGCACGTTTACAAAGTGCATGGACGCAGCGCTTTCTCCTCTGAGACAGATGGGAATCCGCGTCCTGAACTATCTAGACGACTGGCTCATCCTAGCCCAGTCAGAAAACGAGCTAACGCACCACAGATCCTTAATCCTCAGCCACTTAGAGTGCCTAGGACTCAAGGTCAATTTTGCCAAGAGCGCACTGTCTCCCAGCCAACGCATTGCGTTCCTGGGAGCAGTTTTCGACTCACGTCAGATGAAGGCAGCAGTTGCGCCGCAGAGAGCCCAAGCCATTCGCAGGCTCGCGGCTTCCTTCAAAATAGGAGCCCTTTGCCCACTCAAGATTTTTCAAAAGATGCTCGGCCTTATGGCCTCAGCATCTCCAGTACTTCAGTTGGGGCTGCTTCAAATGCGCCCCCTGCAGTTCTGGTTGAAACCAAAGGTTCCTCCTCAAGCTTGGCGTTTGGGACGCCAGCGCATCAAGGTAGATCGGGCCTGTATAACAGCCCTGGCTCCTTGGAGATGCGCTCAATGGATGGAACAGGGCGTTCCCCTGGATTTGGTGGTCAGAAGGAAAGTGGTCTCGACAGACGCCTCCAACTTAGGTTGGGGGGCGCTGTGCGATGGCCAACCTGCTTTCGGCACATGGTCGAAAGCAGAGAGTCGCCTTCACATCAACTGCTTGGAGATGCTAGCAGTGTGTTTAGGCCTTCACACCCTTCTACCTGCATTGAGAGGTCACCATGTCTTAGTCCGTTCGGACAGTATGACAGTGGTGTCCTTCATAAATCACCAAGGGGGCCTCTCGTCGAGACGTCTATTTACGATGGTAGAACGTCTCCTGAAATGGGCTCAGTTGCACTTCCGCTCTCTGAGAGCGACGCATGTGCCAGGCAAACTGAACCAAGGAGCAGACATGTTGTCTCGGAGCAACGTCTCCTCAGACGAATGGACACTTCACCCTCACACGGTTCAGCAAATATGGGCTGTCTTTGGCAGGGCGCAAGTAGACCTCTTCGCCTCAAAAGACAATCATCACTGCCCAATTTATTTTTCGAAGGAACAGGACGCATTGACCCAAGAATGGCCCAATCTCCTGTTATACGCGTTCCCTCCTGTCGCTCTGCTGCCACAAGTCATCAGACGAGTGCGGGAACAGAAACTCAAAGTCCTGTTAGTGGCTCCATTCTGGCAGAACCAGCATTGGTTCCCAGATCTTCCCAGGCTGCTCTCGAGAGCACCATGGGCCGTGCCACTGAGACGAGATCTCTTAACACAGGCGAACAGAACGATATGGCACCCCCAACCGGAATTGTGGGCGCTGCACGTTTGGGCTCTAGACGGGAGCCTTTAAGTCTCCCTGAGTCGGTTTTGAGTACTATTTCACAAGCTAGAGCACCCTCTACGAGGCGGCTCTACGATCTCAAGTGGTCTGTCTTTTCCGCCTGGTGTTCCACCCGCGGTGCGGACCCAATTTCATGTGACATATCCATGATATTGTCCTTCTTGCAAGAGCTGTTAGATAAAGGGAGATCCCCTTCTACGCTCAAGGTCTATGTCGCGGCTATAGCGGTACTCCACGACCTTGTAAACGGTCAATCTGTGGGAAGAAACGACTTGGTCGTTCGTTTTTTAAAGGGGTCAAGGCGGCTTAATCCCCCTCGCCCCATCACGGTTCCGTCTTGGGACTTACCCACAGTGTTGAGGGCCTTGAAAAGCCCTCCCTTCGAACCGCTTCAGTCTATAGACCTTCGCCCTCTGACGTTGAAGACTGCCTTGCTATTGGCTTTAGCATCAGTCAAACGCATGGGTGATCTACAGGCGCTCTCTGTGAGCCCCGTGTGCTTGGAATTCGGGCCGAATGACTCTAAGGTCATCCTGAAGCCAAGACGTGGGTATGTTCCCAAAAGTCTCTCTACACCCTTTAGAGACCAAATTATTTCCCTTTTAGCTCTTCCTCCTACGGAGCAAGACCAGGGATTTAACCCTCTCTGCCCTGTCAGGGCTTTGAGATGTTATATAGAGCGTTCTGCCCCTTTTAGGCAGTCAGAGCAGCTGTTTGTATGTTTTGGTGGCCGCACCAAGGGTTGTTCGGTCACTAAACAGAGATTATCC
>NC_133362.1:69088177-69205677 GCF_049309525.1 Garra rufa
ATCCTGAAGCCAAGACGTGGGTATGTTCCCAAAAGTCTCTCTACACCCTTTAGAGACCAAATTATTTCCCTTTTAGCTCTTCCTCCTACGGAGCAAGACCAGGGATTTAACCCTCTCTGCCCTGTCAGGGCTTTGAGATGTTATATAGAGCGTTCTGCCCCTTTTAGGCAGTCAGAGCAGCTGTTTGTATGTTTTGGTGGCCGCACCAAGGGTTGTTCGGTCACTAAACAGAGATTATCCAAGTGGATTGTGGAAGCCATCACGCTGGCTTACTCCTCCTTGGGCCTACAATGCCCCATGGGAGTAAGGGCCCATTCGACTAGGGGCGTCGCCTCGTCTTGGGCGTGGTCTAGTGGGGTTTCCATTGCAGAAATTTGTGCGGCGGCAGGCTGGGCCTCACCGTCCACATTTGCCAGATTCTATAACTTGGACGTCCCAGTCTTACAGACTCGGGTCCTTTCCACATAGTGGTATGTCTGTTACCAGTATGTTATATATATAGTGCACCTTGGCCTCTTTTGAGCTCCAAGTTGCACTTATTCCTTGGAACGGATGTTTATCAGGTTGTCTGATCGAACAGATTGGCCCCTATTGGCCCTTTAGTGCTAGGGTCATGTCAGTCGTTCCTCTACCTTAGCACGGCGGGATTGTACTGGTTCCCCATAAGCGTCTTACGACGCAGTACGAGTGAAAGTATCGAAAGGGAACGTACTCGGTTACTTTCGTAACCTCGGTTCCCTGAGATACGGGAACGAGTACTGCGTTGCTGGCCGTGCTAGGTAGCTGCACGACTCAGTCGTCGCTTCAGTCGAAGTACCTGAGTTCCCTATGGCGAAATGCTCGCTTATATAGCCAGATGCTCCGCCCCTTTTGGCGCGATCGGGCGCGAATCATCGCCATAGGTGTGTGCATCTCCGCTGCCGAGCCATTGGTTCGTTTCTTTAACACTGCACGAACCAATGGCCGTGCAGTTACACTGCGTTATTGAAATGCTTCAGTCTCAGGAGAAAAGGAGCTTTTCCCATAAGCGTCTTACGACGCAGTACTCGTTCCCGTATCTCAGGGAACCGAGGTTACGAAAGTAACCGAGTACGTTTTTCATTCCTGAAGAGAGAGAGAAGGTGGCGAGTTGGTTTCTCTTTCTCTGTGTGTGTGAGCAAAGGTGCGGGCTTGTGTGTGTGAGCTGAGTGTGTGTGAGCGAAGGAGGAGCCCTGTGTGTGTGTGTGTGTGTGGGTGGAAGCTGAGTGTGTGTCAGAGAGAGCAAGAGTGGGGGCAGTGTGTGTGTGGATGAGCTGAGAAAGGGAGTGAAAGCTGCTAAAACCGAAAGTAAAGTACAGGAGAGGGAGAGAGAAAGGCAGAAACATCTGATAGATAGTTTTTGTGCCTGTCTCATTCAAAGCAGAGTAAAATGTACCAGTTTAATGAGAATTATGATGAATCAGATGTATGCTTGACTGACAAAGAGCATCAAGTATTTAAGGAGACCTTAATAAGAACACGAGGCCTCCACAATTATTTTTGGTTGGAATCACAGTTTCTTGATTTGGATGGACAGGTACAAAGATTGACAGAGTACAGGAAAAAATAATATTCTCTAGAAAATTACCAAAATACTGAATTTGAGAGAAGTAGCATTTTAATGGCCAAGAATAAACTGGGAAGATGTTGTTTAAAAAAAATAAAAATAAAAATAAAAAATATTCGACAGGCAAATTGGAAAGGCTCTGTGTCTCAGCATCTTCCCAGCTAGAAGCTGCATTAAATGTAGTAGAAATTTCAATTGAACCAATTGTAGCACCTTATCTTGGGTGCAATATGGAAGGGCAATGCCCAGAGGGCATTATAGGAAATGCAATCCTCAACAACATTTGTCTCAGACTGACACAAGAGGTGGCTTGGTCATCCAGAATTCTGTTTAAATCAAATGAGGAAAGAAGTGTACTGCTAGTGACTGGCAGAACATTGAGACGTTTGTTGGTGACGATTGGGCTAAAAAGTGAGCCATGATACATGCAGCATCTGTGGTTAGAGGTCCACAAAAATAGAGAGAGAGCAGAGATGCAGCAGCAGGAGTTGGTGAGATCAAACATTACATATAAAGAAAAATTGACAAAATGGAAGACACAGTAGAAAAGGAGGGGTAAAAAGGGCATGCAAATTTTATGAAAACAGGACAAAAGACTTTTAATTGACCATTTTAAATATAATCAATTGTACAAAGGAAGAATTAAATATTAGTATAATATTTAGTATAATCATTTATAATAATATTAGTATTGATATTTTTATAATATAATAATTAGTATAAATATTAGCATAATATAATAATAATAGGACACAAGTGTTTTGCATAAATTTAACCCCATTTCTCACTCAAAGGCATGTGGCTTGGTAGAGAGATCATCTAGATTAAAAGTATCCAACAGAAAGAAGAACCAAAAGGCCTCGTGTGACCCCTCAAATTATTGACAAGAAAACATTTTGTGATTATTACCTGGATAAGTACCCGGAACAATCCAATTAAATTCCATAAGTAACAGAAATTTATGGAATTTATATATCCTCTATAAGGTAGTTCTTGAAAAAATGGACAGAGAGTACAAAGACATTGGCTACTAAATGACCAGCAGGGGAACATTTGATGTAGCAATGTGTAAAGAAATGGAGATCTTGATAAAAAAAAAAAAAATCACAAGACCCATAACAAATCTATAAAGAGCGGTAAGAAAAGAGAACAAGAGTTGGGGGTATTGACCCTGATTAAAAATTATGGATTGAGATTGTTAAAATTGGAGAAACAAGAAAAAGAGAATAAAATTAATGAAAAAAAAAAGGCCACCTCCATATGCTCCTTCCTGCGACCAGGCTGTACACCAAACACCTCTAGTACAGGGAACCATAGACATAAAAGGGCCAATAGAATTTGAAGGGTATGTACAAGATGATACTAAAACTGAAGGAAGTCAACAGAGCTGCAAGGAGGAGTTAAGGAGAGAGACAGATAACAGGAGAGAGAGAGAGACTCATGCATAGGCATGAGGGAGGGACTGACATCATATGAACAGAGAACATCAACACCAGCATTGCATCCAATGCAAAGAGAAGCAGAGAGAACAACCCATGAGGCGGAGCCAAGACTCAAGAAAGGAGGGGCCAAGGAACACAGAGAGGAGGAGAAAACAGGTGGGCCACACTCATACCAACGCCTGACAGAAATCACTTGATGCACTGAGACAGCAACTGGATAAGTCAGAAGCCGAATGTGAGCCATTGCTGTCACATCCAAGTCCACGTGACTACGTCCAGCGAAAGAAATACAAGCAAGTATCAGGGACATTGCTTTTGCAAGATATTAAATACCCTGATGATCTATTTCAAATTCCTCAGCTGCGGAGACAGAGAGCAGGAGGGGAACACAGACCAGTAAGGCTGTCAAAGAGAAGTGAGGCCCCAAGCACTGAATGCCCAATCCTCATTAAGCAAGGCCACGCCCAGTATATACCTTGGGCAAGCCAAGACCTAGATACCTTGGTTTCACGTCTACCAGACATTCATGAAGGTGCTGGAAAGTGGATCAGGACATTTGAAGAAGAAACAACTGGAAAACTTCTGGCCCTGGGTGACATCAAGGCTCTGCTTGCCAAGTGTCTGGGGGCCTCCAAAATGAACGACGTTCTCAAGCAATCCGGCCTCCTGCAAGCAGTAGACAGGCCTCAAGCAGATGGAGTCTCCTTTGACAAACATCGACGTGACATATGGAAGACACTGAGAACTGAGTACCCAATGCAGACTGATCCAGGCTTTCTGAAGGGGGAGCCAATGGGAGAAGCTGAAAACCCCACAACTTATATCCAGAAACAGCTAAGACGTTGGAAAGAAGAGCTGGAGAGAGATCCAGAACACGACAAGGTACTGACAGCACTCTTTAGGACCGCCATCGTGGAAGCCATGCCTGCAGCAGTGAAAGCAAAGCTGGAGGACGTGGTTGGTCTGAACTCCAAGACACACAAGGAGTTCAGAGACCATGTGGTCCATGCTGTGGAGCAGTACAGAAAGCAAGAATTGAAAATGAAGAGCCAAGAAAAGGAGCTCCAAAGGAAGCTGGCTCAGCTGCAGCTTGAGGAACTGCTCAACAAGAAGAAGAAGGTACAGGCAGTCCAAAAAGAAGAACCACCAGCAGTAATGGCGCCTGTAAACACTCCAGCACCAGTTAATCCATCTACAGCAGTAAATGTACATGCACCAGCAAACCAGACTATGGCAACACAACCAATACCTGCTGGACCAGTTAGTACACCCCAAAGCCCAGCACCAGTTGTCATATACTTCAAGCCAGAACAGTCAAACAACAGAAACTGGAACAGACAGCAGCAACAAGGTGGACGTGGCAGAGGGAGATTCAACAACAATCACCAAAGAGTAGGTGGCCCACCAGGAGTGTGTTGGGGATGCAATCAACCTGGACACAACAGAAGAGACTGCCCCATCAATCCTTGGCAACAAAACCAGCCCATGGCCCCAGGAGTCAACTATGGACAACAATAAGCACAAGCTCAAGCTATAGGCCCTGTCAACCCATGGCGTGGGCCTGATAAGGTTATTAGGGCGGACTAGAGAATCCTACAGGGAGGAAATAGCTTCCATTGATAACATATGATGCTGATCAAGAACCAATTCTGCAAGTGAAAATCGAAAATTTCTTTACTCCTCGAGAACAGCTTTGTGAATCAAGTCTACCAAAAACTGAATTTCATTGTACTATAAAATGTGATGAGAGCAAAGACCCAAGCCTTGAAAAAAAGAAGATTAGAAAATACAAAAGGGTTAAAAAAAATATTCATGATTTCCCAATACATAGTAGTAGGACCGAAAGGTGTAGCTCTGCAGGTAGACAGAGAAGAATTCATAGATGAATGGTTTGAGGTGGCAAATTCAGTCCCCCATATCACAATGTACATAAATAAAGATTGTGGCCCTATGATGCAAAAAACAGAGAAAAGCAAATAGGAAGCTACAGAAAATCATTTGATTGTTCAATCAGCAGACAAGACATATTTTAAGATTTTTTGTGCAATACCCCAATGCTGAGTACCCCCAGAATGGTAATTAATATTAAGAGAAATGGAAAAACAAGTACCACCTGAATAATGGTCTCAGCATGACACAGATGTAGGATTAGTAAAATCAGCTAATACAATTCAAATAGCACCTAGACCTGAAACTAAGTTACTCAGAAAACTGCAATACTGTTTAAAACCAGTAGCAGAGGATGGAATTAAAAAGACAATTGAAGGGTTGATGAGAGTAGGTGAGCTTGTTGAAACTTCTAGTTATTGTAACATCCTAATATTGCCAGTGGCTAAAGCAGATAAAATAAAATGGTGCTTGGTGCATTGGAGCAGTGAATAAGGATGTGGAGGATTGTCCTGCTGAAGTTCCAAATCCACATACGCTACTAACCAATGTTCCACCTGCTGCTAACTATTATACTGTGATTGATCATTGTTCTGCCTTTTTCAGTGTTCCCCTAGCAGAAGAGAGCAGACCTTTGTTTGCATTTAGCTACCAAGGTAAAAAACTCACTTTAAACGAGAATGAATCAAAGCTTCAAACATTCACAACACGTGTTTAATAAAGTTTTAAACGAAGACTTAAGTGATCTTAGGCTGGACTGCACATTGATACAGTACGTAGATGATTTATTAGTTTGTTCAACAACTTTAGAACAATGCCATCAAGATTCAATTAAGGTACTGATTAAATTGACTGAGGGGGAAACAAGGCCTCTAAAGAAAAGCTCCAGTATTTCATTCTACAAGTTGAATACTTGGGACTCACATGGGATGAAAGCAATTTCACTCAGTCAGTTAGAAGGCATTAGAAAAGCACCTAAGCCACAAACAGTTGCACAATAATGACATTTTTTGGGGATGATAGATTTTAGAGATTGGCTTGGATTATGCAATTAAAACAGCTCCATTAAGATCACTAATGAAACAAGCAGGGCATCAAAATATTAGAGTGCCCTTGATGTGGACAACTGATGCATAATAGCCTTTGAATCATTAAAGAAAGAGTTACAAAATGAATGAAATTAGTATGTGTCAACAAAGAGGAACAACAGAGATGCTGATGGGTTTTTGCAGTCTCATGAAGGTCACATGGTTATTCCTACACTACTGCTAACAATGTTGATCTCTGACGCGCATTGTTTTGACAATTGCGCGAGGGGGGAAGTATTAGTTGTTTTGTTTACAGGCGGTGGTGGAGGAGCAATGATGTGACTGCAAAGTTTGTGCCCAAAATGATGTCAGAAAAGGAACATTTGGACCAATTGGCCATTTATCAGTCCCAGAAGGACCATTCAAACATCTGGTAATGGATTTTGCACACATAAGATCAGTCAGGGAAAAAAAAAAAAAGATACTTGCTGGTGATCATTGATAAATTGATTACATTTTTAGCCAAAACCCTCTACTAATGCCCAATCCAGATATCAACCTGATGAATTTCTCACACTTGATTCAGCCACCATTGCTGACCTATTCTCCTGATGTGATTGAAGAGATATCAGGTATTTATGCAAACAAACATGTTAGAAAAAGGTCAGTAGAAGGGTTTCATGATAATGAAAATGAAACCCTAGTCTATGATATAGAAACATACTTACAAAAAGAAGGGCTGTTAGATGCAGCCTATCACAATGATTGGTTCAAATGGGCAAAATACACAGCAAAAGAAGCAGGAATGATTAATTGTGTGCTTTGTTCCCCATCTCCCCTTTAAAAACTTGTTGTTGTTCCAAGCCCATATGATTACAGACACTGTGGTAAATTTTACTCAAATTATTGCGAAAATATCACTGGAAAGATGTATCCTTATTGCCCATCAGAATGTTTGACCATGCTTGGAAACAAAGACTTCCATCAATTCTACAAACAGCCAGGGTGGGGGGATGAGTGGATATAACGAATGGACGAATGGATATAAGAATTGACATTAGGAAAAGAGAAACACCAGTTGCTTATATGATTGATCGCACATTAGAATATGAGTGTTTCAACAAATCAAAAGGGGAATCATTATGGCCGTTTCTATTGTTGTGATTCTTTTGTTATTCTGTTGTGTTGTGCCTTTTCTCAGATCAATGCTGGCCAATGCTGCAGCCAAACAGATGATCAATGTGTCAGTAAGACCAACAGGAGTTGACATTGGGTGTACCAGTGTGCATACAGTGGGTCCTGGACTGAGTGAGCTGGATGAAATTGTGTAAAACCTTCCTGAAAAAAATGGTAGGGAAGGGCCCTTACGCAACAAAAATATATTGCAATATACTAGAATTTATATTGCAATACATTAGAAAATATATTTCAATATATCAGAAACTTCCTCATATATTTGAAAATATATAGCAATATATGGACGGACAACCTATTGCTATATATTGATTCATATATTAAAATACATTGATATGCAAACAAAACTGTATTACATTATTGCATGTATTTTTATTGAAACAAAGTATTTTTTTCTATGAGTTAAGCAAGCTCATGCATAGGTTTATAGAGAGGTTGATTACAGTTTTTTACAGACGCTAGGACACATTTCTCAATACTTAGGTCACTTTTGCAAAACTCTTCACACAGTGAGCACAACAGAAGTCTATGTGGGCTAAACTGAGGATCAGTTATCATTGTTTTGGCACAAAATGCATTCAGTGACTACATCTCTCAAATTTCATGAATTCTTTTCTCACAAAGACACAACAACTGACAAAAATCTTTGTACGTACAGCACATTTTGCACATGATTACATACTGTTTTCAAAACTGTTAAACTTATGTTCCAAACAATAACATAATGCAAAACTGAACAAGACAGCAAAATTCAACAGCAATATTTTATTGAAACATATTTCAAATCTAAAAATGCGAGTAGATTAGCATTACTATTGTATCTGTATCAGTGGATGGTGTGTATACAAATTCTTGTATTTTGGAATTACTTAGTAACAAAAAAATAAAAATAAATAAACAACATAAAATATTGAGGAATTCTGCATCATGTCTGATTCATTCCAGTAACATATATTGCAGTTATAAACAATATATATTGCAATTATAAACAGATGTTTCCTTGTTTTACACAAGAAAACAGTGTGTAATGCTACATGTTGTTAGTGTTTTTTAGCTCATTGTTTTGTGGGTGACAAAGTGTGTTTGTCGGCTGTCAACCTTTGCTAGTGTTCTGGAAGAATGAGTTTATTTGAGACCTGAATAAGTGTTTTGGTAGTTGTAGTGCATTTTGAATGTGAAATGAACTGCTTTGCCAAGCTGAAAGTCAGTTAGGAGAATTGTGTGAAGAGTTTTGCAAAAGTGACCTAAGTATTGAGAAATCTGTCCTAGCGTCTGTAAAAAACTGTAACAATAAACCAAATCAGATTTTTGAATGACATTCAATATATTTTACATTATATATGGATGGACCATATATGTAGCCTAGAATCTAGACGCACCCCTAGCGGCAGCAGATTACATTTGCTTCCAATGTCAGTCTAGTTACTCTCAATTCACTTAAAGGTCCCATATTGTCAAAATTGAAATTTCTGATGACTGACCTGCGACCATAAGTTCCGTCAGACATGAATTCCTGGTTCCATGAATTACGCGTGGAAAACTGAACAGTATTTATATAATTTTTTACTTTTGATACACAGTCACGTCCATCTGTCCTGAGCAGGAGTTCATCATCCGGCTCGTCACATGTGAACGCGCTCTGGTGTAGTATACGCAAACGCCGTAAGCGATCTGTGGCGTGTAAACGACTCGTGTCTTAGGACATCAATGTATCGTCACGAGCCGCAGGGTGTAATTTGGATTTGTCTGTGCATGGTTTCTGTTTACATTGATAAAAAAAAACTAATTTTACAGAAAAAACTTTTTTACAGTAGTTTTCTGTCATTTCAAATTACATTCAAAACTTAGTAATATTACTAACAATATCTGTAAACTAACAACTTGACTGCTATTTTAGGTTCTATATCATTAAAGACAAATTAAAGTATTTTTTTCTATTTTTTTATACAGGAAAATTACTGTATTATTTTCAGTATTTGTGTTATTTTAAATTATGTTAAAAACTTTGTAAAATTACAAACAATATCGGTAAATTAACAACTTAACTGTTATTTTAAGTATTATTACATTAATGAATTTTTTTTTTATACAAAACATTTTTGTATTTTTTACAGTATTTTTTCTGTTTTCTTAAATTACTTACACATTGATGTAAAATTACAAAAACAATCTGTAATTAAATAATGTAGCTCATTAAGGTTTATGTCCATACTAACAAGTTAATGTTCTTTTTGTAATTTGAAAGTAAAAAGTAGTTTTATATTTAGGTGTATTTTACATTAAAACTCTGTAATTTTATATAAACAGGGTGTCTACAGGTTTGACCAAGTTAAATTTAGACATTTTAAGACTTTTTAATACCATTTTCAAACTAAATTTAAGACCAAATTGAAAGTCCCGCAAAAGTCTAGCACAAAACTATGAAGATATTTTAAATTATTATTTTATTTAACTGATTATTCTTGGGAATATTCAACAGAAAACACTATTCCAGAAGAAGAAATTATTTTCTATTCCATGACAAAGTCAAGGCTCTCACACACTTTGAAGCCAATGTAACAGTGTAACAAACACGGATTTTGAGTCATGGATCGGATCATTTTTCGGATCAGCAAAAAAAAAAAAAAAAAGTTTGTTTTTTCCTAATTACTGAATGCTTACTTTAGGTAGGCTACTTCTCATCCACAGCAAAAACTACTATCTGAACTAAAGTTCAGTAACAAAACAAGAACAATTACACAAATGACAAGTGTAAATGAATACAACATAAAGTTAGTAATAAAATCAATAACACTAGTATTCAGGAGGGGAAATTTAATAATTAATTGTAAAATAACTAGTGTTTCTCACTGCAGGTATTTATAGGACGCTGTCTCTTTAAGGCCAAATGCACGAACCGAATACTGGCACGCATCTCTTTCTCAGCTGTTTCGGTTCACTGAAGACATAAACGACTGTTAAACAGAATACCAAAATGGGTATTAAGACATGACTTGGTATGTACGTTTCCGTTCAAATAGCAGTTAAAGAGGAATCAATCTGTGTGAATCGCGCCGCGCGCCTCTCTCTCCTCTCTCTCTCTCTGCGCGTGCTCGCGTCAGGTGTGTGCGGCAACGTAAAAACGTGCTAATTATAAACTTTTACTCTATGATGGTTAAACTTAACAGCTAATCTGCGATTCAAATGCGTGTAGTTGGGCGGAAACCCGCTAAATCTGCCAACACTGCGGCGTTGTCAAGCAAGCGCGTGTCTAGCAACAGAACAGATTTAGAACCTGCGCAGGAGATTCTCCTCAAAACGATAAACTTTTCCTTTTCAAAGTGTAAAAAAATTAAGACCCTTGGATTTAGATTTAAGACAAATTAAGACATTTAAAGGCCTTATTTTAGGACAACGGAATTTAAGACTTTTTAAGACTTTTTAAGGATCCGCGGCCACCCTGATAAAACAGAAGTAGAATATATTTAAAATAGAAAATCAATCTGAAAATCCACGAATCGTGTAACCATGCAATAAAAATACAATGCATTAAAAATGGTTTATTTTTTATAAAGAACAAATTAACCAATAAAAGTGTATAATTTATTTCCAGAAGTCATGTCAAAAAGCAGTACCACAGTAGTCCAAATGACAATGCGTTGCAGTCGCAGTCCTCTCTGGTGGAATATACAGTATAGGCTAATAATTTAGTGTGAGGAGCAGGGCATAATTTAAGTTGTTAAACGCTGAAAACGCTATATCGCTCAATTGACGCGCGTTTCTTATTTAAAACACGAGGCATTACCGGCGGAAACACTGCAAATCGCAATCTATGATGGTACCGGCGACAGCCAATGACCGTTTGGTTATTGCTGCTGTTAATTATTCTGGCCAATGACTAGTAGGGAGCCGTTTCCCGGTCAAATTTGAATATGCTGATCGGCCTCTGTTGCTTCGGTCGCTCCTCTAACCAGTGTTGCCAACTTGGCGACTTTGTCGCTATATTTAGCGACTTTTCAGACCCCCTTAGCGACTTTTTTTCAAAAAAGCGCCTAGCGACAAATCTAGCGACTTCTTGGAAAAACCTTATTTAGCTTATGAGACTCTCTGGTACTGCCGCGCGAGCGCGAAGTCGTGCTTTCCCAGCGCGCGCGCTCTCCCTCTCTCTGCGTCTGCTCTGTTCAGTGAGCGGCAGAGAAGCAGCATTTTCAGATAAAAAAATATATTCTGATGCTTCTAACTCTATTTTACATGCAAGTATAGCCCGAAATCACAGCACAGCCATTGTCTTAATCATATGTGTACTTGATTTTTTTAGACAATAGCTTTGTCTCATTTAGAAGGATGCGCCCTCCGGAGGTCGCATTCGAAGGCTGCATACGTCATCGAGGCTGTCTCATTTCAGAAAAGCAAGTAGGACACTTCAAATGCAACCTTCGAATGCGACCTTCTTTCACAGGAATTCGAAGGATGCATGAGATGTATCCTTTGCTACTACAGATAACCAGGGGCGGACTGGCCATCTGGCAATTCTGGCAAATGCCAGAAGGGCCGGACCATTTTTTTTTAAATGTGGGCCGGTGAGTTTTTTTTATTTTAATTTTTAATTTTTTTTATATGTATTGTTTTTATATGTATATGTTTTATATGTATTTTTATATGTATATGTATTGTTATTTGTATCTCTTGCAAGATGTGAATATTATGATGATGATAATAATAGTAATAATAATAATAAATGTTAAGCATTTGGCCCAATCGGCGACGGCCGGCTGGTTTTGAGATGGGCCGACCCAATCCGAGGTTACGTGGACATAATCAAAATCTGGCAAGAATGTCAAACCGCAAGTGCAACACAAGCCAATTGTCAGAGATGGACCGTAAGAAAAGGAAAGGCGGTGCTGAAAAGCTCAGAGAAAGCAAAAAAAAAAAGGGCTCTAAAGTCAGACGCTGCCAAATGCATAAAATTAACTGAAATATTCTCGAAAGGTTTAAATTCGGCTGCTGCATCGGAGGACAGTAGCGTGGTAGAGGAGGTAAGAAGAAAACAGAAAATATACTTGTAAGTCATTATACTAAAATAGTAATTTTCACGCCAATCGCGTTACATCTGACAGTAACATACACTGTGTTTAACAGTTGTAAGCTTAGCGTAGAACTCCCGTACATTTTAAAATGTCATTATCAGCAGATAACGTGGGATTTGGGGTATACAGACTGCTGTATGCTACTAGCAATATAGTCTAACATGAAAAAGAACCTATAGCTATAGCCATAGTACTGTAGGCATTTGTAGTACACTCTGAATACATAGCTAGTCTTTAAAGTAAAACATTAAATACATGCATAGGTTATAGTATGTAATTAATCCTTAGGTAGGGTGGAATATAGACTTCTATTACAGGCAATAGTGTAATACAGTATATCTATGTAATAGTTAGACAGTCTAAAATGAGACATTGGCTTGCTTATGTTCTCCCTTGACTGAATCGTGTGTTCATCTATTCAAAACTAGAATGTTTCTGGACCCAGTGCAGATAGCTCACCTGCTGCAGCAAAGTCAAGTATCATGGAGGTAGGAAGACAGCAATGAGAGACACACCCTGACACAAATGCTGACAGTTTCTTAATACTGTGTATAGAAAACTGATATAGAAACCAGTTAGGAGTTGCCAGTGGGGGACTAGTTCACCACAGATGTCCGGTCAGAGACAAAGAGATGCAATCAATCCAGATTTCATTTGATTCTTTGTTCTTTCCACAAAGTTTCCAACAAGTACTGAGCATGCAAATGCTAACAATCACTTTGGGGTATCTATGTGGGTTGGTGTGTATGTGTGGTCTACAACAAATTAGAATAAACAAATTAAGGAATCAGAAAAACTTATACAAATTAAGATACTAAAACACTAAAACACTACTTTAACACTACTAACACAAAATACTAAAACACAATGTACAATCAACATGAGTATGAGATCACTGGCTGATTGCCAGAAACACTTCAAAATAAAAGCTCATGTGAGCCTTTTTAACACTGTGGCTCTAATTAACGATAAATTAACTCTTATGATGGGGTAACCTGTGAATGTGTATCACACACGCGCACACATACACACCTTTACACACAAATGGAGATGCAGCACTAGCAACACTTCCGCGTACTTTAATTCAAAAATAACTATATATCATATATATATATTAAATTTTTTTGCTATATATTCTATTCCTTTTTGTGCTACTGTTATTACTGCAATCTTTACATCCTATACTGTGTTTATTAACTAGGATGTTGCTGGAATAAGTGCAGCCAGAGACTGCTCTGCCAATATCAGTGCTGTGAGAAACGATGCTACGGTAGGCCTAGCAGAGACAGAGAGGAGTGTGGTAGAGGTAGGAAAAACAACACACTGTACTTTGGGTTTGTAATTAACTCTAAAGTAGAGGTGAACACATGACAATAATTGTAATTTCTTAGGTCCCCATGAGGAAACAGGCTTATAAATCATGCACAATGAGTTTTTTTGAGGAAGTAAAAGTGTGCACAATCTCCTGTGAGGGCTAGGTTTAGGTGTAGGGTAGGTGTAGGGCGATAGAAAGTACGGTTTGTACAGTATAAAAACCATTACGCCTATGGAATGTCCCCATAAAACATGTAAACCCAACATGTGTGTGTGTATGTGTGTGTGTGTGTGTGTGTGTGTGTGTGTGTGTGTGTGTGTGTGTGTGTGTGTAATGAAACATCCCATATCTCTATAGTTATGGAGAAAAGGTGGGAAGATGTATTTAACTTCCTCTCTTTGGGAACTTACCTATCCGGGTATAATAAGTCCCAAAAATTAAACCTTCGGAGGTACACTTCCAAATTCAAACTCAAGGGTGAGTATATGAGATACAGTACATGCAAATACAGCTTCTAAGACAGCATTTTAGTGATTGCAGTTCTTTAATAAATATTCACTGCAGAAGAAGATATTTTCTTTGGAAACAGAAAAGTCATCAAATCCAAAGAAAGTGCAAGGAAGATCTTTCGGAAATTTCTCCAATTGGGGGCAATTCGGGCATTCTAAGAACACGCACTGCTATAAGCTCCAGATTTTACGGAATGGGAATGTGTGTCGATATTGACAACATACTGGGTATGTGTTTGACTTATCCCCCTCCCCCCTCAGGTTTCAGGGACAAGTCTTAGGCCTAGTCTCACACTAAAATGTAAGTCTGAGCTTTTTCAGCTGAAATCAACTTGAACTAATCTTAAAATATAAGATTAATATATATCAGTGCCTTGATTTTGTCTCAGGATGCACACATTAATGTAATTTACTAAGGCACATTCATAAAAAGGATTTAAAAGTCCTAA
This sequence comes from Garra rufa, assembly GCF_049309525.1. Classification (NCBI taxonomy): domain Eukaryota; kingdom Metazoa; phylum Chordata; class Actinopteri; order Cypriniformes; family Cyprinidae; genus Garra; species Garra rufa. The sequence continues at coordinate 69,102,653 of NC_133362.1, forward strand.
TTGAACTATGGCCTAATCCTATCTGTAAAAAAACAGGTCTATGTGTTTTAAATGGTTGTGTAGCTGTATAAATATTAACAGCTAGTTTCTTAAAGGTCTTAGAATGCAATGAATGCCAGAAGGTGGGAAAACCTTTGGTTGCTCCTCAACCATTAGAGTCTATTAAGGTAAATCTTTGCAGTGTTATCTTTATATTATACAACAGCTATTTAAAAAAAAAAAAAAGTAAAAGTAAATATATTGTTTTTACATTTATAGGTTTCTGCTGTCTGGGAGCTCATTGGGATTGATCTGACAGGACCTCTTCCAAAAACAGTCGATGGCTTCCAGTTCATTCTTACAGTAACTGACTACTTTTCGAAATGGGTTGAGGCTTTCCCGTTGAAAACGAAATCAGCAGCAGAAGTGGGACGCCTTCTTTGCTCTATTATAGACATGGCTGTCCCAAAAGAATCCCCTCTGACTAGGGAAGAGAATTCGTAAATGAAGTATTATGTAAATTATCATATAAAATCCCCTCAAAATTCGAAATGATAATCAAAAATATTATTAAAAAAAATTATTAAAAAGTTTCAACGCTTCTGTGATTTTTCACTGTGAATGAGCCAAATGTGACCCCTAAATTAATAGGGCAAAAGGTTTATTTTACTTTAATTGTTGTATATTTCAGCTCAACAACAGCCTCTGTGACATGTTATCCATTGAGAGAAGTGTCACAGCTGCGTATCACCCACAAACAAATGGCCTGGACAAAAAAAACTAACGACAACATAAAGCGGCAAGTTTTTTTTTTGGTTTACTTATGACACAGGCTTGTTTTGTTGCATTGCTGTCACATACCACTTCACTTTACTCAGGTAAAGGAACCCTGTTGCTTTTTAACCATGGATCATTGAAATTATTCACAAATAATTTATTTCTATTTAATTACTGTATACAGTATATTATATCTGTTTCATGCAGTGCTTTTTTACATCTTAGAGCTCTAAAAATTGGTCAATGAGAAGCAAAACAACTGGGATGTCTTTTGGATGCTACATTGTTTTCATAAAGGTCAAAGTTCCACACCACAACAAAGCACTCCTCTTTTCTTTTGATGTACGGAAGGGAGGCAGTTTTCACATCTGAGGTTCCTATTGATATGCCGTTAAGTTTTCTTCATATTCTTTACAAAATAATTGTAATTAAGCATTTTCTTAAGCTGTCAATGCTTCAGCACAGTATTTACTTAAAGGGAGAGTTCACCCAAAAATGAAAATTACCCCATGCACCCAACTTCATATGTGCATTCCTGGGAGCAGATGATGTAGGACTGTCACGGGGAAGTGATGAGATCTGCGTCCAAATGCGGGGGAAGAGAATTTATTAAATAAACACAAATAAACAAACGAACAAACAAAAGGCCAACACGGCAGAACACGACTTGAATACAAAAACAAAGATAAACAAAACAGGAAACACGGTCTAGGAGCCAGGATAAGTAACACAGAAACAAACCACACAGAAGACAATGCAGCCAGAATGAGTAGTGGGAAATGAGAGTTCTTATAGACCAGATAATTGTGAACAGGTGAGAGCTTTGATGAGTGCTAATGACAAGACAGGTGTTACAATCAGGGAAGTGCAGTGCAGGGAAGGGAAAACAGTGACCTCAGGTGGCTGAGGGAAGCCCCACAGCCCAGATTATGACAGTACCCCCTCTCAAGGGAACGGCTTCCAGACGTTTTCAAAAACAAAAAAAAAATCTGGAGGGAGGAGGAACGGTGGAAGGTGCATCAGGGGGAGGGATGGCGGGCCAGGCCCGGGCAGCCGAGGAACGTGAGTGGACACTGCTGCAAGAGGAACGTGAGCTGGCCTCGCCGGCAGTGGAACGTCCGCGGTCACCGCCGCGTCAGGAACAAAGAGCGCGGTCACCGCCGCGTCCGGAACGGAGATAGCAGTCACCTGCCGCGTCCACAACGGAGAGCGCGGTCACGGCCGCGTCATGAACAGAGATAGCGGTCACCGCCGCTTCAGGAACAGAGATAGCGATCACCGACGCTTTAGGAACAGAGATTGCGGTTACTTGTGCGTCAGGAACGGAGATAGCGGACGCCGCCGCGTCAGGAACAGAGATAGCGGTCACCGCCGCGCCAGGAACGGAGATAGCGGTCACCTGCCCCGTCTGCAACGGAGAGCGCGTTCACGGCCGCGTCATGAACAGAGATAGCGGTCACCTGCCGCGTCCACAACGGAGAGCGCGGTCACAGCCGCGTCATGAACAGAGATAGCGGTCACCGCCGCTTCAGGAACGGAGATAGCAGTCACCTGTCGCGTCCACAACGGAGAGCGCGGTCACGGCCGCGTCATGAACAGAGATAGCGGTCACCGCCGCTTCAGGAACAGAGATAGCGATCACCGACGCTTTAGGAACAGAGATTGCGGTTACTTGTGCGTCAGGAACGGAGATAGCGGACGCCGCCGCGTCAGGAACAGAGATAGCGGTCACCGCCGCGCCAGGAACGGAGATAGCGGTCACCTGCCCCGTCTGCAACGGAGAGCGCGTTCACGGCCGCGTCAGGAACAGAGATAGCGGTCAGTGCCGCTTTGGGAACAGAGTGGGTGGACGCCGCCACAGCAACGTGAGCTGGCATGGCCGCCAGCGGAACATCCAAGCGACCATCCACCGACGCCAGAGAGGTGTAAACGGTTGCCATCCATTCCGGCATAGAGCCAGCGGTCACCAGCGCGTCAGGCACAGAGCGGGTGGGCGCTGCCCCCAAGCGGATCGGCCCGTGGATCTGTTAATTTTTCCGATCCCCAATCCAGCAATTTTTTCAATATCGGGGCCGATATTCGATCCTAATATCGGATCGGTGCACCCCTAGTTTAAGGGTGAATCAATCCTCTTTTTAGTTGTGATATGGTGTCTCAGTCTAAGTTATTCTCACACTGGTATATTTAGAAACCAAACAAATTAGAATATAATGCTAATAATAATTTTATATTATTATTCTTACGACAGTAATATTGGAATACAATTCTGTAAAATGAATGAAAATAAGTATTTCACAGGTATGTTATTTTAACTTATTCTACAGTAGGGAAATAAAAGTACTTTTGTCGTAATTCCTACACTTTCAAGTAGGGCCTAAAACTTTTTGCCATATCTGCCATTTTAATCATGATACAAAGTTTTTTGGTGCTTTGAGAAAATTTACCAGCCATAAATATTTTTCCTGCCATGAAACTGTTTTTGCATTTGCTGCTACTACAACAACTTAACATTTTTAATAAAAATACTACTAATAATAAATTGACACACGTTAACACACATGTAGCATGAGCAGGTTTTTTTTATTTTAATTTGATTTTATCATTTAAACATTTGAAGCAAAAACAGAATGGTCTGACTTCAGCATTGTGAACTTATTTGTTATTTACAGTGAAAGAATTGCAGTATTTAGTTATTATACTTTTATAAATAATTGTAGCCGCATTTAAAAAAATATTTTGACACGAAAATTTTAATATTTTTCTGTTAATCTATTAAAGTCTTCTGAGAAGTTATATTTCTCTCCCATTAGAAAATGAATCCTTCATTCATGAGGAATTTATCACAAACTTTGCTGCTTGTACAGGGTATATGGCCATTAGCAGGACAAAAAAACAAAACTTTTATTCAAATACTGAATAAATTATATGTAACCTAGGAGTGTGCAATAGCCCTTCCTTGATAATCATTAAAAACGTGTCACTTCAGTTAATCGTAAAAGTCTTTTTATAATCAATGAACCGTTTATTTACAGTGAGAGGACAGGCAAGTGTACAGGGAAATAATATGGTGTTTAGAAGTGAGTGAATTCAGAACGCAATGGCCAATCACAGGTGTTCAAAATCAACAAATATGTCTATGATTGACTACATTGCTCAGCGCTACGAAAACATGTTGTCTTTTGGCGATTTCCAGAGCACAAACACAAATACGCCCTGGAGACTTTACCAAATTGGTTTAGCCAATATCTTACTATTACAGTTTTAGCTGAGGGTGCTTTTGACTGCGTGAGAGCATGTGAAAAGTGTCAACTGCATCAGTCTCATACTAAATGCGTGAGAGTTGGCAGCCCTGCTTCATGAAACCAATGACATCTGAAATGTTTTCTCAGTCAAAATCTATGTGAATTATGTACCCTAAAACACAATTGAAAAAATTAATTGAAAGAACTGTCAGTATGTGCAAGTAATGTACTACAAGCCACTTCAATAAGAAGAGATCAATTGGAAATAAAGAACAATATTTAAGTTTAAGTTTGTTTATACTATGGGTTGTGAGAGGGATTATCAGCAAACAAGAGGGTTATTTAGCCAAAGGTGATATAATTTTCCTTCAAATTGCCCACCCAAACCATCCAGTTTAAAGGGTTAGTTATCCCCAAAATAAAAATTCCTGTCATTAATTACTAACCCTTATGACCCATAAGACCACAGTTCATCTTTGGAACACAGATTTAGATATTTTTGATGAAATCTGAGAGCTTTCTGACCCTCCACAGACAACAATGCAACTGAAATGTTCCCACTTCACATTGCACATTTGGTCGAACGGAATTTACCCCTCAACAGACAGTAAAAGATAAGACAGACATACTGTACAAAATGTACATGTATTTTCTTATGTACCAAGGTGCATTTACACATTCAGCAACAGTGAAGTTGCTACAGTTATAAATTAAAGCCACTGTTCGTAGGGAATGCAGATGATTACTGCGTGGTGTGCTCCTTGCTGGAAAAATATGCAGATCAGAGCATGATTGAAATGGTAAAGTATAACATAAAAATGTTTCTATTTACAGTTTTTCTAATAGATTTGACACATTTCTCAAAACTCAGGTCACTGTCTTCAAAACAGTTAACACAGCGAACTGAACACTTTGTGATTGTACGTTTTCACTCATTTCATACAAATTACAAATCATGCACATCATTTTCTCAAAACAATGTACACAAAACTCAAATATTTTTACAATAGTTTGTACAACCAACCAGTATTTTAAAATATGTTACATTTTTACACAAATCACAAACATTTATGTACCATTGCCCAAACACAACAAACAAAATTCTGTAATTTGTCATTCGATCAAATGAACATGGTATATTTTTGATTGAGCCTAAACTAATAACTATTGGAATACTTATACAGACAACACAGGAAATGCAGTTTTCCTTATATTATTATATTATATTATTCAGTTTTATATGTATTATGCTGCTGTGTGCAATCAACTCACAGGAGAAAAGTGTCAAATTGATTTAGAAAACCTGTAGCATACATATATATGCACAAACTCTTTGTGGAATTTTATGCATCTAATGCTTCTTTTTATTATATGTAATTTGATTTTATTTATTTTTTTGTCTTGTAGGTGCAGTGTGATTTGTGTGGTAGGTGTGCCCAATATAAAAAACATAGCTGCAATACATACACATGCAAAAAGTGTGAGAGTGCCCAAAAGGCCAGTGTGAAGTGTGTGTAACACGTAGAATTTTATGACAGAAAATTGTCATTAGAATGTTCTATGTTCATGGAAATTATTATAAATGATTGTTCAAATATCAAAACGTGCTACCCCTGATATGTTAATGATCCCATGACAGAATACACTGCTCCTGACATCTTAAAGATATTACAGAACATATCAACATGCTCCTCATATTTATACAGTGCATATTCAAGGAGTAATGGTGTAAAACAAGGTGAGTTTGCACTGGGAGCTTTATTTGATGGCGTGCACGTACCTCTGCGTGAGCGGTGAGTGGGAAGGGGGGAGACGGGGTGGTATTCCCATCGCAGAGATCACGGACCGAGGGCACCAAGATCGGACCGAAAGGGCACTTTAGCTCGAACTCCCCCAATATGTGCTACGGTAGCATTTTTTGACATTACATCACCAGTAAATACTAAACTGCAACAAATATATTGTCCTGTCCTCATTTACCCCTAAAGCAAAAGAAAAATAAGCTTCCTGACAGTGTTTTAATGATTTTTCAAAAGAGGAATAAATACACAAAAAATATAACAAGACACTGATTACAGTAGTCCAAATAGTGATAGATCAAATTTGCCATCACACCCTCTTTGTAACAGTTACACAGCAGCATTAACTAGTTTAATGTGTATTTAATGGTAAGGTACAAATATTTTAGTGTTTTAAATGTGCATAATTTTTTTTAAATATTCCCAGATTTATGATGTTAATAACTTTAGACAGGCATCATTATTTCTTGAGTACAAAATTATATTCTATATACAACATTTCTATGATGTGTTTGTGATTCTAGAGAGCAGTGCACGAATGGACTTTTATTTTGGTCTGGTGATGTGACGTCATAAGCTGCGCGCGCTCCTCATTTGTTGTGATTCACCTGAAGAAAGGTTTGTGGTTTTAAAGTTTTTAAATCAATGCAAACTATTACATCAATTAAAGAATTTGCAAGCTGTGTAAAATAAATGCATCATTATTAAATATAACGTTGTAATGCTTTATTTAGTGTTACTTGAAGATTAGCCTTTAGTAACAGATAATGTGCGTCTCATTTCTCTCTCTATCATGAATTAATCGCGTGATGATAAGAAGTGATGAGGGAAACTAAGAATCCGAATCATTTGAATCAAATCATTTGTGAAATGATTCAGTGATTCGATTCAGCGGCACGCGGACTACAAACGACAACAACAAACACAAACGAGTGAATCACAACCGAGAATGATTTCATGAAAGTGTAATATATTATATATGATAAACAAATAATTGAATACCAGCTATTAATTAAAAATAGCCTGCCTAAATATGAACCTTCTGGGTAATTTGTATGTTTTATAAATTTTATATAGAAGTCCGTTAACTGTCTGACTCTTACTAGTGCACTGATTACTGAACTAGGAGCTGATTGAGACGCACACAGAGATTTAGACTGCATTGATTTTTCTTTCTATTAATTATTCTCATCTTAAACAGGACAAAGTTTTTAAACGCACAGAAAAAACTCCTGGAGAATCAACAGAGATCCAAGTCACACATTATTAGGAAGATGGCATTTATTAAAGAGAAGAGTGAAGACATGAAGATTGAAGTCTCATTGAAACATGAAGATACTGAGGAACAAACAAAGATGGTGTTTATTAAAGAGAAGAGTGAAGACATGAAGATTGAAGCCTCATTGAAACATGAAGATACTGAGGAACAAACAAAGATGGCGTTTATTAAAGAGGAGAGTGAAGACATGAAGATTGAAGAAGTATTTGGAGTCAAACAAGAAGATGCTGAGGAACAAACAGGTTGGTTTTTATTCTTAAAGCTGAACTCATTGCAAAATGAATATAAAGAATATTTATTAATAATGTCACACAGGTGTAGAAATGTATTAAGTGCTACTGAGAAAATCCTGCTTTCACACTGGCCATTTGTTATCATGACATCAGGCATTTAAATTGTAGCGTTAATCTGGAATAACACTCATAAAAGACTATACAAATGTAGCAAACATTTTCATACAGTTCTTTGCATGCAATTCTTCTAAGATCAGTTCATTTACCTTTTTTGTAGACCAAGACAATGTAGGATATACAGAAAAACAGTACAACATTAAAGAAAACAGTGCTGTAAATATAAAGCAAGTCTAACAATAAAACAAACACAAAAAATAAGCCAAAACATTAACATTTAAGTTAAATTCTGATGTAAATATGTGAGGTTAAAGATACACCTTTTTTATAAAGTTAAAAAATAAGGAGGACAATTAGGAAAAGAAGAATAAGATGTATAAATAAATCACTGGTTAAAGAGAGGAAATGAAGAAAATAATTAAATATCAATATAATCAAGTAAATACATAGATGAAAACAGTGCGTTCAGGAGGCATAGGTCAAACTTACACCAAGGTACTGTATTTTAACATGAGAACGGCAAAAACCAGTGGTTCTCAAACTGGGGTATGGGAGGGGATGGAGGGGTACGAAAAACAAAAGGCTGAGCTTTGGCATTTATTCAATTCTACCCCAAATTAAGGTTAAGGTGATGAGTAGGCATAAATCAGGTTGTTGTGTTTCCCATGCATTGATTTATTTGTGGCGACTCAAATATCATACATCATGACTACAATATCAAAACTGACCACAACAAATAGATTTTCCAAAAGGTTTTTTACAGTGTAAAAAACAAACTTTTTTACAGATTTTTTTGTGAAAAAAGTATACACAGTAGAGATCTGAAATTTTGAATATGATCTATTGGGTATATTACCCATCACATGGATTTTTTTCAGACAAATCTGAGGAGGTCAGGTGGGGAACTTTTCCAGAATTTGATGATTCCAGTTGGAATGACCCATTTGAGACACCCTTAATAAGTAAAGATTTCTCAAATTACATGCAACACCTCTTACAGTTGCTTAATACAGCAGTCCTCGTGCCCCAAGGCTCTGCATATTTTGTGTGTACCTCTTTATCACATATTACATTTGTTCCATATGAACGTAAGTGCCCTGCAAAGTGGACTTCATAGGATATTCCGCGATGATTCCAGTTCGAAGCAACCAAATACGTTTCATTTAAAGGTCATTAAAGCGTGCAAGACATAAATTTAAATTGTATTTATTTATACAGGTCCTTTTCCAAAAATTTGGATATTGTGATAAAGTTCATTATTTTCTGTAATGTACTGATAAACATTAGACTTTCATATATTTTAGATTCATTACACACAAGTTAGGAATTTTGGGTTTTCATGAGCTGTATGCCCAAAATCATCAATATTAAAACAATAAAAGGCTTGAACTACTTCAGTTAATGTGTAATGAATCTAAAATATATGAAAGACTAATGTTTATCAGTACATTACAGAAAATAATGAACTTTATCACAATATGCTAATTTTTGGAAAAGGAGCCGTAGATGTCACACTTCACACTTCTCTACTAAGATTTGTCTGTCTTTGAAGACGCTGGCTTAGTTGATATAGGATGTAGTTGTGTGTTAGTTTTGACACTTTCACATCTTTGAATGTTTTGATGTCTGTTGTTGTGTCATTAAACTGGGGTTAACTTTTACTTGTCTTTTTTCATCTTAGATCTGATGGCCCTGAAAGAGGAGAGTGAAGTACTGAATGAAATGGAAGAGAAAAATAATGATTTCATAAATGGAGAAAAATCTTTTAGTCGTTCACAGACTGAAACGACTTCCTCAAGAAAAAAGACTCGAAAGACAGTAAGAAGTTATTTCACCTGCCAACAGTGTGGAAAATCTTTCAATCAAAGAGATAGTATTAAAAGACACATGAGAGTTCACACAGGAGAGAAACCTTACACCTGCCAACAGTGTGGAAAGAGTTTCACTCAACCTGGACACCTTGGAGTCCACATGAGTGTTCACACGGGAGAGAAACCTTATTTCTGCGAACAGTGTGGAAAGAGTTTTACTCTAAAAGGAAGCCTTACCAGACACATGAAAATTCACAAACAGCCTTATGTGTGTGATCAGTGTGGAAAGAGTTTTGATCAACATGAAAACCTTGAAGTCCATAAGAGAGCTCATAAAGTGAGTCCTTACACATGCTCTGAGTGTGGAAAGAGTTTTAGTCAAAAACGGTGCTTTGAAGACCACATGAGAATTCACTCCGGAGAGCAACCCTACACATGCCCTCACTGCGGAAAGAGGTTTATTTATAAAATAAACCTTCATGACCACATTAGAATTCACACAGGAGAGAAGCCTTTCACCTGCCAGCAATGTGGAAAGAGTTTTACTCAATCTGGAAAGCTTGGAGTCCACATGAGAGTTCACACTGGAGAGAAACCTTACACCTGCCAGCAATGTGGAAGAAGTTTCAGCCAAAAAGGAAACCTTAACAGCCACCTGAGAGTTCACTCTGGGGAAAAGTCAGCTACATGTGATCACTCCCTTGCAAAAACTAACAATGTTTTTTTCGTTGTAACCATGGTTTAACTATGGTTTTAGTAATAAAACCATATTAACTACAAAATAAATCATGGTTCTGCCACAGTAACCACAGTAAAACTATAGTTTTGTGGTAAAACCATAGTAACTACAAAAGAAATGAAGCTAGCGCAAGTTCTGCCAGGAAGACTCAATTGTTCGCGTCACTAATTACCTCCTCATCTATCCAATCATATCATTTACCGTAGCTTAAAAAGGGTAGCGCTTACACATGTCTGAGTTCGCAGATGCTGTCGCTCCAGTACCTCCATCCTCCCCGCCTCCACCAAGATGGGATCCTTCCTCCAACGACTCTACTCCACCAAGCTGGGTCCTCCCTCTACCAACCACATCACCATCAGTCAAACTATCCCCTCCATCCCGAAGACTTCAGATCGTTCTTTTCCTCCATTCACCCACCATCACCAGATGGCCCCTTTCCTGACTCCGGGGGGTGAGCGGCGCCCCCGCCTTCGTCTTCAGGCGGGACTCACAGATTCCGTACCCTCTGAATGCAAGTTAAGAACGGGGCCTACGCCAAATAACCTGATTGCTTGCTGAGCTCCTAAATAAATGCTATTGTCACAGTATAAATTCTCCCGAGTCTTTCTGGTTGAACTATGGTTTTACTACAGTATTGACAGTGAAACCATAGCAATGATTGAATGACCCATCTATAGCATAACTTTTAAAATTAAATATTGATGTAATATGTGTGCTTATACTTACCTGGAAGAAACAATTAAGCATGATTTTGTAAACCAAAAATTTAAAAAGAATACATATAAGAATGGCCTTAGCTGCTCTTCCTCTTTCACATCTGAATTGTTTTGCTTCCTGGGGATTGAGTTGGTCTGGCAGGCCCATATCCTAACATACATACATAAACAGTGTTCAATACATTACGATACCAAAAGCACATAACACACTCAACACTTCTTGAAACATTTTCTAGTGAAGACCTTATTCCTCTTCATATGGAGCCAAATAAACCGAAATGTCATGTCATCTGTCCATTGAATAATAATAATAATAATAATAATAAACCCATCATGCTATATTTATCATAAAGAACAGGCTTTTTTTTAACCACTATGCTTTTTTTAGTTCTGTATTTTTATGATGTTTTTGCAACCTGGTCATTTGGCAATACATATTCATAATTTACCTAAGCAATAACAATATGTATACAGTTGTAAGTTCACATGAAGTGCTATTTGAGACAGGACCCACGTCTCCTATAGATCACAGCATCTCCCAGAACCTCAGCAGACAACATCAAAGCAACAATGCACATTTACCACATCTGCCTACGACAGCACAAATTACCCAATGCCGCTGTGTGCTTTCCAAGTACACTGTCACATGCAACACCTACAACAAATCCTCCTGTATCTCCATGTACAACTATGGCAATATTACTGTTAAAAACAAAAATGACTTCAATATGTATTAGACACTCTACAGACTCCATCAATGCATTGGTTTTAGCACTACTACCTGTCAACATCACTATTCACAATAGCAATGTAACACTCATCAACTCATGTTCAAACTCAGTCCCTTTCAAGTGGGTCCCCAGGAGCAGGGTTGAAGATCTCTGTGCTAGATTTTTTTTTTTGCCAACTACACAATCTACGTCCATCACTTCATCCACATCAGCCCCTCAAACATCTACACTAGCGCTCACTGAATCTCAAACATCAAGCTCAATCATATCACCAACTAAATCCCAACCATCAACACAAACACGCACCCCACCTAGACAATAAAATATATTCACAGATGTCTTCTAGGAGGTGATGACTACCCCTTCACATTGTTGAGCATTTATGTCTGATTTTATTTGCCAAAATAAAAAAAAATAAAAATGCACCTGTGTGTGTGTGTACCTGGTATTCATCACGTTATGCGGACCAAATGTCCCCACAAGGATAGTAATACCAGTAGATTTCAGGACATTTTTCAGGTCCCCATGAGGAAACAGGCTTATAAATCATGCACGATGAGTTATTTGAGGAAGTAAAAGTGTGTACAATCTCCTGTGAGGGCTAGGTTTAGGTGTAGGGTAGGTGTAGAGCCATAGAAAGTACGGTTTGTACAGTATACAAACCATTACGCCTATGTAACATGTAAACCCAACGTGTGTGTGTGTGTGTGTGTGTGTGTGTGTGTGTAGTCACTGACCTAGAACATGCATCGAATGGTAAATATCATACAAAGAAACACACATACACATGCATAAACACAGGTTCTACAGATTATTTTTGTCTCTCACAAAAGTCAATAAGCATGCCAGCTTTCTTTTTTTCTTCAATGGTGCTTTGCAGTGGATCCTGTCTGCATAATTCTCTTCACCGCTCTGTAAAATCAGACAGTCTCTGTCCTCTTTGGAAGGTGGCACGCAAATTTTTGTTGGCCTCGCTGTCACATGCTTCGAGCTCTGCAATTGCAGCAGTATCCACAACTGTCTTCCTATCCACGCCACATTTGAAGTACGCCTGTGTTTTTGTTGCTCCACCTTTCAAACAGCCCAAGACCTTCTTGTATCTCTTAATGGCTTGCTCTGGAAGAAAGACTGACAAAGAACAGAGAATAAACCATAAGTGTGTTATGCTAATGGGATGCCTGTTTATAAATGAACGTAAGTCGAAAATCTGCTACAAGGAATTACAGCCAATAGGTCTTTGCCGAATTTGGTGGTTTAACTAGGAGGAGTTTATCTTAGAAAATGAGTATGCAAATTCCTTGAATTGTCACGTAAACAAGCAATTCACAAAGAATGAATAATGAAATCATATGAAACTACAATATAGGCCTATGCTTAATAGCTTAAGCTTTGTCACAGATCAAGCATATTTCAATTTGTCCTTGTTCATTTCGTTCATTAGAGTAAGCGACCCAAGCTCACCGAATAACTACAGAGGAACAAATGAGTGACGCAATATGAATATTCTAGTATTACTGTTAACTAACAATAAACTTTGATTAATGAATTAGGAAGTAATAACAGCACACAGTTGAAAGTGGTAGTTCACTATTAGCTAATCATTAGCTTGTCAAAAGTTGTAAAGTATTATTATTATTTATTTGTTTTTTGTTTTTTTAGGGACATTTGGTCCTCACTATGTAGGTTAAAGCACGCGCACACAAACACACAAATAAAATAAATAAAAAGTTCATCATGCTTCATGCTCCAAAGGCCAGATTTAACAATTATATGTATTTACTATACTATAGTATTTGCAGAATTTTCAAGTTTACAGAAATTTTTTGCACCCTACATATTTCTGACCCATCGCTGTTTGGCAACTTTTACAGCTTTTTTAATTTAATGCTTTTGTCCACACTGTTTACAAGTTTTCAAGCCACAGAAATGTGAACATTGCATTTTGAACTGCATTTTTTGAATGTGGACCCAGGCATCCTGTGATAAACAAAAAAACTTATTTTTACATGAGCATACATGTAGCAAGTCATTCACTGCATTGTTATATTGTTACAAGCTACAGTCAAATGTTTTTGCACACACTCTGTAGAGCAAGATGTGACATCAGCATAAATTTGGTTCCCTTTCAGTCTGTCTCTCTGAGTCACATCAGAGACTGATGAATTGTGATCTCGCCAGCCAGGGTTTGGTGCCTTGCACAAGGGTCTCCCCTCAGTTGTGGTATTGAGGGTGGAGAGACTGCTGGTTATTCACTCCCCCCACCTACAATCCCTGTTGGATCTGAGACATGAACCCACAACCTTCGGGTTACAAGTCCGACTGTCTAACAATTAGGCCACGGCTCCCCCAGACCAACATACTTTGAGTGTAAACTAAACGAGCCTATGCACATTGGCATGCGATGATTGCATCCAGCTGCCCCTGATCACAGCATCAGTATAAATAGGCAGCAGGTGCAGCACTTAGTGCTTGAGCACCTGCCTTTTTGGCTCTTAGTGATCAAAATTGCCCTTTTGTTAAGATTTTTTTTTTTGTAATAATATAAAAATAAAATATTTATAAAAATAACGAATTCGTTAATTATTAATGTTTTAGCTGTAAATAGAATGACCCTCGTGATGGCCTTTCACGTGACGACCCCACCCGGAAGTTCAGGACTATCCGATCATGTTTACAATATACAGTAGTCAACATTCGAAGTGGATCAAAACCTTTCATCAAATTTGTCCTGAAACCAAAAAGAATACCCGTTCTTATCTTAGAACAACTTTTGATAAACTTTTTTGATCCACTTCGAATGTTGACTACTGTATATCTATGTTTATAGCGCCAAGGATGTGGCTGCTGGTAAGTGGTGTTTTCACCAGATTTAACGTTACTTATTATTATAAGAATGACGTGAAGGAAAGAAATTATGCACGAGTATTTATACTTTTTTATAGTTTGTGCATGCGTAGTCAGCTCTGAAATAGCTGCCGATAATGTTAATATCGTCATGTACGATATTAAAAACCTAGTTTTTATGCAGCAAACACATAGAGTTGTAAATGTGAAAGATGTTAATGTACCTTCTAAAAATCTAAACAATTAAGACAGTACTATGTTTTAAATAAATTAAAAGATTTAAAAGTTTTAAAGTCAACATTTTGAATGGACAATCGTCCAGGATCAGGAAACAGTCCTTCGTAAAATGTGCTGCACACACTCGAATATTTGCGTTGTCTTTGCAACTTTACAGATCTTATCTATGCACAAACAGCTTGTAACACTCCAAAGACAAAGGAAAACATGAAATCGCATCATTCGACCCATTTAAAATAATTGAGCCTTGATGTGATGAAGGAATAATCCTCTCAGCATCAAGCCTAGAAAGAAAGGGTCTAATGTGAGCAATGTTACGAAGATGGGAAAAAGCAATTTTAGTTATGCTTTTATAATGAGAATTAAAAGTCAGCCGAGCATCAAAAATCATGCCTAAATTATGCACCTGGACAGAAGGGGATGTTTGGTTGATTTATCAGGAAACAGGCGGAGTCATGAAGAAATCATATTTTCTCATGACATGAGATCTGCAGTTTAGTTTAAATATAAATTATTGTGCACACATAGCACTCCCAGCTGTCATTAAAACATAGCATGCCACAAGAAAAGTCTAAATTCATATCATTTGTGTTCAACTTGTACGTAATGACTATATAATTTCAGTGCTTTTCTCCATTAATGAGATTTTAGTATTTATTGTAAATGTGTATATGAGGAGCTCTTTTCCAAAATGCTATAAATCCATTTTAATAGTTTTCAAGAAAATTAAATTTTTTTCCTAGACCCATATATTTTGTTAATATTCAATTTATCCCGTTAAAATGGTCTGTTGGCTCATTCTGAACATGTTAAACAATGATTGTTAAATCCCAGCCGGCACATGACCGACCTTCAACGTTGAAATTTGGTTGAAATAAGGTCAGTTGTTGTTTCAACAGTGAAACAACGTTGATGTGACGTTGAATGCTAAATGGTTGAAGATTAGTCAACACATGACCGAAATTCAACGTTGAAATTTGGTTGAAATAAGGTCGGTTGTTTTTTCAACGGTAAATCAACTTTAAAAAACTTTAAATGCTAAACGGTTATATATACCTTCAAAAGCAAGTGTTTAAATTATAATATTATTAATACAAATAATTAACAAGGTTAACTTATAAATCAACATTTTTTTTATAAGATCATGTCTTCAGCATACAAAGAAATGTATAAAAGTGTATATGTTACTTAAAATATAATTATTATCACCAACGATAAAGCGAAATACATTTTGTATTCACCACATGCTGAAACAATTCCTATTGGTTGTTTTGCCTTACTACTTTGATCATGATTGGTTCATCTGGCTGTCATTCAGGAAACTGACAGGTGAAACTGCGCGCAGTGCGCGGGCCTTCCTAATTTAAAAAAGTTTGACCGTTACTGAATTTCCTTGTGAGGCTGTGAGCTGCATAGACTGTGCGAGAGCTGCTGCTCACCGAAATTACTCGGTTGATCCCGAATTATCTTACATTTTCCTGTTATATTTTTATTTTGAGCGTATTTGAATTGTGAAATCCCAACGGAGAACAAAAACCGGAAAACAAAGGAAATAGACGTGAGCTGCAAGTCTCTGAAAACATACAGCACTGGCTAAACCAGGTAAGACAATAAGTATTTATTATTACCTTTCAAAAATAGTACAAGAGTTAACAAATTGGTAAAGGACATGTAACCTGCAGAAGTTAAATACTTGAGTGTGTGTTTGTGCTGCTTTATGATTACAGACGGCAAAAGTTAGATGCTAATCGCATTTAGCGCGCTAGCAATATTAGCTCTTCTGGTCGTAGATATATCTGGTGTTGTGTGTTGCTAGTATCTGATAATGTCTGTCTTTTAGACATTAACATTTTTCGATATAAAAGCCATGCATTACTGCTGGTCTGTTTACATTTTAATCCTATAATAACAGTCCTAAAGATGACATACTTTATCTTTCTTTTCTGAATATCATATAACGGAATGTCTTTATAATTTAAATGAATTAAGATTGTTTAAAGGAATGGTTTAAAACTAAAAACAGCTTTTTAAAAAAATTTCAGTAAACCATTTATTCTTTCCCCTTGTAGAGTCATTAAGGATCCAGTTTATTGGCAGTTTGGTAAGGAATTTTTTGCACTGTCATTTCTGGTGGAGATTCATTGATCTTTTGTTATAGGTTTATTTAATTTAATATAAATGTACTCAATATGATTTTACTTGTTTCACTATATACACTGTTTAGTTAGAATTGTGATTTAAGCCATGTTGTTTTAAACTTTAATCTGAATACATCAAAATGTGTTTAATGAAGTGTTGTGCACTTAGTTTCCAAATCCACTGTTATTGGACTGTAAAGTAAAAATATTGTACAAGATCTGTTTTGTATCAAGTGTTTTCAGTTAACTTAAGATATTCAACGGTATCAAGGTTGGTATTTTATGAAACTTTATTTTGTGTTTTTGTTTTTATGCAGGACAGTACAGAAAGCACAAAAGTGAGAGAGAGAGGAGGGGACAGCATCAGAAAGGACACAGAGCTGGGACTCTTTCAGGGATCACCCGAAGCACAACCATGCTATATGCACAAGGCTGTTGTTTTTAGCATAATTTGATGAAACATTTTGGCTTAAAATAATAAATACATTTCATTTAAGGTATTTCCTGCGTAAAGAATTTTAATGTGACTGCTTTTATATCCCTTCACCACTGACATGGTGTCTGTTGCAGGTTCCATTCTCAAAGGCTTTTACCCATTTCCACTGCACAAATGTAAACCTGTTACACATCTGTAAACCTGTTTTCACAACTAGTTAACCACCAAAATAAGAGATCAAGTGGTTTTAGTCAAAAAAGGTTTCTCTTGCAAGTGAAGTGCAAAATATGCATGCTTTTGTACAAAAACTTTTTGAGTCTTTAACCTTCTGGGGTCTAGGGATTTAAACATACCCTGACATTTGTCTTATTTTTATTTTTATTTTCAGTATCTGAAAAAAATACACTACGAGTCAAAAGTTTTTGAACAGTACGTTTTTTAAAAATATTTTTTATTAAATAAATTCCTTCTGCTTAATAATATTAGTATTATTTAAAAGAATATTTAATATCATTTGAAGTATTTTAAAATGTAATTTTTCCCTGTGATCAAAGCTAAATTCTCAGCATCATTACTCCATCAGTGTCACATGATCTCATAGAAATCATTCTAATATGCTGTTCAAGAAACATTATTATCAATAAGCAGTAGATTGTCTTTTTTTCTTCTCAGGATTCTTTAATGAAAAGTAAGCTCCAAAGATGAACATATACTTGAAATGGAAAGCATTTGTAAACAAAAAAACATCCTTTTCAAAACTTTTATTTAGCAAGGATGCTTTACATTGCTCAAAATTGAGGATAAAGACATAATATAACAATAGATTTCTATATCAGATCAATCGTTTAATTTTCAGTTCATCAAAGAAAACTAAAAGAATTCTTGAATAAAAATATTAGAATGATTTCTGAAGGTTAATGTGACTGGATCATGAGTAATGATAAAAATTCTGTTTTGACATCACATGATTAAATTACATTTTCAAATATGTTCAAATAAAAAAAAAACATTTTAAATAGTACAAATGTATTTTATTCATTTTTTCTGTACTTTGAATTGGTGAGCAGAAGAGACTTTAAAAATGTACATTTTACTGTGAGAAAACTTTGACTGGTTATGTATAATGTCTAAAGTCTGATTACTTTGTATTCATCACAACGTGGGCTACAATAATATGTGAGCATAATTAATGTATTTGTATTGTTTTTGTAAAATGATTTTGACAGGTTTTTATTTTGATTTATACAGTGTATGTTTCCAAAATAAAACTTGTTTTATAATATTGATCATGTGTTAGTTTATTGAAGTTGACAGTCAACCCATGCTTCTAATCATTTGATTTTTAACTAATATGTACGTACAGTGTTGATCTAAATGCAAACTGGTTCTAATTGAACGTACAGTTGTGTATTCACCGTTGTTGAAAAGAATGTAAGACGTTGAAACAAAGTCGCGATTTCAACGGTGAATCAACGTTGCTATTTCCACGTTGAAAAGACGTCAGAATATCAACGTTGAAATTTTTTGCAAATCCGAAAGGTTTTTCACCGTTGATCCAACCATGGTACCTGACGTTGTTTCAACGGTGAATCAACGTTGAAATGCCGGCTGGGATGAAACAACAATATTGTCGATCACATTCAAAGTTTATATTTATTTTTTTCAAAACGCTACAAATCCATTCTTTTTTTCCAAAACATTGCTCGTTTATGTCTTTAAAAAAAACAAGAGAACATGCAACATGACGTAAGGGACTCATACTATAAATTAATATAAATCTTTATTTTTAATGCCAGTCTTTTCATTTGTTTAGACTTTCAGAGGCTGCCTTTCCACTTGCGTTATGTCCAGGAGAATTATGGCCCTATCCTTGTAAACCTTGTTTGGTCTTTCTTAAAACTGTCTAAATTTATTATCAGGTCGTCTGGTGACAGCATTAGTGTGTTTTAGTCTGAAAACTCCAGGGTTGCGTTTCATTGTAAATGGACCAAAACTTTTGGAGACTTTTGAAAACGATGGCGTGGCTGTCCACGTTCTCTCTGCGTATCCTTGACGACCATGTAAACAATCACATCATGCTCGTTGCTTTAGCCATTGATATGTATAAGTAGATTCCCCTTTCGAACACTTCAAGCACGTCCTTTATCAAAACAATAGGGAATCTACCTATACACGCTACTCGCTAATGTAGACGAGGATTCTTTTCATTTTAAAACGCCGTTTTAAAACCAAAACGCACTAGTAAACAGTGACGAACCTTCTTTTTTGTTGTTTTTCTTGTGATTTTCTTTGTCTAGTCTGCATTTTCTAACAACAGGTACAGGTATCACTGCCTCATCCAGGCCATCAAAATTGTTAATCGAGTTTAAAGCTCTCATTTTGAAGACTGAACACAAACATCTCACGCTTCAGGGCGCCGCCATGTTAGATTGCGTCGAAGGCTCGCCGAATTCTGATTGGTCGAGAGGATATATCGCATTAAGATTAAAAACAGGTTTGGCGCTTATAGCGTTTTGGAAAGAAACTGCATCTTGCAGAACATTTTAAACACGGAAATACAGCGATTTGGCATGAAACATTTATGGAGTCGTGAATAGGTTCAGTACACTGCAAAATGGCATAATTAACTCATTTTTTTTTTAATTTGGCGTTTATCGCGTTTTGGAAAAGAGCTCTTCATATTGAAATGAAAACAAAACGAGTTTACTTTCTACTTTTCACTCCAGGAAAAATAGTTAATACGCATGGTCTAGAATTGTCTGTACGGTGTGCACATATTTACGGCAAGACTATTTTTTATAAATCCTGATATGTGCATCGAAAATTTTGTGCACATATTTCTATACCCATTTTGTGTTATCTATCCATCAGCATGTCACTGAAGTTGTTACAGCAACAAATGTTTTTAATTTAATAATTAACTTTCTTATTGAAGTTATCATTTACTGATTAAAAGCTACAGGTGATAGTGTTTTTTCACTGACAGATGTGCTAACATAAACATGCATGTTTGTTAAGAAAAGGACATTTGAGTCTAATTTGTGTTTTGAACTTAAGTATATTTAACATAAAAAATACACATAGCAGTGTCACATTAATTCATTAATTTCCCTATAGAACTCTACTTTTGTCAATTATTTTATTATTATGGAAATTATTCATTTAGTATATTCATTTCATTTTATTGTATTTTTAAATCTTATATTCATGTAGTATGCGTTCATTTAGCGTAGGTTTGGGTATGTTATCATGTCTGGGGTGCGGCCCCTTTAAGAGAGCGTCATTTTCGGGTTTGTCTCGTCTCTCCTTCAGTTCGTGTGAAGCGCGGTTGAGGAAAGACGAGCTGTGCGAATGCTCCGGTTAAAACATCTGTTCCGCTTCAAATAACATGTAGTTTGTGCAGAAAATGATATTTAAGTTTGAGCTGAACATGAGCGGAGGTAGTGTGATTAGGTGTGTATGTTTTCATCGAGTGTGTACAAGCTTTTGTGGCTTATACAATCCGTTTGATTGTTTTATTTATTTATTTTTTTGAGGGGGAAGGCCCTTCTCTGATGCATTTCTTTTTTGTTTATGCTCGTAGGTTCTTTTATTCACGTTTTTTATATTGTTACGACCTTCGATGGAAATTTGTCTAGGAATTTAAAAGGAGTAACATTGAGATGACCAAAAGAAGAAGCTGGTAGTAAAAGTGGCAAGAGAAACTCAGGACATCAAATTAGCACCGCAAAAGATTTATTGCTCCCAAAACCATGAATATTTACAAACATTTAAGAAAATAATATTAAACAATTACTAATTTATATAACCAAGACAAACGGGAGAGGAACGGAAAGTAGCGCTAGAAATCAAAGAAATAAACATAACAAAAAGACCCCACTATATCCACCCGGTCCTCTAAATAAGAAAACAAAAATGTGGAAAAGAAATCTTCAGCGCAAATGCGCCCTAAACTTACACTAACTATAAAAACACAAAAATACACATTTAGCGCACTTACTAAACTGGTGTGTCTAATACAGAGAAAATCCTGCGTGCAAGATATGTATATCACGTGACTTACTAGGCTGTTCCAGGTCTCCCTTGTCTGTAGACCGCAATTAGATCACAAATTTAAGTGGAGCAAAAACAAGCGGGCTAAAGGTGTCAAAGACACATAACATCATGTTCATCATGAACGTAGATGTCACAAGTGACATAACTTTTACACAGGTCATTCCAACAAATCTCACGCTAATCTCGTAAGCATTAACATCGTAGCAGATAAACAAATAGTCAGTGACACCAAAAGTTAAAAAACACACGCCAAGTCAAACAGCTCATCTCTTCCAGGTGCCGCGTCCAATTTAAAGGTCTCTTGGCAGATCACGATTGGCAGAGATGACACACCGTCACGGATACCCAACGATGATTGACAGCCACACCAGCGAATAGCGTTCCAAAGGTAGGCGGTACCTAGGAGCGCTTAAAAGGTGACAGAATAGAAAAGAGAACATACACAAGAAAAACAGTGTACAGTTCGTAACACTTCCCCACTTAAGAATAAACTCTTTTGAAAGAACAAAAAGTTTAAACTCTTGAAAGAGCATCCGCTAAGACGTTGTCAACGCCCCTCTTGTGTCTTATATCCAAATTGTAACTCTGCAGAAAGAGTGACCACCGAGTCAATCTCTGATTATGATTGTACAACTTTGATAGAAATGTCAAAGGACTGTGATCCGTAAAAACTACCAAAGGTTGCACACTAGATCCAACATAAACCTCAAAATGTTGTAATGCAAAAATGAGAGCAAGCGTCTCCTTTTCAATGACTGAATAGTTTAACTGATTCTTGTTAAATTTCCTAGAGAAATAGCTTACTGGATGAGCTATACCCTGCTCATCATCCTGTAACAAGACAGCACCAGCCCCGACATTACTTGCATCCACCTCAAGTTTAAATGGACGTTCTAACTCAGGAGCTGCAAGAACAGGTGAACTACTTAATAGTGTTTTCACACTCTCAAATGCGTATTGGCATTCTGCATTCCACACAAAAGCAGTAGAAGGACTTAAAAGTGAAGTTAAAGGACTAACCACAGACGAGAAGTTTCTACAGAAGCTGCGGTAGTATCCAGCCATTCCGAGAAATCTTCGGAGTTCACGTCGCGTCGTGGGAATCGGAAACTTCGATATAGCCTCGACTTTCGCTTCAACTGGTCGAACCTGACCATGCCCAACCTCCTTTCCCAGATACATCACCTTAGCCTGACCAAACTCACACTTGGCCAAGTTAAGGGTTAAGGAAGCACTTGCAAAACGCTCAAATACAGCGCGTAATGACTTCATGTGTTCATTCCAATCTCTGGAATAAACAACAACATCATCCAAATAAGCACTACAATTAGGAATGCCGACTAAAACTGTATTTACTAATCTCTGAAAAGTTGCGGGCGCGTTTCTGAGACCGAACGCCATGGCCGTATATTGTGCAAACGAATCAGGTGTAATAAAAGCAGCAATTTCAGAAGCTCTGGGCGTGAGTGGTACTTGCCAGTAGCCTTTAAGCATATCTAATTTACTCACAAATTTTGCATATCCCACATTGTCTACGCAATCCTCCATCCTAGGAAGTGGGTAGTTATCAGGAATCGTAAGTGCATTTACTTTCCTAAAATCTGTGCAAAACCTAAAAGAACCATCTGGTTTTGGTACTAAAATACATGGAGAACTCCATGGACTAGAGCTAGGCTTAGCAAGACCGTTGTTCAACAAATAATCAACCTCTTGTCGCATAACTGAACGTTTTACCGAATTCACTCTGTATGCGTGCTGTCGGATCGGACTAGCATCTTTAACATCAATATCATGCTGAATGACATTAGTTAACGCAGGTACGTCTTTAAATAGACACTCAAATTCAGAAATGAGCCTGACTAGATCACATTTCTGATCAATAGACAAATTTGTTAAATGTGAACCAAGATCTTTCAGTATTTCAGAATTACACAACCTCACAGTTGACTGAGAAATATTCTGAAATAATACTCCGTCTTCTTCAGCACCAGTAACAGGCTTTTCTGTCACAACCGCAACAGAAATAACAGCAGTATCTGAAGCTCTGTCATTCGCATCAGCTTGTGATCTCGAATGATAAAGTTTCAACATGTTTACATGACAAGCGCGAGTTTTTCGTTTTCGGTCGGGAGTACAGATAACATAATTCGTTTCACTCAATTTCTCTTTCACTATATAAGGACCGAAAAATCGAGCCGACAGTGAAGAACCAGGAATAGGCAAGAAAACCAAAACTGAGTCACCAGGCTTGAAAGATCGTTTAACAGCCTTTTTGTCAAATGTTTGTTTCATACCTTTTTGCGTGTGGGCAAGAGACTCTTTCGCGACGGAGCAAGCTGTATGCAAACGCTTCCGAAATTTCGTTACGTACTCCAGTACATTCGTTTTCAAACTGTCTTTTTCCAGAATTTGGTCTTTTAAAACCTTCAATGGACCACGTACCTGATGTCCGAAAACCAGTTCAGCTGGACTAAAACCCAGCGATTCTTGAACGCTTTCTCTAATAGCGAACATCAGCATAGGAATGCCGTCATCCCACTCATTACCAGTCTGCATACAATATTTTCGCAACATCGACTTCAACGTTTGGTGAAAACGCTCCAAGGCGCCTTGGCTTTCTGGATGGAACGCAGTGGAGGTACGATGTGTAATTCCTAATGTCTGCATGACTTGATTAAAAAGCTTAGACATGAAATTTGTGCCTTGGTCGCTTTGCACCACTTTAGGCAAACCAAACGTCGAAAAAAACTTAACTAGTGCCTTGACAACGACAGGTGCAGTGATTTTTCTCAAAGGAATTGCTTCAGGAAATCGAGTGGCTAGACACATCACTGTTAACAGAAACTGATTACCACTTTTTGACTTTTTCAAAGGTCCTACACAGTCAATGAGGACATGTTCAAATGGTTCGCCAAGAACAGGTATTGGATTTAAAGGAGCCGGTGGAACAACCTGATTTGGCTTTCCAGCAATTTGACATACGTCACAAGATCGGCAATAGTGCGTTACATCAGTTTTCAATCCAGGCCAGAAAAAGTGCTTTAAAATCCGGTTGTAAGTTTTCCTTATGCCCAAATGACCCGACAGTGGATGATCATGTGCCAAGCACAACACATGTGGGCGATATGGGAGAGGAACCACAACCTGATAAAAAACATCCCATTCGGCTTGGTCAGGTGATGAACACCACTTACGCATCAACAAGTCATTTTCTAAAATATAGGCGCTTTGTTTCGTCTTAGCCAAATCGTGCGGATTTACAGAATTAAAAAGTGTAGTCAATGTTTCATCTTTTTTCTGTGCAGTGATTAATTCCTCTCGTGTGATTTTTAAAATCAACGAATTCGTGTCATAAGAATTTTTCACCCTTTCTGGTTTCTTTTTCTCACAGTCCAAATTTTCCTCTCCGTCTACGACAGAAGAAAAGAAAGAGTCATTCAAAGCAATCTCTTTACGGGCCTGTGCGCGAGTGACAGCGCACGCAGGAAAGACATGAGGATAAGCTTCACCAACCTCATCAGATGCACATTCTGTCGGTTTGTCCAGAACTTCCAATAATGGCATCACTTTCCCTCCGGCTAAATCATTGCCTAGAATTAAATCTACCCCCTTCATAGGCAGTGAAGTACAAACTGCAACACGGACAAATCCAGAACACAAGTCACTTTTCAAATGCAGATTATGCAGGGGTCTTTTTACACATCCCATTTCAATTCCCTGCACTAATACGCTGGAATGACAAGAAGTCTCAACAGAAAATTTAATTGCTTTTTCAACAATAAAACTTTGCATCGAACCTGTGTCACGAAGCATTGTGATTTCTTTTTGATCTTCATCACGGCCAGTCAAAGAAATTAACCCCTTAAGAATAAAAGGACGGAACGTTTCATCCACATCATCTTTGGAGTGTACAGCCACAGTCTGTTTACAAGTCTTTACAAAACCTACTGGTTTAGCTTGTTTTCGTTTAAGTCGGGGACAATCCACAACAACATGTCCTTTTTTGCGACAGTAAAAACAGTCACGTTCCTCAACAACTCTTGGTGCATTACTTTTCGAGCGCACAAATTGTGTGTTAGATAAAAATGGAACAGCAGGTGCATTTTCCACACGTGAATGAACGAAGACATTTTTGTGGGTTAAGATGAATTCATCAGCTAAAACTGCAGCCTGTGATAAAGACTTTACTTTTTGTTCGTTTAGGTAAACAACCACTTTCTCAGGTAGACAATTCTTAAATTCTTCCAAGAGAACAAGCTCACGCAACGAATTAAAATCTGCCACATTGTTAGCTACACACCACTTATCAAAAAGCATGCCCTTCTCTCTAGCAAATTCCACAAAAGTTTGATTAGAAGTTTTTCTGTGCGTCCTAAACTTCTGTCTATAAGCCTCAGGAACTAATTCATATGCACGAAGTATCGCTGATTTGACTGAATCATACTCCAAACTTTCTTCAAGTGATAAAGTGGAATACACCTCTAAAGCCTTTCCCACAAGTTTACACTGCAGTAACAGAGACCAGAATTCAGGTGGCCAACGCAACGAAGTCGCGATCCGTTCAAACGCATTAAAATACGAATCAACTTCTGATTCTCTAAATTGTGGAACAAGAGCAATGTGCTTACTTACGTCAAAATTAGGACTAGGTGAGATCGACACCGAAGAAACATTGGAAGGAGAAACTGGAACCGGCTGATTAGCCTCCGCAGCCTTCTTTGAAGCGTCCAACTCGAGCTGGCGCAACCTCACTTGCGTCTCAGCCTCGATTTCAAGTTTGCGTATCTGCAAACGAAGGTCAAGTTCAGCGCGACGGGTGTGCTCTTGGGAATCATAATATAGACGTGCCATGCGAACTTTCAGCCGCGCATCGTCTAGCGAACCCACAGAGAGCGGAGAGAACGGTTCAAAGGGTGGCAGTCCAACGCTAGCATCTGCAACGGCCTCAACCCCTGCATCTGCATCGGTTTTGCCACTACCCACGTTCTTATCTCCCATTCCAAAAGAAGCAAACACCTCATCACCAGGATTTAGATGATCAGCCGTCTCCTCCATTTCAATATTTGGCGTGAGAAGCACATTAAGCTCAAGTAACTGGTCTATTATTTTTTTCTTAATTTCGGCTTTACGGTCCTGTTTGTTAATTATCAGTTTAAAATGATCAGCCACTAGAAACAAGTCCTGTTTCCGACAAATGTTAAGCAGCTCCAACGAAGGACTCTTAACAAATTCTTCTAAACTGAACATTTTAAATTAAAGTGTCACGTGCTCAAAAGGTGCTACAAAACTGCTACTTACTATGACAATCTTACCTAATAGTCACACTAGCCTACTGCACAGCCAACCAATTCAATTGCCACCACCATAGCTATTTCTTTGGTCATTTTATTTCCTCTCAAGGGTAATCCGGTAATTAAATTATCCCAGAAATATATTAAACAATCCTGGAAATTATATTAAATGATCCGGGACGAGCCCCCATTAAATGTTACGACCTTCGATGGAAATTTGTCTAGGAATTTAAAAGGAGTAACATTGAGATGACCAAAAGAAGAAGCTGGTAGTAAAAGTGGCAAGAGAAACTCAGGACATCAAATTAGCACCGCAAAAGATTTATTGCTCCCAAAACCATGAATATTTACAAACATTTAAGAAAATAATATTAAACAATTACTAATTTATATAACCAAGACAAACGGGAGAGGAACGGAAAGTAGCGCTAGAAATCAAAGAAATAAACATAACAAAAAGACCCCACTATATCCACCCGGTCCTCTAAATAAGAAAACAAAAATGTGGAAAAGAAATCTTCAGCGCAAATGCGCCCTAAACTTACACTAACTATAAAAACACAAAAATACACATTTAGCGCACTTACTAAACTGGTGTGTCTAATACAGAGAAAATCCTGCGTGCAAGATATGTATATCACGTGACTTACTAGGCTGTTCCAGGTCTCCCTTGTCTGTAGACCGCAATTAGATCACAAATTTAAGTGGAGCAAAAACAAGCGGGCTAAAGGTGTCAAAGACACATAACATCATGTTCATCATGAACGTAGATGTCACAAGTGACATAACTTTTACACAGGTCATTCCAACAAATCTCACGCTAATCTCGTAAGCATTAACATCGTAGCAGATAAACAAATAGTCAGTGACACCAAAAGTTAAAAAACACACGCCAAGTCAAACAGCTCATCTCTTCCAGGTGCCGCGTCCAATTTAAAGGTCTCTTGGCAGATCACGATTGGCAGAGATGACACACCGTCACGGATACCCAACGATGATTGACAGCCACACCAGCGAATAGCGTTCCAAAGGTAGGCGGTACCTAGGAGCGCTTAAAAGGTGACAGAATAGAAAAGAGAACATACACAAGAAAAACAGTGTACAGTTCGTAACAATATTGTTTTGAATTTATGACAAATGTTTTATTTGGGGAAAAAAGTTAATGATTTGTTGATCACGTGAATATGAAAATGTTTTTGAGTTAAAGTTTTTAATTGTCACACAACACAGAGCAGAAGGCAAAGAAGATCATGCATTTAATAAAATGCATGGTCATTTAAATTTTGTCAATATTAAAGTGAATGAAATTTTCTGTGGGCAGTATTTAACCTAATGAAAAATGTTGGATTATGCAACAGACATTACTTAATTTTGTGTATTTATGCAGTTAATAAACCGAACCGCCCTGGGCAATGAATTAAAAAAAACAAAGATAAAGACAAGGCCTATATGTATTTAAAGCCTTAACCTGTAAGACCTTTGTTTAAGTTTGGAACACAAATTAAAT
Source organism: Garra rufa (assembly GCF_049309525.1). Lineage (NCBI taxonomy): Eukaryota > Metazoa > Chordata > Actinopteri > Cypriniformes > Cyprinidae > Garra > Garra rufa. Next base: position 69,130,585 of record NC_133362.1, read on the forward strand.
TGTTGATGATTTCTGAGCCTACACAGATAGCAAGGTATCACCACATTCAAGGTCCGAAAAGGTATCAAGAACATGGACAAAATAGTCCACATGATATCAGTGGTTCAAATGAAGTTTATCATGAATTAATATTTTATAAAGTAGGCCACATCAAATAAAATAGGCCTACAAGAAACATTTTTTATGAGGGATATGCGATAGGAGCTCGCTCAAGTACTGAGGAGCTAAACCATTGAGGGCTTCATAAGTAATTAGTAAGATTTTAAAATCTATATGATGCTTTATAGGGAGCCAATGCAGTGCTGACAGAACCGGGCTAATATGGTCATACTTTCTGGTTCTAGTAAGAACTCTAGCTGCTGCATTTTGGACCAGCTGGAGTTTGTTTACTAAGGCTCCATCCACACGAAGCCGGTGCGTGCCCTATCCGATCATTTTTTTCCCCTCGTTCTAAAAAAAAGTTCCGTACACACGAAACCACTGAAAACGGTGTAGTATATATGCCAGACCAGTGTGGGGTGCTGTAATTCTGCCATAGATATACATTATACACGGAGAAGAAGACTTTAAGCATGCGCATAACCTTGCGCGCTGTATTCGAACTAAGAAGAAGAAAACGAAGATGTGAACATTATCGCTTGTTGCTCATAACAGTTGCATAGAAGCAATAGATTTTGCTGTAATAAAGCTATAGGCTTAGTAGCAACACGAACGCAATCATGTAGTCCGCCAATATTGTTGTAGCTGTTACGTGTGACGAAGCCGACACGTGATGTGATGACATCATCGTTTCAGAAAATATACGGATTGGCTGTACACACGAAACCGCGAGGGTGTCGTTTTCAGATTTATCCACTTTGGGACCCGGTTTCAAAAAATAGCGGATTCAGTCTCCTAAAACGCCGGATCCGTGTGGATGAAACGCCAATACGATAAAAAATTTATACGTATACAGCGAAACGCGTCTCCGTGTGGACAGGCCCTAAGTGTGCAGAACAACCGCCAATAATCTATCCTAAAATAAGTCTAGTGTGCAGCCAGTTTATGCAGACCCTCCAGGAGCTGAGTTTGACATCCCTACTTCACAGAATCCCTTGGTGTCCTGTGCACTATGGAACAGAGAAATGCATTGTTTTGTTTAGGAACTGATACTGTAATAAATTGATCCTCTCTTCATTTGTGATAGACAGAAATACTTACTACTTTTGGCTGCATTTTTGTGTGATGGACATCATGGTACAAGCAGGTCAGAAGACATCTGTATGAAACATGAAAAGATACATTTAAAATTTTTTGACCAATTCCTACAAAATCGATGTTGATGCTATGATTTATGTTTTTTGTGTTTGTGTTCCTAATTCGTGACAACTCAGCTGCTGTCTGTGGTTAGGCGTCACGCCGGCCACCATCCTAGGGGTCCTCGCAAGGTGGAGAATCGATTCATGTTAATGCTATGATTTCTGTTTATGCTGTTACAATGTCAGTTAAATATGCATTTAATTAATCATTTTATAAATCTTAAACTCAAACGTATTTTACATTAAAACTGTACAGTGTAACCTAATTTTTTAAAACCTTTTCTTGTCTTCATTAGATGGACAGTTTACTGTATCAAACTGTGTTGTTTAAAACAGCATTTTCTCATTTAAACTTAACTATGTAACAATGAGGCCTAAACATCAGTATGTGGCAAATTAACTGCTACAAAACAAATTCGTTGTGGTATTAGGAGACTCAATTCAGCGCTCCGTTTACAAGGACTTGGTCCTCATATTTAGGAGACGTGCATATTTAAGCTTGTCACAGCTGAAGCAAGGGTGAGTTTTCATTTGAGGAAGATTGCCTTGCTTCTGAAGGCAGCCGGGAAATGGTCGTGGAATACCGTGAGAACCTAAACAAGTTCTTCAGTAGGCTAAAGGTCATGTTGCCTACAGAAAGCCTGGTGGTGTGGAATATGACCATGCCACTATGAAAGAATATAGTTGGGGGTTTTTTGGTCCCAGAGATCCAACACATGGGTCCCACATTAAGGTTTAATGTCATCGAAGCAAATAACTTTGAAGCCACACTTTGAAGCCAACGAGTATGGCTTTGATGGACCATTGGCCAAATGATAAGGCAATTTGGTGGCTTTGGTTCACAGTTCAACAGCTGTGGTGCACAGTTCTACAATGATGTACCTCCACACCTCTAACAGCACGATACCATAGCTTTGAACGGGAACCCTTCTATAGAGGCTTTAACAATGCAGCTGCTGCCCCCTACACTGAAAAAATATTTTCATTCATATAACTAAAAAATTTTAGGGTAATGGTTCACATCTATATTTTTTTACTTTAGCCAATGAAAAATAATTAACTTGACCTAAACAATATTTTCTAAGTCTAAGAAAACAATTTTATATAACCTGGCACAAAGTATATTTTTCTTGTTGAATAAAGTCAATATATTTAAATTATATTTTTGATATAAACAAAAATATATAGATTTGGTCAAAACAAAAATTCTTATTTAAGAAATATGTATTAGAATTTATTTGTTTCAATCAATCAAACAGATATAGATTGAATTAAACAATTATTTCTCTTTTTAAAAATACAAAGAAATAGAAATTATTAGTTTGAAATAAAAAGACTAAATTATTTAATTAATAAAAGGAGCATAACTTCATATTTAATCTTATACTAAATCAAATAAATAAAAAAGACATCAATGATTTTCATTACATCAATATTTATTAACAGCTTACACATTACTTCCACAAATCCACAATTTCAGTACTTAAATGTCAGATTTTTAACTTTGAAGAGCTGAGGACCCTGAATTAACCATTGTAGACCTGGGCTGCGTTTCCCAAAAGCATCGTAAACTTAAGTTGATCGTAGCTCCATTGGTTTCAATGGGTCTACGATGTACTTAAGCTTACGATGCTTTTGGGAAACGCAGCCCTGGTCATAGAGCCTCTTGACTTTATTGGTCATGCATTTTGGGTCCAGCTCCATGATGACTTTTTTGGGTATAGCTTGTGCATCTCTGATGATGAAGACTGCTATGATTTCCCGTTGGAGAATTTGTTCAGCACTTCTGTGATACCTGGAAAAGAATTTAGGAAGGAGAAAAAAAAAAAAAAGAATCAAGAACTGATACAGCTTGAGTCCCCCCCAGAATAACCTCTTAATCTAAAGAGAGCCCTGGGCATTAGGACTTGTATGGCTTAATATGGTGTAAAAAAAGTATCCTTCTGAAATATGTAGTATAAAACCCATAAAATACTTGCATTATTTAAAAATCCACATCGTTATATTTTGTGTGGCATTACTCGGAACACAAATTAAGATATTTTTCAGCTCTCTGGCCCCCCATAGACAGCTATGTAATTAACAAAATTACGAAACATATCAAGAATATTGATAAAATAATCAATTTATAGTAATTTTACAAAGCTACTAGAATACTTTTTGTACGCAAAGACAATTAAAATAATGATTTTATTCAACAATTCATCTCTTCCGCATCACCCTAGCACCATTTTGGAGAGTATCCACTGACCACAAAGAGTTTACGCTGTTTTGTATCAGCCGAATCACACAGATATGCTTTTTACATTTAAGTTTTGTTTGAAAGAAAACAATGTATCTGTGTGTTGCGGCTGATTAATAGCTCATTTAGAGAACCTTTTCATGATATGCTAATTTTTTGAGATAGGAATTTTGGGTTTTCATGAGCTGTATGCCCAAAATCATCAATATTAAAACAATAAAAGGCTTGAACTACTTCAGTTGTGTGTAATGAATCTAAAATATATGAAAGTCTAATGTTTATCAGTACATTACATAAAATAATGAACTGTATCACAATATGCTAATTTTTGGAAAAGGACCTGTATACCAGGCGCAGTGCAAATCAGCATAGTGACAAATAAAGAATAAAGAATGTCTGTACATTTGACAACACTAGTTCAGACGTATATCTAAGATCATGGCTAATTTTGAAGTGGACAGCCTTAGCTAGCATTTTTACATCTGTAAGGTAATCCTGCCTTACCAGGAAATCCTTCAAGAGGTCCTCCACTGCTTCTCCCATGTTAAGGTTGAGACATTTAAGTGCAATCTCCCTCTTTGTATTGGTGCCAGTATCCTGCATCAAGATAGTAAAAATTAACTCTGGCCTTCACATTTTTTTTTTCATAACAGTGCAAAAGCGACTCCAAATACTCAATTTTGGTCATACATATGTGTTATACATTATTCAAACTATATACCTTTTTTGTTTCCACCCAAGAACTCCAATATCCTGCATAAGAGTGAGATAAGTGAGAGTGCAAGACAGAGAGAAAAAGATTATATTTAAATCAACACACATTAATCCATTTTAACAGTCTCACAATACAGCGTAAGATTTATAGTACTATATCATAAAGTGCTGTGTGTATTATCATCATCATCTTGATCATTTTGATCAGATCAGATCAAAGCAGACCTGCCACACCATTCAGCCCATATTACCCTCTAACGTTACCAGTCTCACAGCAAGTGCTGATGAACATTACATAATGGAGAAAGTTGACGTTTAATTATCAAAGTCAAGTAAACACTTTCATTAAAGAACATTTAAATTAACCAAATCTTAAATTATTTATTATGACTTTAACAGTTTTAATTGAATAATTTAAAGATTTGTGGGAATGTATTGCATTAAACTATTATGCCTACAAATACAGGTGCAAACAAGCTCAGACGTGTCCCAAAGAAACCATTCTCTGTTCAGTGTAACGTTACTGGTGAACCGAAAACTATTGCAACCGACTCACTAACGAGAACCACTCTAGTTGGGCACGCTGCACATAATGCAACTTATGTGTGTGTAACACGGAGAACAGAGAGCGGGTCTAACGCTTTACATAAAGTCATAAAACCGTCTAGATTGGTTCTCCTTACTGAGTCGGAGCGAGAACTTTTTCTAAACTATGCGTAAATCGTCCGCCATTACACATGTGGTCTCCCGGCGCCATTACTACTGCAGTAAAAGGCAATGCATTTTCATATTAGCCTAACGGTAGTGTTTTGACAGACAACGTTAAAACATTAAGCATTTACATCCATTATCAGCTGAATATTTGATTTGGAAGTATTTTACTAACCTTCAAAACCGTATAAATGAGTGACTGGTGCGTCGTCGGCAATCCACTGACCGTTGGCTTGTGCACTCTGGTGATGACGGTGGAGCTTTGTGTTTAAAGCGCATGCGCATGTCTAACCTAAAAATTGTACATTCGTCAAAACAAAAATTTCTTGATTGAGTTTATTATGAGAAATATTTAGATTGAGCAATGTTTTAAACTAAAAAAATATTACTTGAAAAATAAAACAAATAATTATAAACTGAATTGAAAGACAAATTATTAATTGATTGAGGAACTGCTTGAAAAACTTTTTTCAGTGTACCCACAATCCCGTACCTGGGAACTCGCGCTTCCGGTTCCGGAGTACCCGGGGCACTTCCGTTATGGCGGCCATATCAGCGTGCCTCGCCAGCACACTCACTGCGAAGTTTTGCCGGTCATGTACCCAATCCTAAGCGTTTTCAATCGGACTGTCTACCTGCTGCCAACTGGACTGTTACTGCTGTGTGTGAACCTTTTCTGCCTGCCTTTTTGTGACCCTCGCTATCCCAAAGGACTATTGTTTCTGATCGCCGCCAGCCCTGACCCTTTTGCATGGACACTGACTACTCTCTTGGATTTGCCTTCACCACACCAGTTCGCCATTGTTGATCTCAGCCTGTTTGACTTGTCTATTTATAATAAACTATTGCAAATGGATCCAACGTCTTATGATTCTTCTGCTGCCGCGTCACACCGAGCATCGGGTGCAATACACAGTTTGTTCTGCAGGTGACAGTAATGATGCTTGAGTGCCAAAAGGAAAGATTACGTAAAGATTACCACAACAATGTCGAGTCTGTGTGCCCTCAACGAGATTACGTCTAACCTTAGGTAGGTAATGAAAATATTTTGTAAAATATATTGAAAATGCATATCATTACACATTATATTAAAATACTGACCTATATTTTCCGGTGCGTTGCGCATGTTAAATCTGCATATAAGTTAAAGCAGTCATGACTCGTGGGTATACAACGAATCAGCTGCTGCAAGAGAACCTGTAACATGAATTTCTTAAATTAAAGAAATTTATTTTGTTAATGAAATTAGATAAAATGTAACTTACATTTATTGTGGTAAATGTTTGATAAAATTAAAATAAATGGTCTGTCATTCCCAAAGACAAATTAGCACAAATCAAGTAATCAATACAGTTTATTCTGTCCTGTATTTGAGAGTAGGGATGCTCATATTGACCGTTTAACCGTTAACCGTCAGTTAGAATTTTAACCGATTATTACTATCAGTTAAACGGTTTAAAATAATAATAGTAATAATAATATATTATTATTATTTTTTACGTTTGCTGCATGCATGGTGAAAGAAAAAATAATGTTTACTCGCTGGCGCATGTGGACACGTGCAGTGCGGCTGTTCAGACATATTTTGCTGAGTAAGCACCTGCTTTACCTTAACTCATGTAAGTAGCCTATGAAACACGATGGCAATGGCGATATTGGGTTATCAAAGAGTGAATCCATGAATAAATGTATTAAAATTCTGAATTAATTATAGTCTAAAAAGTGTGCGCTCCCCTTATAATCACTGGAAAGCTCTCACTCATACATTACTTTAGTTAATCGCAATCTCACAAAGTTAATAAAAAGTAATAAAATAACCTTTACTCTGTAAATGGATCTCTTATTTACATCATGTCTACACTTTCTTTGTTTTAATGAGAGAGTTCGTGGAGGTATAGAATTTAGCAGAATTGAAACCGGCACTTTGAGTGGTGAGAGGATCGTAACATAGCCGCCTCTGATTGGCCATTGCGATAATGTTATCAACAGAAATGTCTGTGATTGGCTATTGAACGTTGTGAAAACACGTGTCTATATGACTAGTGGATGAAAAGACCCGAACCGCAAATTGAAAGGATTTTTGTGAAGTGTTTTTATCACGGATCTAAGCGTTAACAGACAGCATCCCAGTCTATCCGTACAGCATGTCCACATGTTAAAAACTGAGGTATAGGCTGGCCTGCTATATGTTTTTATGTCCGACGAGAAGAACAAGACCGGTACCTTTCTTCGAAGCGCATAGAAGGATTCAGTGTGTTTTAGTTTTGTCATCTTAATTAGGTAGTTATTTAATTTATACATATTTAGTGTAGGCCTATTTATATTATTCTTTTTTTTATTTCATTCTGATTTTCTCTGTTCTCAGAAGCGCTACTGATGCATGATAATTTGAGTATATGAATGCAGTTTTTGTTGTTGCTCTGTATGCTGCTGTTTGCACGTTAAAATAAAACATTTGCTTGTATTTTTATGTATCATCACAGATACTCGTGCATTCTATTTTTATTTTTATTTTAAACAAATTTATTATTCTTATTTTATCAGTTAACGGTTAATGATCGGATAACGAGCAGCGGTTGTCGGTCAGGAAAATGAACCGAAATGAGCATCCCTATTTGAGAGACCACTTTTCATTTACACATTTTCATAATTTTCCCATTTGCAGTTAAAATGAAGAGAAAAAATCCTGAGGACATAAGTGACAGAGTGAGCAATTTGGGTGTTTTGAGTATTGAATCCAAGCTTGCAAATAAATTGAATCTTGAAGAATTCGTTGATGTGTTTGCAAGAAACCACAACTACCTCTACAACAACTTTTGTAACCCTGAAACCCTGAAATTATTTTAAATTCATGTTTTTTCTTAGTGTAAAGAAAATACCTGAAAATGTGACTCATGTTTAGATGACTGCTTAAGTTGATATTTGGTAGTTTTACATTAATGTATGCATTTAAGATGCAGAAAGTTGCCTAAATGTTATTATTGTTGTCCTTGTTATTTTGACTATAAACAATGTGATGTCAAATAAATGACATTAATGGAACTTGTTTTATTAGCTTATTAGTTTGCTTCTAGAGAAAACATTAATGAAAAAGTGAAAAATGACTGAAAAATAATCATAACAAATGTTAGCGTGCCCCCTAAAAGCATAAGTGGCCCCTGACTGGCCCCCCCAGTTACAGTAGTCTAGAACCGCTGGAAACTAAGCTCGTGCTCAGGACAGATGGACGTGGCTGTGTATCAAAGGTAAAAAATGATATAAATACTGTTCAGTTTCTCACAAAAACGGATCGTTTCGTGTCTTAGGCAAGGGGCAACCTTCCGGTCTCCCTCGTGAAACCAACACGGAAGTGACTGAAACTGCAATTCATCGACTGGCCGCTTGAGGCTGGCTGCAAAAGGGAGTCAATCCCATTGACACTCCATGTTAAAATGCCCAACTTTACAGCAGAAAAAAGTATGTTTACAGCCTGGTTCAAAAAATGGTTTTGGTCTATATAGCTACTTTTGCCCTTCATGTCAACTGTGAGGGGGGTGAATTTTTTTATAACTCATCGGTTTAAGTTATATTAAGCCTTAAAGTTCAGCATAATTAAGGGCGTGGCCACTTGAGTGACAGGGGGATTGCCGCTGCGGTCACCACTGTCGCGCTAGGCGGGCGTGGTTTCAGCAACCAGCTCCACCCACGTCTCGCCTTTTTGCCCATTTTTGATTATCCGGGAGTGACGCGCGATGACGCGATTCCAAGATGGCGCGGCCGAATCCCGCCCACTATGAGCTTCAAATTAGCGCTTCAGAATCCTACGGGTGACGTCACGGATACTACGTCCATATTTTTTACAGTCTATGGTCTTAGGACATCAGTGTATCGTCACGAGCCGCAGGGTGTAATTATGGTAACCATTGACTGCCATTATTTGGCTGGCAGACTGCACTGGTTTTTGTTAAAAATCTTCGTTTGTGTTCTGCTGAGGAAACAAAGTCACCTACATCTTGGATGCCCTGGGGGTAATAAAATAAACATCAAATTATCATTTTTGGGTGAACTATCCCTTTAAGACACCATGAAGATGAACTAAAATGTGCTTTTAACATACTATCTCAGCATTTCCAAAAATGTATTTTGTCACCACTTTTTATACAAATGAAACATATTTCATAAACCTTTAAATATACTAATTATACATAAACAAATACACTTATTAATTATTTAAAATATATTATAAATATATACATAGCGTATTTATAATGTATTGTCCACACATTTTTTTATACAAAAAATACACTTTTTTTATTTATTTAAAATATATGAATAATAATTTATAAATATAAAATAAATTTATAAAATAAATGTATCAAGATTGACCTTTTGTTATGCAAATAAAGTACTTTTAAAAGTGTGACTTTTAGTGCATTTATAGTACGTTAACCTACAGGGCTTTGCTTATTTTCTTCTGTAGTATTCATGATAGAATAGTTGATAGTATATAAAAATTACAATTTTAAGTAAAGTGATGCATGCGCTTAAATTAAAGGGTTAATCACAAATCCACTTTTAGTCAATCTGATGATCAGTTTACAATGTAAAGGCTCATTACTTTGTTTATTAAAAATTCAGAACAATATGAGTGTCTGATCTAGATTTTAAAACATTTATTCAAATGAAAAAATACAAATCTTATCATGATTTTGTATGCATATGAACATCAGAAAAAGGATTTACAAAGAGACTCTATCATTTATCATTTAATATCACACAGAGAGGAATCATTCTGAACCCCAAATCCAGCACAGAGGGGTTGAGTGAATGTGGTGTTGAATGTGTGAGAGTGTGTGTGTGTGTATGACGAAAGCTTTAAATTATTCCTTAACGAAAAAAATAAATCGTAAAGATGCATTTCACTCAAAAGGTACATCCAAAGAGGAGATTGCGAGTCAGGATACACATTTGTCATATGTAAATTTGTTTTTGCAGATGTCCATATGAGAAACAATTATTGTCCGAATAGGGCTTAAGATTAATAAATGTACTTTTTTGGGGCTGGCTGTTTATAACATACAGAATTAATTTTCATAATGCACTCACCTGAGCTTGAATTAGACACATTATTAGCCATGGCAATTTTTCAAACATACGTATGATGACATTGTTGATGAGGAGCTGCTGAAATTTACGTTTTGCATTTCTCCCTTTGTAACTGTAGTTATCTCCAATTTTGTTCAGCATCCTCCTAATTCCATCTCCCAAGCTGCCTCCACTCTGAAGACACAAATAAGTAGTTTAATGCAAAAGCAAAATGTTGTAAATTATTATAGGTTATGACACTTACCATCTTCTTTCGAAATTCAACATCTTTCAGCTGATCACACAACTCTTCTAATTCCTCTACAGTCGTGCATGGCTTCTCTAGCACCTCTGTGAGATCAGAGACAGAGGTGCTAGGCTGGCTTATTGATTGCTTTAATGTGTCAACCACTGATGTAATGTTGGTTTGGATTTGGTCCAGTTTCAACTCGATCCTCCTTTCTAAACTCTAAAATAACTTGAAGATTTCTGTGCAGAAATAATAAAAATAATTAACACTGTTTATAACTACTTTAGTGTACCTTGATTCTACCAGTTGGCAGAAACTGACTGATGTGGCTGCAGTTGGGGTGTTGAAAGAGATGGAACTGTGATCACATTACAAGAAAAAATATATACATTTAAAAATAAATGAACTATTATTAACCCAGCAGTCTCACTCTTGAGCTGTACAACCATAAAACAATATTATTAGCATGTTGTTCAAATAATGGCACAATACCTTTAAAAACAATATTATTTTTTTGTAACATTAGTTGAGTTTTGTATATTTTTAATAAGACACTAAACATTTTGTAGTAATCAACATTATAACACAAATATGGTAGACTGACTTTAACCTTGATTATTCTCATAATTCCTCATCTAACTCAGGAAAAAAATATTTATATATTAGTACAATTTCAGACTATAGAGAACAAATTAAATCATGGTGATTTTACCTTCATCATTCTCCCCAACTGAAAAAAAAAAAAAAAGTTCAGCAGAACAGATATATTTATACAGATATAAGGTTGGAACAACTTAAGGATGATTTTGATGACAGAATTTTCACTTTTGGGTGAACTGTCCCTTTAATGTTACGGCCTTCATGAATATTTTTTGCATAACAAAGAAAAGAGGATTTCATTTTTAGGCTATCGTTAACAGTTGATAACATTTTTTAACTTACAGTTAGGTGCAATTGCTGTTGATCTTGGCCGTTTGTTTATTTTCTTTGCTCTCAAACTTGAAATCTCATCTTCTGGGCCAAAAGCAACAAGGCAATAAAGAAGTAATTTATACCAGTTAGAAAAAAAGAGATGCTTCAGTAAATGGTCCTATTCTAAATAGTTTATTCCCACTGTTTAACCTTGCATTAAACAACGAATACAATGATATCATATAATTTTACCTCGGGATGATTCACTGTCCTCTTGAACTGTAAAACAAAAATAGCATCAGAAGGCAGAGGTCAAGGGGTGAAGCTGTAGAAGGCAGTGACTCAGGGGCTAAGCTTCAGGATCCAGAAACTCGGGGGTAGATCCAAAGCAGTTGGACATACAGGGGACATAGCTTCAGGATGCGGAGACTCAGGTCTGAAGTTGAAGGATGTAGAGACTCAGGGACTAAATGAATACTTCAAGTATGTATTTTTACTTAAATTGTCATTATCTTGTCATCAGGGCCCAGTTTTTCAAAAGTAATCCAGTGGGATTTTGGATCACGGATTGGATGAAATCTTGGAAATGGGTTTTTCAAATGTAAAAGAGGGATTTTGAATTAAGATCAGACCATGTAATCCAATTTTACATTTGATTTGGATCAAATCTGCCCTTTGGGTTATTCAAAACTTTGAACTCAGATTGGGATCTATTTATTCCAAAAAAACAGGATTATGCCATCAGATGGGTGGATTCAGTTGTGATTTTTTTTAACCAAAAAAAAAGTTTTATTTTTTAAGTGAACGATCACAAACTTAAAGGAACTGTATGTAAGAAATTTATGTCAGTTAATCATAAAATGGCCCTGACATGTCACTAGACATTAAGAAATCATGTTCATTTCAAATACTTATATCACTGACAACAGTGGTCCGGCCAGGATATTGTCATTTAAAAGTGAAAGTTGCAGCCCTCAACTGATGTTATTGTTGTCATTTTGTGTTTTGGTCTGAGGCTCCACCCTCCAGCTATCTACCAATCACGAAGTCAGTAGAGTTTCGTGATCCGGGTTGCCAGCTCTGTTACTGCTGCGGCTATACGAGCGTGTCGGATAAAACATGTATAACATTACGAAACCTTAAGACCTCGTTATGAATCCGAAATACGTCATGACAAAGTCCGAAATAAAACAAGGATTTGTATAGGAGATGCCTTTGAAAGATGGAGACGGCTGAAAACGGAGAAGAATTTGAAGATAGACGCCATCGTTGGTAATTTTCTCCTGGACAGGTAAGATTCATCTATGTTTGGCTAACTTTGCTTCCGTACACAGTGGATTTCCCACGGTCGGCCGTGCTAAATGAGTTCATAAAAAGCTTTATATCGCACCACTAGCAGGGTATGAAAACAATCTATGTTCCGACTGAAATGTGGTATTTCAGTACATCTTTACGAAAAATTTTGGCTAATCGCCATCTGTAAATTTTTGCAATACATAATTACTTCGCAAAACATCTCTTGCGAAGCATAAACATAATTAACAGAAAAACGAATTTCTGTGTAGGACTCGTCACTTGCCATTGGAAGCTCCTTGTATCAGCCTACTCCTGCAGCTTAGCTGGCAACCTGGAGTCAGGGGGGAGCGGGAGGGGATACACGTTCTACAGTATTTTGAAAGTGATTGCAGTACCAGTTTTGGCCGCAATCCTACATACGGTTCCTTTAATATTTACTGATGATATGTAAATGGGTCAATGACGTGACGGGTCATTTTTTTGTCCAAAGGCCTTAATAATAATAAAAAAACAAATATATAACATCCAAAGTGTGTAAGGTAGTACAACTTGATCTATTTTACTGAATCCAAAAGGTTTTAATTATATTTTACTACATATAATGGTATTTTAATGATTTTGAAATGTCAAAAGGTCATTCGGTTTAACCGTCCGAAGGCCAGTACAGCAATTTCATTTGTGATTAAAATATCTTAAAATTTAATAAATTTATATATTTTTTATTCTGGCATGATTTTATAAGACTATATATCAACATAGTGCAAAATTGTATTAAAATTATGTGTAGAAGTCGTTCCTTTGTTATGAGAAAGAATGTCCGGAAAAATTATTTTTCATTGATGTCATTCGGAGAAACCAACATAAAGGGCTCCATTTTGGATCGAGTGGTCAATATTAAGTGACAGGATGTGACATCATTCAGACACCTGCCAAGGACCGCATGGTCGTGAAGCAAACTAAGTAACTCTCTCTTAACTATTAGAAAAATTCATGTTTTCACTTGCTCATACACGTCCCCAAATTAGGGGTCATTCAGTACAACCACTATAAAACATGGATAATGTTGTAATATTTTAAAAAACTTTTACTAAATATAAAATGTTTGATTCTCCTTTTGGTAGCTAGATAGCTAACTAACAAGCTAGGCAGCTAGATATCAGCCTGTTAGCATTGAATGAAGATTTTGTCATTCGTTATAACCAAAAGAGTCATTCGGTTAAACCGGAATTTTGGTTATAACGAATGACTTACTGGTTGTATCGAATGACAGCAATGTATGTTGGTCTCATTTTTACATATCTGGTATAAAAAAATACAACATTTTATTAATAGAAAATGTGCAGAGTATATTATTATATAATTTTGACTGAATTTTAACTTTGCAGATGCCTTTATCAAATAAAGAAAAAGCCGCTCGTTTCTGGGCAAGGATCAGTGCTGATCCTGCTAAAAAAGAACAGATGCTTGCCAAAAGAAGGGAAAGGTATAATTTGTTTTTATTGTTTATATTATTATATTCAATAATATAGGTGCCTGGAAGTACCCCATATGCATACTATGGTGAAGGGAATGCCCCAAAAAAACTGGATTGTGCATGTTTATCCTACTATGGTAAATTGCATAGGGATTTTGTATTGAACATGATTTTGTAGCACAGTGTCTTAGAGACAAGGGGTTGTCTTTAAATGGTTCAATGTTTCAAGGACTTTAATTACAGTTTTTTTCAATCGCTAACAAGCGCTTACCCATACTTCAGATACTTTTTCTAAACTCTTAACACAGACTCACACCTACAAAACACAATTGGCCAAATGGATAATTTTCTTCTCAAAAATACATTTTGTTAAATATATACTAACTCTTCATTTCGAAATAGAATACATCTTTCTCTGCACACACTAACTTTACCAAAACACTGGAAATCTGACTCAAAATGAAATTATTCTGTCAAAGAATAACACTTGTCTTCACTTCACAAGATACATGCAGTCAATCAAAGTACACCAGGTTTCAAAATACTGGCTATTGTTGACATTACAAAAACTGCATGGACTTTTTATGTTTCAGTTTTACAGGTATTTGCATGCAAAACATGCAATCCACCATTTTGACACTAAATTTCTTGGTTTGGAACTGTCTGTCCACATGTACAGTAATGTTCACATTCAAAAGCATTTCCAGTAAAAAAGCAAATAAGTTTCTTTTTCTGTTTATTACAGGAGCTACAGTAGAAACATGGTATGATAGAACAGAAAAAGTTTTACTGTATTGCTTACAGTGAACAAAATATCCACGAAACACACAAGAGCATTCTGAACAATAAATAAATAAATAAATAAATAAATAAAAATAACAACAGCAGAAAGCCCAGATAAAAAAAAGGGGGGGGGGGGGTCTAAAAAAAGCACAAAATTACTGTATCTAATCTCTGTGATCTTGAAATGAATTGAATTGAGAATGATTGGTAAATTCCAATTCACTTCCTGGAATGGAATTGGATTTGGAATTGGAATGTCAGGAAACACAAATGAAATCAAATTCCAAAAAATTCCACTTGAGTTGCTAGTTTATAATACATTAAATATTATAAATCACATAAACAACAAACATATAAAAGAAATACAAAGTACTGTATGTTTAGTTGGTTAAGCATGATCATTTCACATGCCAAATTTCAGGAAATTATGATAATTCTATGCAATAAAACGTGAATGAAATACATGAATGAACATGACTCATTTTTTTGTGAGTTGAACTTGAGACATATTATGTGGTAATCATATATTGAATGTATAGTACATACAGAAACTTATCACCACTGTCATTCATTTTATTTACTTGCATTTGATCAACTCTATTTCATACATTACTTGGTATTTGTAAAGCATCATAAATAAAGTTAAAATGTATGTCTCTAAATGCAATCACAGATAGATGCTCAGAAACAGCAATAAATGGAATTTATTGGAATTTCTCTGAATTGAATTCCACTTCCTGTAATTCCAATTCAATTCCAACTCTGTTTCCTGTAATTGTTGTTGATTTCCAATTCCAATTCCATTTCCTTCTTTGAAATGGAGTTCATTCCTGAATTGACCCCAACCCTGTTTCCAAAACATCACTCCTAAAATTCCTCCTTTTACTGTATAAGTGTAAATGTAATAGAAAAAAATAACCACTGCCTCTGAGTCTAAGCCAGACTGGAATCAGCTGTGGTTGGCCCAATTTACCCAACATAAATCAGCTGTGTGTCAATTATTCAATTGTTTGTTTATTATCAGCTGAGATATATTTTTGATATTGATATTGTTTTTGAACTGATTTCATTGCAGAAGCAGAGGTTTTTATACTGTATCTAAGGTTTGGAATAATGTATTTGCTATTGTGGGATGTTGTGTGCTAACATTCGTAAATACTACAAAAACAATCCATAATTTTGTTGGGAGGTATAGCTTGTCTGTTAAGAAAATGTAAGCATTGTGGAAATGTGTTCACTGACTGCATATTGGGTGAAAACGACATGAAATGTGTGAATGGTATGGCCACAAAAGACCGATGCTGTGCTAATTGTGTTTAGAGTTTTGAAAATGTGACAACTGTTTGGACAAACGCTTGTTAGCGACTGAAAAAAACTGTAATAATAAGAGTTATATGTAATGTTTGTTCCAAACAATGATATGTCCTAATGTTTGACGTTCTTTTTCATGATAGCCTAGCAGATCATTGTTTAACAATTTAAACACTAGTTCCAAGAACCATTAAATGATTCAATGTTTTAATGACTTTAATATAATTAATAATACGAGTTGTATGTAATGTTTGTTCCAATAAAAATGAAATGTCTTAATGTTTGACATTCTTTTTCATGAATATATAGCCTAGCATCTCATCATTTAACAATTTAAACACTTGTTCCAAGACCAATTAAATGCTTCAATGTTTTAATTAATAATTTGCAATACGAGTTATATGTTCATTCCAATATCAAAATGTTTTAATGTTTGAAGTACTTTTTACATTAATAGCCTATTATATTAACACTAAAATGTGCTTTTGAAGCTATTTGTGTCTGTTTATTGTCTTTAATATTCATAATGTCAAGGGCAGCGGACATGGTCATTCGGTATAACCGGCCTTGGTCATTCGGTAAAACCAATATAGTAAATATTTAAATGGAATAATATTGTTTTTAATAACTAAAGGAACTACAATAATACAGATATAAAGCAGATAAGGCTCTTTTTTTACATTTCCCCTTTTCTCCTTTCCCTGTGCAATGTTTTACTTGAATATGTTGGAGTGTTTAGAGTAGGTCAATAAAATGATAACATTTATGAGATCAGTGATAATTTTATTTAATATTTCTTGTGTGGTACACACTATGTACTATCTCAACATCAATGTCAAATCAGGTTTTTCCATGAATAATTATCTGCAAATGAATAATTTTAGATATATTCATGGTTAAACCGAATGACTTTTTTGGTGACAAATTTTGTCCATCTTGTAAAAAATGACAAAAACAGTGTTAATTGATTGTACAAACCACAAACTCTTATTGTTAACACCTAGATAAACTAAAAAATGGTTACAAATATAGTTATATCTCCATTCTATTTTTTTACACTTTTAAAAACCTTATTTGTCATTGACCCATAAACACAGTTGGTTATGTATAAAGTGAGAGGATGCCTGCCTGCATATTAAATGCTCAGTTCTTAAAGGGAAAGCATACTTCTACAAACATCCTGCCGCTTTTCTTCAATATTAACAAAACACAAAGAGAAAAATTACTCACTGCTTTTGACTGAAGAACGCTAATACAGTAATAAGAACCGATGTACAATTTATACAGTGAAGTTTATATATTGTTTTATTTTTATATTCATTCAGTTTCTTGAATAGTACTGCTAAACACACCTACCATACCAGATTTTTTTATTTTTATTATTTTGTTACCTTGTAAGGCTTTGTTTTTAAAATGGGGAAATCAGTTTGCTCAGACAACTTACAAAATAGTAAAACCAACATGACAAGCAATCATGATTATTTCATGATTCATAACTGCCATATATTTTCTATATTGCCCACCCACCTCTATTTGTGTATCTTCACAGTTGTATAAATGGAGGATTTTAACTTACCAATAGTGAATTAGCTATCCGGGTTCTGACACCTAGCAGATTTGGCTTTTTCTTTTGGCATGTTTCATGGGTAAAAAAGAAACAAAATGCACAGTTTGGGGCACTCTACAACATAGGCAAATTTACACAATTTACTTTCCCGCTATGTCTTTCCAAACCCATAAGGCATTAGTTTATCTTCAAAGTGACACAACTGAGGATATGGATGTTCAATTAAGGATGGATGAGAGATGAATGGCAAAGAAGGTAACTACTGTGAAACACAGAATTATATATTTATTGTAATTGAAAAACAGTTACCATTGTTTAAAAAAACTATATACAATCCAAACAAAGAAATGGAACACTTTAAGAAAAGAAAACATCAAATATTAAAAAGTGAAGAAAAACTTGTCAACTATTTACATTTTAGAACTTGTAACACACGGCGGATTATGTGTTTCAGGTCATCCACAGAACCAGAGTAAAGGTACTGGGGAAGAACATAGACCACCAGATTTTAGTTTATAGTATATTGCATATATTCAGAAAAGCTGTGCTGTTGATGTGGCAGATGCATTTGTGCATTATGTACCTTCACAGTGGTGTGTGTGGAGAAGTGAAATTCTCCTCGGCCATCTTTGAGGATGCAGGGGTGAAGGTGAGTGATGAGCACCCCGTCTCCAACATATAGGGTCATTAGCGCCACATCCCTCCACAGTCAAACGTGTCAAACCCCTTTTGCCCACACACCAGGTGAAGGTCCAGGATGGGAACGTGAGTTCGGGTCATCCTCACCCCACGCATCTGGAAAAGGAAATTTCAAGTGATTGTAGCATTTCTTAATTATGAATAGGAAAGAATAAAATGAAAAGAATAATAGAAAAAAAATTGAGAATAAAATTAGTGTTTCAAATACAGCAGAGGTATTAATGGTTTTCTTAATCTGTCAGGGGTGTGAAATTAACATACAAAATCACTTGGTAGTGATTGACATTTCGAATAGAATATCTGAATGACATTCATACACATCTATAGAACTATAGTATATAGTTTAATTATAGTAGTAGTTAATTATATATATATATATATATATATATATATATATATATATATATATTTTTTTTTTTTTTTTTTTCTAGGACTAAAACTGCCTCACTTTTGAACTGTGCAGAACTGTAGCTGAATAGTTAGGCCTCCTATGCTATTTTAATGCCAGTCATTATGGTGCTACTTGGAGAGCAAAAATTTTCAAGGTGGTACTTGGTAAAATAAAAATATTGGTAGAAAATAGAAAATTCACTCACTTCTTTGATTTGCCCTTGGAGGCTGAGGTAGCTTCCCCTTGAGAATATGTCCACCTCTTCCCCGGTGACACTTGGTGAAGGTAGACACAAGACAGCTCTGGCGGCATTATGTGCCTCTTCACTGAGGTCCTGGAGTACAGTTTTAAACTTGAGGGGCCGATGAACAAATACATCTGTCCATACGTGTTGGACAAGGTGAAGTACTGGAGGATGTAGCTCACCCCCTCCTCAAACTCAGGGGTGAGCCCTTTTTTTTTATTTAGATACACCGTTGTACCATCACTTAGTGCACTAACTGTTTCGGTTTTCACTTTGTCTAAATCTATTTGTTTCCCTTTAATTGAATAGGTTAGTGCCCTATTGTCACACCTGGTGGCCACGCACTTGCACCTCAAAAAAGCAGGCTGTGAAGTTGGAGTTGCCATTCTGTGGAATAGAGAAAGGTTCTTGTGAGAAAAATTGTCTGAAATAAATATATCAGATTTAAAAAAATAAATAAATAAAGATGTTTCTTATGCTCATCAAGGCTGCATTTATTTGATCAAACATACAGAAAAAAACGGTATCTTTCACGATATAGTTTTTTTATATAGGTAGTTATTCTAGAAAATGTACAAAAGGGCTTTATATAATAAATAAGCTTGAATATTTAAGGAAAGAAAAGGACTTGATCTTATTTGATTATTTTGTATTTTATTTTTAACCTTATAAACACAGTAAACAAAATATGACTTTATATGAACAACAATTCCACTGTATGTCACATTTCACAGCTTGATGTGGACAGAACTTATAGTTATAAACTTTTCTCTAGTACCATCTCACAGATATAAAATATATCTCAAGTAAATAACAGGAAAAGAAAACTTAAATATGAAAATATACATATGTAAACACTTTAAGGAAATATCAAACTGTTTTTTTTTCTTCAAAAATACAAAATATAAACAATTAAAAAATTTTTTATAAATTTTGAAAGTGATCACTTATTGTTGAACAAATGAAGCAAACGTAAAATATTTTGTCAGACTAAATATCGAATCAATTCAAATAAATAAACATTGAAAAATAAAACAAACATAAAATTTGTGGGTGTTTCGTTTTAAGGTGGTGAATTGCTTGTGCTACGCTGCTAGTGAGTAACGTTACATTAGCATGACACAGTTTGCAAATCACCTCTTCCTGCTGGTTGTCTGATTTTGCAAAACCGAACCAAGTCCACACAACAGATGTTGCACCTCTTTTAACGACGAGTTGCTCCTCCTGCTCAGTATTTTCTTTTGAGCCCTCCTTGTCTGTTCTTTCTCCTTTTTCCATGTTTTTACAACCTCCCAGCATGTCCTTCAGTCTTGCATTCAACGGTTTGACCAGTCTCAGCCTCGCGTGATGCACGTGAGTTGGCCACGCCCACTTATTTACATTTCGCGGTTTACTCTATTCAGAGCCATACAGAGAGAGAGTTGCGACAACTCCGTTGACGCCAATGGACCATTTTTTTACAGCAATGGCGGATCGTGGAGACGCTCAATAGTTCCCGGAAGTTCGCGCTAATAATATCAGCGCCATAGAGATGCAGCAGAAGAGACCGCTGTGTAGTGATGGGGAAATGAAGCTTTTCGAAGCACCGAGGCTTTCCCATCAACTGTATCATAAAAAGGTTCGTTACTCGAAGCTTTTCAACATGTTGCACACTAATGACATCTTGTGGACAAAGGTGGAAAAAGTTGCTTTCGCGTCACAGATCTTAAAGCGATTTTTAACAGTTTCATCAAACACATCAATTTGTGCTGTGTCAGAAAAACAGTAATTTTACTCGAATTGATCTGTAAATAAACATTTTAATAAAATGATACAAGTATAAGCATGGTTCATGTAGGCATATATGTTCAAAGTAAATTAAGAATAATTTTGACTAATATTAGTATTAATTAGAAGTGCTTGTGAAGCAAGGATAACTACAAAATGGATATGCACAAAACTACACATGTACACATTTATTCGTATTATGATTTATTCTTGACAAAAAGTGTATGACACTTGATACTTGCACAAGGGGTTCACGTTATTTGAATCAGAATATGAAGCAGTCACGTGGTTGTGCGCGAAAACGAAGCTTCGGACGTCACAGGTCACGTGGTTATGGACAAAACGAATCAAGCTCCGGTACAGTGCTTCACTGTGGCTGCGTCCGAAATCGCCTACTCAATGAGTAGGTACTTAATTTCAATAAGTACTTACTTAACGAGCGCTAAAAGAGTACCTACTCAACAGCCAAATCTCGTTGAGTATGGATGCGTTCCGCCATGTTGACGTTATCACGTGACCTATGACGTTATAACAAGCGCAACATGAAATGATATGAGCGACGGATTTAATTCATCTATCTGTAAACATTTTGATGTTGATGAAATTTGCTTATTTTGGATTGATTGAAGTTTTTATATTTTTAACAATACTAAAATGACTAAAACCCCCAAATTTGTTGTCTTGAATATGTTAATGGGCAAAATTGTGCAAAACTAGCTTAGATCTGATTTGTTTTCCTTTTTCTTGCTGAATTTCTGTCCTTTCATCCCTGAAACTTAAAATAATAATAAATAAATAACAAAAACAAAGGCAATTTTTAATTCATTGCGATTTTATGAATATTCAAATATATTTAATATTTTTTTTCTGTATCTAATCTTGTACTATGTACGCAAACCTTTTATAGTTATGTTTTCTGTCATGATTGTTCTTTGTTAAAGATACTTAAGTCTTTCCCTGAGTTTGTATGGAATTATAAATTCTGAAGTAATAATAATACAAAAATTGGAGCGACAGCGACACCTCATGCCATCAGTAACATGACAACCCTACCCGGTACGCTCTCCTCCATGTTTACAACATCTGCACAAAAGAGACGTCGATCAGTTGCTCAAAGATCTTACCTTTGGAGAAGACTGTTGATTTTACACTCGAAAAATTTAAGTATTACTATTTAGAAATTAAAATAACTTTAGAATGCATTGCTAGCCCACTCCAACACGTACCAACAATAATGATAAATGCTGACTAATAATTAATGATATTTTTAGTTAAACAAGCATAATGTTGTTGTTTTTTTCAATGAAGTAATGAATAAATGCATAGGCTTATGAAAATGTTATATTTTATTTACTGACAACATCAGGAAACATGAATAAATTAGTAAAATAATAAAAGTAACCATGAACATAAATAAATACACATGGAACAAAGCTTTATTAAACATATTGGTCTTCTAGTCTTTTTGATGAAGAGACCGCAGCAACATCTGGTCCAGATGAAACAAAGGGCAGGTGGAGTGATGGAGGGTCTCATTTCCAGGATGCTGCTGTGGATTTCTCCTTTGTCACTGCACACACCAGTCTGCAGACATTTCAGATCATACAAAGATGCACAAATATAATACAAAAACTGTCATTTTAACAGCACAGTGTCATTAGATCTCTGTATTGGAAGTTACAAAATGATCAATCTTTATATTAAGTTTCGGATTTTACTTTTCCCCAAAAATGCTGCAGTCACCTTTCCTTTCAGGTCCTGCTCCACCACAAAACATCTGCAACAAAGGCACAGAAATCAAGAATCAGAAAAGTTCTGTTATAGCTCTATTTGAAATGAATTTGAAGTTCAGTTAGGCCTACTATATGTATATGTGTTTATTTACATTACTTACATTAATGTAAAGCAGTGACAGTGAATTCTCACATAACGTCCATCACTCACTCAGATGTTTTGTGTTTTGTGTTGCTCTAGTCTAGAACATTTTCCTGTCATTTGTTAAATAGACATTTATTAAACGTCTTTAAAATGTATATGTTTTATGTAAATCCGCTTTTAAAGACGTGCGTGTGCTACCTGAAGCTTAATGTTCGCTATACGTCATAAAACATGTTTTAACAGCGAAATCACAAATATACTAACTATAGCATACTGTATAACATCTTGGCACCTTATGCAAATCAACAGTTTACGATAAAGTAGCTCAACAAATATGATTTTTAAGACAGGGAACCGTGTTTTGGTTGTAATACTCACATTTGTAAACACCCTCGCCGTGGTTCTCAATCACGTTCGATGATGACGTTTTGGCCTCCTGTGGACTCCTGGGATTGAAAAGTATCCATCGATGAAGACTTCAGGATCTGGGCTGAAGCAGTAGGACATCCGGGGATTTCTCGCCTACTCTTTTTTGAATACTGAGGTTTCGGACGTACTTCTTTCTTCACGTACTCTTTTTTCCTACTATATAGTAGTTAAGTAGGCATATTCGGACGCACTTTAAGTAGACGTACACCCGAATCTCGCGAGAATTAGTGCATTCGCCTACTAATTCTCGCCTACTCTTTTATAAATACTTAGGATTCGGACATACTTATTTGCTCGCCTACTGCTTTTCCCTACTAAATAGTAGAGAAGTAGGCGATTTCGGACGCAGCCTGTGAGATGTTTCGCTTTTTTGATACAAGCTTCGAAGCTTCGGTGTCAAATGTCACATCACTACCGCTGTGATCAACTTTTAAACGGTAAGACATTTGTAGAACAAAACTGTATACTATCAGCACAGCTAATCAATTTAACTTGTGCATTAAAACAGATTATTATTACATTATTTCTCACTTAATTAGTAGATTTACGGGATGTTATGCATTATGTCCGTGCAGTTTCATCCATCATTGTGTAATTAAGGCTTTTAAACAGGATTTTTGCTGATGGGAGCTACTTAATAGTTCTGAATTTATTGCAATGAATGCTGATTGACCTAAGTGAGAATGAAAATTTTTAAATAGGCGAGCTATTTTCGTTTCAGAATCATGCTAGGCTATATATATATATATACCACTGCTGTATTATAGCAGTAATCACTGTAAACCTGTATGTTATTACTGTTTTTACACTTAAACGTCTTAGCTACTATAGAACTATTGTGTGAAGGATCAGTGATGCCACAGGACTAAATTGTGATGAAGCATCACAAAACCATTTCTCCTGTTATTCTCCTTCTCTATCCTGCTTTCAGAACAAGAACCACCTGAAGTAAAACAGTGCCAGCTCCTAAGTATGATTACATAACATTTTGTCAATGTAATCTATAGATTGCTCCTGCTGACTATATCCAGTTTTTTATGAAGACTTCAGATGACCAGCAGCTGTGAACAGATGACGCCAACACTTGAGAGGACTTCAGATGAAGCAGACTCTAAATAAACATACAAAACTGATAAATTGCCCTTGCACTGTAATCAACATAATCACATCATGCTTTAATCTGTTCATTGTTTCTGATTACGTGACGTTACTTAACTGCATGATTTGTATAGCTTAATTTCAGAACATTTCTGCAATATGGACATTACAGTAAAACAGATACGCCTGTTAACAGAGCTCTTATTTGTAAAGCTGCTAGAAACAATGTGTATACTAAAATGTGCCATACAAATAAATGTAAATTGAACAAAACTTGATGCATAATTTTTTTCTCCTCACCAGATCAGTAGAGTAACCATACATTCACTCTGCTTCATGTAACTGGTGCACTCCCACTGTAATGGAGACTGTTCAAGGACAACTTGGTTTGTAATTTATTATAAATGTCTAAATTGATTTCTGTAAATATGTGCATAACAAAACTCAACATACATAAAATATATGATTTAATGTGTAAAATTTTTTTTATTTTTTTTTTCAATTTGAATATACTACAAATACATTTTTAGATATTAATAATTGAGGGGTGCACAAGAATCAAAAACCTTAATCAAGATTCATTTTCACTTAATCTTAAAATATCTTTACTTATTTGGAATTAATTTAAAAAAGACAACAAACTTAACACTTACAATGAGATTAGTCAAACGACAATAAACATTAAGATGTGATTGCACTTGATTAACATACAAGCTGAAAGAAACGCACATATAGAAATAATTGTATTTAACGTTATATATAAAGGCTGAATTACTTGGTAAAAGACCACGATGTTGTTTACATAGCAAACACGGACTTTTACCATGGTAACTTCAGCCTTAAATATGTTAACAAGGCAGGTACGGATCGCTAACCACATTAATCCTCAAATATTAGCGGTTTTTATCTTTTAAAACAACACTATTACAACTACTATTTTATAAATAATGTCAATAAATCATTTTTTTGTCAACTAAATACCAAAAATTGCTGTTCTGTCCCTCTAACTCATTGTATTCCAATTGCCCGCTATGAACTTCCTGGAACTATTTGAGGGCTGCGTGTATCACGTGACGATCGAGCGTTTTGGACTTCCGTTGTCGCAACTCTCTCTCTGTATGGCTCTGACTCTATTCACAGAGCCATATAGAGAGTTGCGACACGCTTTGATCTCACCGCCGCGCGGTCACGTGGTTCATGGAACTCTCAATAGTTCCAAACAGCTCTGCGCTGTCAATGTGTTTGAATGGGTTTAAGTGGATAGACAGCAATTGAACTATGTTTGCAGCAATTTCGAGTAAGTATTAACACATAATGTTCATTGATTGTGTATTGATAACTTCTCTGAATACGCTTTACAATCGCATTTTATTCTGGGGAGTGATAAAGAGACATAATTAATATGTTCTCATTCTCTTTGGCAGTCAAATGTGACTTTAGTACCTTAAGTGTAACTTTTATTCAATTAAATAATTGTAATATATAGTTCAGTTCTATTTAGTAAATATTTTGAGGAGGTTTTTTTTTTGTACTAAATAATATGTGCAATAATGTTCCTGACCATTTCAATTTTAAAAGATTACTTTTTCTTATATAAACTGTAATTTATATTACAGTTATGCTGCGTCCGAAATCGCATACTACCAAAGACTATAGAATACCAAAGACATGTCACTTGTGTAGTTTTGAATGGGGAAAAATGCAACGGTCATCATGGCCGCGAAGCTCCGCCTTCTTAGTGAAAGAGCCAATCGTTGATTAGTAAAGTCAGCGCGTCACTGCAGCTGCCGTGAGAAGTTGCGGTTGCTATAGAAACAGTCGGCGCTCTAAGACGTGCGTTCAATACTGCGCATGCGCACTGGCTCATCTAGCCGGAAAAATAAGCGTTTTTTTAACGCTATCAAAGCACAAGGAACTATATTTATGAGGCAGTTCTTGTTGGATTTCTTTGGAGATTTCAAATATGAAATTTAATCGTAAGCTTGGTGAACAGTTTTGGAGAATTTGATGTTTCCCCATTCAAAGAGATAGGAGCTGCACTTGAATGCCCGAGAGGCGTTTCAAAGATGGCCGCCGAGTGACATGACTTGTCTTAAAAGGACTTTGATACTACTTAAGAAGGTACTACATTTAAATTTAAACGTACTACCCAACCGTTAAAACAGTACGTTCTATATAGTATGAATGTGGGTAGTATGAATGGAATTCGGACATACTACATCCGCCATATTGATGTTGTCACGTGTCATGCGTCGTCACAACAGCGCGAAAATTTAAAGAGACCGCTCCACTGCACGAACACTGGCACCGGCAATGTTCTGCGTTTTAACGTTGATTGGACAGACAGCTCAGAGAAGGCGTCTGTCTGCTTGCAGATCATGTCTTTGTAGACAGCTTCTAGATTATTTATCAAATAACGTAACTATAATTACTTATTTAGCTAGCAAATTTTACCTCAGAATAAAAAAACACCTCTGTGAACACCAAAGTAATTGACAGACAAAGTTATTTATTGTTATGAATGAATACACAGGACAAAAAACAAGACTCAATGAATAAATTTGAATATATACACACTCTATATAAGTGTGTATATATATAAGTGTGTATATATTCGTTTAAATTTATTAATTGAGTCTTGTTGCTTCAATGTGTGTGTATTTATATGAATACAATATATACATAGTTAAAATGAATATATTATACATGGATACACAAATAATATATACATATTCTTAAAAAAACAAAGATGGTGAGCTGTGTGTGTGTGTGTGTGTGTGAGTGTATATAAATAAATGTATAAATACAATATATACATAGATAAAATGAATATATTATGAATAGATACACAAATAATATATACATATTCTAAAAAAAAAACTATATACACATTTACAGACAGTGAGCCCTACAACCTACTGCCGCCTGAATGCAGCTGTGCCAGTTCTTCAGTTTTATTTTCAAGATGGATCTGACCTTCGTTCCAGCCTGCGGCTTTTCGGTCCACGTCCTTCATCGTTGCCTTGAGGTCAGATTTTGACCATGGCTGGGAAACTGATATTGAGGGGCTTGTGTTTCTGTACTGGCTGGCCCACGCAGCATCATATAAGAGTGGTGTCAATGGCTTTTGACATCCCAAAGTCCACGGTGCATGACATTGTGCACAAAATTAGCAGGGCAGTCACCTGTAATTTGAAGTGGGTGATCACTTTCCCGACCCTGGATGATCTGGAGGAAGTGGGGGCAGGTTTTGCCCACCTGGCTGGGTCTCCAGCTTTCTGCACAGTAGCTGGTGCAATAGACGGCTGCCACATCCGGATCAAAGCACCAGCAGGTGACGCCCCATGCTATTTTAATAGGAAGCTGTTTCTTTCTGTACAGCTGCAGGCCATCACCGACCACAAGGGGAAGTTCATTGATATCTTTGTTGGGTATCCTGGGTCGGTGCATGATGCCAGGGTACTTAAGAACAGCCCTGTTTACACTGGCACTTACACTTATATCCACCTGCAGGGAAATGCATCCTCGGAGATGGTGGGTATCCCTGTTTGAGCGAGCCCATCTGCCTCATCACCCCGTACAGAGAGCCTGTCCAGAATCCTGTTCAGGCTCGCTTCAATGTCAAGCATGCTCGAGCACGCAACATAGTTGAAAGAGCCTTCGGGATGCTGAAGACACGCTGGAGGTCCATCTTTTTCAAGGCCCTGGAAGCGAGCCCTGCATTTGTGCCAGAAGTTGTTGCTTGCTGTGCAGTGCTCCACAACCTCTGTCTTCAGAACGGGGACATTGTTGATGCAGATGTGGAGGATCCTGCCGATGACCCCCCTGAACCCCAAAACACAGAAGCCAGCGCAGGAGAGGATGTGCGGGACAATCTGGCTGCAGCTGTGTCCGCATCAGACAATTGTGTGCCTGCTCTTCATGAGCATGACTACCTGTAAGACAATTTAACAGGTTAAGACTTTGCAAATCAGTTCTTGTTCTCAGATTGACATTGTTTAAGCTTGTCTACGTTAGCTAGTTAATATGTAAATAGTTAGGTGTGTGTGGGTGGGCACAGCCCACAGGGTGTTGTGATGCTAAAAAAATGCAGTATTAGTTAGAGAGAGGTGGAAGTGCATAACATCTGTGTGCATCCCTCTTGATTACTGCTCACTGGCACTGTGATGAAAAAGCAGTTTTTTCAGGGTTTCTGACGGTTCTATGAAAGTAAATTTATGAAAAGATAAAGGCAATATAACTAATCAGTGCTTAGGATGCTAAATTATGATACATTTACATTTAATCATTTAGCGGACGCTTTTATCCAAAGCGACTTACAAATGAGGACAATGGAAGCAATCAAAATCAACAAAAGAACAATGCTATGTGAGCTCTGACAAGCCTCAGATTAGATTAATGCAGTATACGTATCAAGGATTTTTTAGATTATACAGTAAATTTAAAAAAAAAAGATAGAAAAAGAATAGAGCAAGAAATTTTTTTGTTAATTGTAAAATAAACAGAAAAAATAGAAAATATAAAAAAGTTTGTTAAAAAAATACAAGTAGCCTTGTTCTCTGTGAAATTGAACAAAATGAAGTTCATGATTAAAACAAGGACAAATATCTGCCTGTGAGCTCAGAAATATTTTTACTTAATTCAAATGGAAAAATAATTTTCATACCTCATTGACACAAATAGTCTTGTTTTGAGCATAAACAAGACAATTTCTTCATTTTGCATCTTAAATTTATCTTTATGTAATATCTATATTTAGTATTTGTATTGGAACAAAAACTCTGGAAGACATTAATTTTTGGCAGAGCATGTACATTATTGCATTGATAAATTTAAGGCTTTCTGCGGCATAAAATTGTGGAATGACGAATCAGACTATTTAAGACCTAAAAAACACTATTCCTCTGCCAGTGCACAGCCTCTCCATCACCAAGACTCCTGTCGGGCCTCCTCGTGGCTGCACATGGTAACTGGGGATAGTCCCAGGCTAATCGACAGGGGATCTCGGAGCTGCAGTGGTCCCTAGAGGTGACACCCACCAACCACTGTCACACTGCCTAAGGCTGTGTGTGTGTAAATTTGTATAACAATTCTTTGAAATTCTAGCTACATATCATGAATGCCACTTGTGGGTTATTTTCATATTTAAGCTTAATTTTATAAATTACTTTATTCTGGGGTAAAAAAGTGAAGCCCTATAAATCAGTATAGTGAGATTAGGAGATGATATTACTACATGTTAACCTCAAAAGTCTTGTATGTGAACGTTACCTGTCTGAAGACACTGAAGTTAATTTTACTAGCACCCATTATAAAAATGTTTGAAGAAATTTCCATTTGGTCTCGACTTTTAAACTCTATATACTACATGATGCAAAAATGTTTTGACCTAATCTTTGTGATCACATTCATGTAGAAGTTATATTTAAAACACAATTAAAATGAATACTTTTTAAAGCTGTCTGGTCTGGGTTTTCTCTACAGTACGACACTCATTTTGCTTTAAAAAGCAGCTGGAAACTACCACAAAATTAGTGTGCACATAAGTGCTTTAAAAATGTTGTTACTCAATGCCACATTTTATTAATTGCACTTTACAAATGACAAAATCCAGCTACCGTAAATCCCTGGAAACTAACTCTGCATTAAAACTTGATAACCAGTATGTAACATTGAAAAACCAAATGGAAAGAAAGTATAGTTTTTATTAATATTCTTTATTTTTTTGCAAATAGCTCTAAAAGCTGAAGAAATCTCTCCTCTCTCTCCTTTGTCTCCCTGTCTCGTCTTTCTTCTCTCTCTCTCATTTCTCGGTCTCTTCTTTCTTCTCTTTCCCTGGCCTCTTGTTCTTGTCTCTCCTCGTGCTCTCGTCTCTCTCTTTCTCTTCTTTCCTCCCTTTCCATCATCTCTCTCCATCGCCTCTCCTCCCTTTCTACTGCTTCCATTTCCCTTTCCGCCTCCCTCTCCTCCATCTCGTACTTAACCTCCTGTATGTCCTTCCTCTTCCTCCCTGCTCTTTCAGCTGTTGACCTCACAGAGGATGGTGAGGTTACAGCAACATCTGATCCGGCAATAAGGGTGGGTGGTGTGATGGATGGTCTGCCCCCTGTTGCCTCATCCAGGACAGCATACCATTTCCAAGATGCTGCTGTAACCTCACCATCCTCGGTGCTCACACCAGTCTGTGGACATTTAAGATCCTACAAAAATTGTAAAAGGAAAATACCAAGAACAATTATATTCAATAGATTATTATAACATTAACAACATTAGCATTATCAAATCATGAAAAAACTCAGATTTTGGTTGAACCATTTTTTTTTTAATTCTTACTTTGTATTTTTGTTTTAGGTTTTCCCACTTTCTTTTAACTTGGGCCGCAGACATTTTCCCATCTAGCATCTGCTCTGTCACAAAAACTCTGTCACAATAAATGCACAGAAATCAAGCGTAAAAATAATGCAGTAAAACCTTTGCTTGAAGTGTAAGTGTGTACTACATTCAGTGTCAACAGCACCTAAATAAAAGTACATTTTACATACTTTGTTTACTTACTCAAAACCTTTAATGGCAGCATTTCTCTTTCCAGTGAAGAGGGCTTCATTAGCCACTCTCCACTGAATAAGTAGCCGAGTGTGTTCATCAGTCCCTCTAATGTCAAAACAGTAATCATTAGTCAAGATCAATCCATTATTGCTAATTTACATTGACAAGCTGAAGCATAAAGTTACTTATTACTAGCTTGATATGCAGCCAACAAAATATCAACAAAAAATTAACACTAGTATAAGAGGAAACAAATAGTTTTAATTCGTTTAATTTTCTAATATCATTAAACTGCTTAACAACGAATGTCTCCGTTTAAAAAAGCTGTGTTAACAAGCTGATGTACAAAACAACTTACAGCCGATTCAAGAAATCACCTCATCGATTTACAATGTTTGAACTTTCAATAAGTCATCCGTTAATTTAGATTGTGTTAAACAAGTGTAATTTAATCACAATAAACAACGTTTTATCCTGAGGTACTTACACTTGAAAAGAGCCGCGTCTCCACTTTCCGCCATTTTTCGAATATGACGCCTCCTCTCGCGGAGCCTCATGGGATAGGAAAGTGTCCATGGTGTGCGTACTACAGAATTCGGCCGGAAGCAGTAGGTCATCCGGGTACTTCTCGCCTACTGAATTTCGAATACTATGAATTCGGACATACTACTCGCCTCGCGTACTGCTTTTCGCGTACTATATAGTAGGGTAGTATGCGATTTCGGACGCAGCCAGTGTTTTTGTGTCTGCGTTGTGTCACATGACAAGCTTGACGCGTCACCATGGAAACAATAAGGACGAACATTCTAAAGTAACGGTCGCTTAAAAAAAACTCACTCTCGGGGGTCTGCTAGAATATTTTAAACTCACCACTGAAAAGGTTAAAACTCACACAAGCTCTTTGATGTTGCAAATTTGCAAGTTGATCCTTTTGCGGCGCATATGTACACAGGACAGAGAATGTAAATCTCACCTCTAGAAAAACCACAAAGCATCCCTCTATCCAGATGCACCTGGAGGAACAGTGAGCGTTATTCCCAATCAAGATAAAACAGTGTTATACTATGCTCTTGTTCTCCCAGGAGCAGATTCAAACAAACCTGCACTTCCAGTTACAAAGCTGCTGACAAATGAACACAATGTGCTAAATGTGCTGCTGAAATTTGTGCAATGTCAGCAAATTGACCTCTGTTGTCCAAGTACATCACATCAAGACAGATTTTAGTCGGGCACTGATCCAAAGTGTCCTCGTATCATTCAACAAAGAAAATGTTAAATGTAAGTGGAAAGGGCTTGTCATTTCAGACTTCCCAAAACTGACTTTAATTTACAACAGCATGTCACCTAGCAGTAATTATTATTAGTAGTATGCTAAATACATGGCAGCAAAAAAAAAAGCACCAAAAAAGATGGACGCAGGTATGAATATTAATCAATACAATTAAGCTTAGTTCCTGGAGGGCCACAGTCCTGCACAGTTGAGCTCCAACAAGCTCCAGCTAACACCTGCTTGGAAGATTCTAGGGGTGCTTCTCACAATACACAAATTCATGCTTCATTATTTCCTCCATTCCTCTTGATTGAACCCCAATTGAATCATCGTGTAGGACATCTCAGTTCTCTAATTTCACTGTGAGGAGGTGAGGAACGATTATTGAGGAGGCTTCCAGAGGGTTATTTGCACAAAAGTAAAATTAGGTTAGGGGGAAAAACAAAAAGGCAGAGATTTGCATAGTTTGATCAGAAATATCTTGGCTTAGTCCATTGCACATTTGCTGAGTCAGGAAGAGAACGTGCAGCTCTGTCAAGCCAGGTGTAGATAGTTGGTATATGTGCATGTTCACAGCATTCTTAAACAGACCACGAGATTAATAACAGAATCAATGCAAAAATGGATAAAACCTATGCTTTTTTGAAATTTAACATGAGGATTAATTGCAAACCCTTATCCACTTTGAACATCTATTTTGCCTATCTCGTATATCTACTCTTATCTATTATTTATTTATTTTGTCTAGCTAATTTATTTGATCTAATCTATAATCTGATAATTGTATCTATTTTTATCTAATTGTTTATCTCTTTTACTTATACACCCTTCTTACAGAACAAAAATGTCTGGCCAAAAAAGGACCTAGCAGCAAGTAAAGATTAAGAAAAAGAACATCACTGGTTAGTGATTTGATTGCTGAAAAAAAATAAATAATACAAATTAGGTGAACAGAGTATGCTGACATTTTTTGTCCTGACAAAACTATTAATACAAGTTCTGTTGAATATGGCAGAAAGAAGGCACATCTGCAGAAGCAGAGTTCCCTTCTGACGAAAATGAGACTGTGTCACTGAACTCCAGAAGGCTTATAGAGATGCATTTTGCAAATAAAATAATTATATACACAGATGGTTAAAAGAACCCTGAAAATGGACTCACAGGTGCTGCAGTGTATATCCCACAATGTGAGGAAATTATTAAAAAGAGAACAACAGTTATCTCTCAGTTTATACAGTAGAACTTGTAGCCATAGGCTCACAGTGGATAGAACAACGGAATAAAAACAATGTAGTAATTTTATATGATAGTCTCTCTGCTCTCAATAGTATACAATCTGGAAAATCATGCAGACTTAATTTTAAATAAAATATATCAAGCTATATATAGGTTACATAATAAAGGTTTTAATGTATCATTTGTCTGGGTTCCTGCACATGTTGGCGTGAAAGGAAATGAAGAAGTTGATGTATTGGCAAAACAGTCCTTTAAATCACAAACAGTAGACTTGAAAATTGCATTAAGTAAAGCTGAAGTTAAAGCAATAATTAAAGTTCATACACAAAAGGAAATGGCAGGAATATTGGGATATTAATGACACAGGAAGACTGACATCTGTATAACATTCAAAGGGTAGTTGGAGGGGGAAGAGATTTGGGTAGAAACCGAAGGAAAGAAACGGTCATAACCCGTATTAGAATAGGACATACAGGACTCAATAAAACACTTCATATAATAGGTATACATACAAATGGATTATGTATACATTGTAATCAACTTGAATCTGTACAGCATGTGATAGTGGAATGTCATGCATGTGGAAATGAAATTATTAAGGGATGCATGTAAAAAAATATAAAGTCAAATTTCATTTGGAAAATATACTTGGAGTAGCACTTAAGAAAATATATGTACAGTTAATCACATTCCTGAAAGAGACGGATTTGTTTAAGAGAATATAAAGTTTTTTTTATTTTTTTTATGTAGTTTGTCTGCCAATCTCTTGTTCCACACTCCAGTCCAGTTGGTGGCGGTAAAGCACCTATCAGTTGGTTTGCCAACCGCCAGAAACGCTTCAGAAGAAGAAGAAGACGTCACAAGGCTGCGCTATGCTCCTGTTATTCGGCTGAAGAAAGGTGTGTGCTTTTAATCATTCAAACTGTTAAATAAATGTGATCATTATTTTTTTATCATTTATTTGCTTTATGTAGTGATTGTAATTAAGGTTTTGTGCGGATAAAGCTCGTCCACACATTAGTAACAGGAAAAGTGCGTCTCATTTGGCTTCCTGTATCTTGCAGCAGTTTATCATGAACATCAGTTCAGTCACTAGCAATGTGTAATTACAACTTTTAGAATTGTAATTATTGCGAATGTTTCTTTTTTGTTTTTGTTGTGATGAAAAAATTAAAATACAAAAGTAAATTTAAAAATGTGTAATGAATTAAATGTAATATGCTATTAAAAGTTAATCAAAACTGGATGATAAGTTAAAGTTTCCAGTCTTTTAAGTGTCTGTGCACTGACTAATAAACGAGGGCTGATTGACATGTGCTCAGATTTAATTTGTTCTTTTTCTTCTCTTTTTTTATTTCTTAATTATTCTCATCTTAAACAGGACAGTTTCCCATCACAGGAAAAAAAAATCCTCCAGGTGGAGTAATTGTTATAAAGATGGAGTTTATTAAAGAGGAGAGTGAAGGCATGAGGATTGAAGAAACATTCAGAGTCAAAGATACTGAGACACAAACAGGTTGGTTTTCATTCTCAAAGCTGGACTATCCTATGAACTTTCCTGTATATTTTCTTAATTCATTTGTCTTTGGCAGGTGTTTTTCTACTTTGTTTGCCCTCCTGCAGCTTTCTTTTTTGAAAAGGCCATTTTCTACTTTCTAGTGTTCTTTAAAAAAAAAAAAAAAAAAAACAGCATTTAAAGAATTGACTCGTTTAATATTTAAAGGTTAATGTTAACTGCTAGGATTGAGTAACATTTTTCATATGAAACAGTTGTGTGCATGTGGTCAAACTTGCTCTGATGTAATGATGACGTATGCCCAATAAAGTGTTTTATTGTCCGCATCAAATTACATTTACAAAAGTAATGTGATTTTATTTTGTGACAATAAAATGTATACTTAGCACTCTTTTAGAAACAAAAACAAAGTTTTCCGTTAGATTACATTATGTAGCACCATGATATCAAATCGAATTGAATTATTGACATGATAATCGTTACTAGTTTTTCTCAGTTGATTTGGTACATTTCTCAAATCATCCTTGACATTTGCAAAACAGCAAAAGCCAATCTCTTGCTTAAAATCCTTAGTTTATCTCAAAAATAAATATATGTGCCATCAGAATGACAAGTCCTTGTGTCATTGTGTACAGATAAGAGAAATCGGTTAGTCATGTTGTCTGTATAACAGTGTACTCTGTAGGGACGTTCTGATGTAAACTATGGTTAAAGTTTGGATGACCATTAGGTTTTCTGAATTCCTACAACACATATTTTTGAAACCATCACTCATTTTCTCAAAACCTTAAACACAAATACAAATGTTCAAACTAATTTCACAGAGCTTTCACCTGACTCTTCTGGCAAAATCAAACAATCCCTTAAAAAACATTTCACCTGCGATGCAGCGTGGAAAGAATCGCAAAGGAAATGTATAGAAATGTGCTTGACATATTATGACAACTTGTTCAACCACTTTGCATGCAAAGACTTATGCTATGAACCAATGCCTAAATGTTGAGAGGGGTGAGACTATTTAACGGAGACCCATTATAATACATTTTGATCAACATAAGCAATTGATAATGTAGGAAACAGCAGATAATTGTACATAATCATTTGCTTCGATGTAGCAAAGCATTTTCATCTTGTTTAAAGAAATGACAAACTGCTTTTTTGATGTGTACAACGATGTGAAGATTGAACAAGTAGTTTTGAGAATTTCGATTCTGATCTGAACAATGTACCAAAGAAAAACTGTAAATTGAACCGTGAAACCAGTGACGATTCCTACCCCTCCAGTACAGTACGTCATACTCTGATGCCAAATGCTCTTAGCGAGAAAGAAGGCAAACTCACCATAAAAGTAATGCTGGTGTAGACAAAGTTATCATACTAGTGGCAAAACTTGTAAAGAGCATTTATAAGCACCTTAAATACTGAGGCGGCTGATTAACTGCTGTGCGTCCCAGTCCAGCATGAGTCAGGTGAAGCAGTCAGCTGCTTATTTACATGCTTCACTTTCAAATGATAAGCCATATGTGAGGTTGATGAGTGATAGGCCAATGTTTTTATTTCTTGTCCGATATACTGGAATTAGTCACTGCCTTTTTGGTATCCAATTGGCTCAGCATGAGCCAAATTAGAGACAAAAATAATAATAATTTGCTTCTGTTGTTCAAAAATTATTAGCCTAAACTTGACTGCAAATTTGAGCTGTTGGCGCTAGAAGGTTTGAGTTAGAGACTTGAAACTGGCTGTGGTTCGTGTTGAGTTTGTCCTCTATCTGTGTGCCAAATTTCACAATGATCTTGCAAGCGGTTCTACAGGCAGCCATAGACTAGAGTGCAATCTTAATAGTATTTGAGCCATCCTAAGTAAATGAGGACTTAGCAATATTGAGGTTTTCTCAGATTACATGCAACATCTCTTGCAGTTGCTTAGTGGACATAGAATATTGTTTATTTGACAAATGTTTTGATGCCTGTTATTTTGTGCCATTAAACTGGGATTAACTTTGATTTGTCTTTTTCACCTTAGACCTAATGGCACTGAAAGTGGAGAGTGAAGTACTGAATGAAATGGAAGAGAATTATGGTTTCATTAATGGAGAAAAAACCTTTAGTTGTTCACAGACTGAAAAGACTTACTCGATAAAAAGAGCTCTAAAGACAGAAGATAAGCCGTACACATGGCATTTCACACAACCTGGAAACCTTGGTGTCCACATGAGAATTCACACTGGAGAGAAACCTTATGCCTGCCAACAATGTGGAAAGCATTTCAGTCATAAAGGAAGTCTTAAAATACATGTTTTAATGCACACTGGAGAGAAGCCTTTCACCTGCCAACAGTGTGGAAGAAGTTTTAACCGGAAGGGAAACCTTCATTTCCACATGAGAGTTCACACTGGAGAGAGCCTTCTCACCTGCCAACATTGTGGAGTAAGTTTCACTCAAAAAGAAAGCTTTAACAAACACATGAGAATTCACTCTGGAGATCACCCTTTCAAATGTGATCAGTGTGGAATAAGTTTTGATCAACAAGAAAACCTTAAAGTCCACATGAGAACTCACAGAGAAAAATCCTACACCTGCTCTGAGTGTGGAAAGAGTTTCTGTCAAAAACGGCGCTTTGAAGACCACATGAGAATTCATTTTGGAGAGCAACCCTACACATGCCCTCAGTGCGGAAAGGGGTTCAATAATAAACGACGCTTAGAAGAGCACATGAGAGTTCACACTGGAGAGAAGCCTTTCACCTGCCAGCATTGTGGAAGAAGTTTCAACCAAAAAGGAAACCTTAACAGCCACATGAGAGTTCACTCTGGAGAGAAACCATTTATATGTGGTCACTGCGGAAAGAGTTTCAGATATAAAGCATCCCTTAAATGCCACATTGATTTGTCACATGTCAAAGAATGAAAAAGACTTTGTAGGCTGTGCTGGTGACAGTATAAAAGAATAAATTGAGAAGGGGAGGAATTAAAAATTATAGTGCAATTTAAAGTGGAGTTGAAACGAGCAGATGAGATGAGATCAAGTGTGTGAAAGTACTTGAAGATGGAGTATTGGCGGTAATATGTATTAGTAAAGAACAGAGGAATAAAGTGATAACAGTGAAAATTAAGCAAGCAATGATTCTAAGTTGCAATCAAATATGTAATAAAATCTGGGTTTCTGAAGTAATGACTGGGTTCCCATTAAGTATAAATATGAGAATACAGGAGGAGATGTAATAGAAGCCAAATGCTTACAAAT
Source organism: Garra rufa (assembly GCF_049309525.1). NCBI lineage: Eukaryota > Metazoa > Chordata > Actinopteri > Cypriniformes > Cyprinidae > Garra > Garra rufa. The sequence goes on from NC_133362.1 coordinate 69,168,523, forward strand.
GACTACAGAGCATTGAGCTCTTTCTTCCTGTCAGTTTGTCTCTCATGTTTATCTTAAGACTAAGCCATGCCATCTTGCCAACATGGGTCATTTTTCATCAGGAAGGTTTAGTAAAGTATCACCACATCAGAGAAACTCATGCTGCACCAGAGCTACATGACTGAATGACTAAATAACCTCTGCTCCTGCAATTTGTATAAGGACGGCCATGATGTATTCATATTTCAAAAAACTTTTTTTATAAAGAGAATAAACCGGTTTTATAAGTGAAGCTGGGAAAGCTGTTTTTAAATTGTATTCATTATCTGCTGAGATCTTCATATATTTAATAGTCGTATATTTTTGCAGTTAATTTAAGTGTTACTTTTAACACTAAGTAGTACAGATTACATAAACAGTAATGTTCATTTTATCAAGCTATCCAAATGGCGGATTGTGGCTTGGTTTTACTTGGACCATGAGACAATGGAGGCACCATTTTATCATTTCTAGATGAATTGAGTAGCACGTGAAAACAATGAAGCAGTTCACACCACAAGTGCTCATGGTCAGTATTGTACTGATCTATCAGCGTTACATTCTCTAGTATTTTAATCTAGAGCCAAACATGCTTTATGGAAGCTCTTCCTGTGTGCGTTACTTCTCCATAAAGACACTAAGCACAATACATTGATTATAGTGAGGTAAACTAGAATACGATTGAATACATTAAGTCACATATGTTTTCCAATCAATCATTTTATACAATATGATGAATAGTTCTTATTTCTAAAGTAGAATACAGTGATTCAGATATTGTCTAAGAGTTAAAGAATTTCTAACCAGACATCAAGTGGTATGATGGGGTGATGTGTTTTCAACCATTTTTTTCATTGGCTAAATGGGGATTTTGCTACCTTGAAATGTATACTTTTGGCTTTAAAAACTCCTTTGTCTCTTTGCTCACAGTCAGCTGTGTGTAAACCAGATCATTTTCTGCAGAAAATTAAAGCAAGTGAAAGACAACTTCTGTTTGGCTTTTCATTCTCAGTCTTCACAATTATTTTATTACTTTAATAAGAAAATCTAAAACACTGCAATCGGCAGCAACATTCCCTTCATATTACTGATAAAAAACATTTTTAAAATTTAAATTCAATTAATATTTGATTGTTAAAAATGCAAGTGCAATTATTGTCACCAAAGCTAACCCACCCAGCACCAGACATCGTTTGGTCTTTTTTTGGGCTAAATCATGTTGGCCTGTCATTGACTACTTTAATCTAAAATTGACATTAAAAATTAGTCATGATTTGGTTCATCGGATTTAGTCCAAATGTAGCTTAAAAATTGATGTTGAAAATTGGTCTTTGTTAGGTCCGTCTGATTTTTGTCCAAACTTATATTTTAAAGACGTAATTTGGATGTCGTTTTTTTTTGTGCTAAATCAAGTTAGCCTGTAATTGACTTCTTTTAGCCCATAAATTAATGTAATAATAAATTAATTCCAGTGCCCGGCTCAGGCCACACTTGGCCCAAACTCCCCCGTCGCAAACTCTGCCATTTGGCCCTACGTCAATGTAAACAAATTTCTGGTCCACAACCTACTAAAGCCATTAGAGCAATTGAATTGAAGCTTTTGTAATTGTAGTAATGGGACCCTGAATTTGGAGGAGGATGGATGCTGACATGCTTGCCATCTTAGGCATCGATGCAATGTATTTAGTTCCACCTCTCCTCAAATCTGGTGGAGATAAGTTTTCCACTCCTCTTCTGTGGATGGTACTTTAAGGTAATCTAGCTGTAATGCCTTTTAAAGAGCCTCACAGGTTTCAACTACAATCCTGGAAATACTGTGCCTACTAACCCGAAATGTGTATTCGAGAGAGGAGAAAGTCTGTCCTGTGGCCAAGTACCTCAGCGTTACTCCTCACTGTGTCTTGCCTTTTTAATGAAATTGTCCTCAAATTCTGAACTTGTTCCTTGACATGATATTGTATATATGTTTGTGCCATCAGATAGGGCAGTAACGGTTTTCAAATAAAATTATTCTATTTTTATTTTGTCCCCCTCGTAATGATATGAGGTGGCTTTTTTAGTGGACCTATTTGCAACACACTTGCAATGAATCGGTGCTGGCTGTGTCTATTTCCGTGTGTGAGTGTGGTTGCCAGCTATGGGGTTAGTCAGACGGCAATTCTTCCAGTTATCTTCTATCCTAAAACAACAAAACGAAAACAATGCAGTAGTATTATTTTTTTCATTTCTAGGACTATAGTTTTTCCATTGAAAAATAATTTGTAAAGACTGTTGAGACTGTTGGATTTAGACCAGGCGTAAATTTAGTGTAAATGAACATATCCGTCCCAAATGAGCTTTTTTGCCGCATTGGCGTCTCTGTGTATAATTTACCACGTGAAAATTAAATACTTAAGTTCAGTTTCTGTACATGTACATTTAATCACTTCACCTTCACATGCTAACGTTCACATATGCTAATGGTCAGCGCTGTACACGTTGAACATCTTCAGAAAACATTTTGTGAACTTTTTAGCACCAGATACACAGTGATTACGGTAGCTAATGTCTACAAATATAAAAATATAAATACCTTTTCAACCGACGAAAGAGAAAACAAAAGGCTGTGTCTGAATAAGCAGGAGGACCGTACTAACCTATACTGCCTCATGCCAGCCTTTCACACTTGCTCCAACTGCGCCGACTCAGAAGACACCCACTACAAATAAGAGGGAAAAAGTGTGTAAGCAGAACAAAAAATTCCAACACTGTGTGCGTGCGTCAGTGTTGCCAGATTGGAAATGTCCAAGTATCGTACCAGAAGTTCAAAATTATCGTATTTGGGAGAAAATTATCGTATTTGAGTCAAACATTCAAAATAAAGATATTTATCTAGGTTTTACAGCTATTTCTCCTTTTCAGCACTCATTTTCTATACCTTGTTGCAATGCTTAACTAATTATCTTACCCCAGTCAAACGTTCAAAATACAGCTATTAATCTAGATGTTACAGGTATTTATCCTTTTCAGCACTCATTTTCTATACTTTATGTTAAACTAACAACCTCAGTTTTGAGACAACTGATTTAGTTGCGACAGGAACGTTAACTTGTGCTCGTGAGAGAGAGACATTCTCTATGATGATTGGTTGAGAAGACGTAAGATTGGATGAAAGACATGCGTAACGCCACGTTCACGTCTCCTCACAATCATGAAGGTAGATGTAGGATCCACACAGCTAGATGAGAATAGAAACTCTATAATTACAACGACCATGGTGTCACAAAATTCTGAAATTATCGTACATTGTGGTATTATTGATCGTACATCGTACAGAGGTCAAAATTATGGTACAAATACGATAATTATCGTACGTCTGGCAACACTGGCGTGCGTGCGTATGTGTGTGTGTGTGTGTGTGTGTGTGTGTTGCTAGCCTTGCTCCAACTGCGTTGACTCAGAAGACACTACAAATAAGAGGGAAAGAGAGGAAAATGTGTGTAATCACAACAAACACTATTTGAATAAATTTGAATTAGAAAATTAGAATAAATCTAACCTATGGGTTTTAAGCCTAGTAAAACCTTTTCTAATATGTGCATTAGAAGGAACACAAAAGCTCCACATACCAGAAAGAATCAGTATCAAACCTTCTGGTCATGCATCCCTCTCTGTAACAGTTCTGAGGATTAAGAGAAGCCTGACTATTTTTCAGGGTCTGACGTTTCCACCTACACTTGGAAACATTTCCGGTACAACCATTAGATTTGAACACTTTGACCAATGTTACATGTAAACTTCAGGCATGATAAAAACAACCCAATGATTAACGGATTTGAATTATAGAAGTGTGTTAATGATTTTATGTGTAAGCCAGGTTAAAGAGATGTGTCTTTAATCTAGATTTAAACTGACAGAGTGTGTCTGCATCCCGAACAGTGTTAGGTAGATTGTTCCAGAGTATAGGCGCTAGATAAGAAAATGATCTGCCGCCGGCAGTTGATTTTGATATTCTAGGTATTATCAAATTGCCAGAATTTTGAGAACGCAGCGGACGTGAAGGACGATAATACGATAGGAGCTCGTTCAAGTACTGAGGAGCTAAACCATTGAGGGCTTTATAAGTAATTAGCAAGATTTTAAAATCTATACGATGTTTAATAGGGAGCCAATGCAGTGCTGACAGAACCGGGCTAATATGGTCATACTTTCTGGTTCTAGTAAGAACTCTAGCTGCTGCATTTTGGACCAGCTGGAGTTTGTTTATTAAGCGTGCAGAACAACCACCCAATAAAGCATTACAATAATCTATCCTTGAGGTCATGAACGCATGAATTAATGTTTCAGCATTTGACATTGATAGCATAGGTCGTAATTTCGATATATTTTTAAGATGGAAAAATGCGGTTTTGCAGATGCTAGAAATGTGGCTTTCAAAGGAGAGATTGCTATCGAATAGGACGCCTAGGTTCCTAACTGATGATGACGAATTTACAGAGCAGCCATCTAGTATTAGACTGTGTTTTAGGTCATTACTTGTGGAGGTTTTAGGTCCAATAATTAATACCTCTGTTTTTTCAGAATTTAACAGTAAGAAGTTATTCGCCATCCAGTTTTTAATATCAGCTATGCATTCTGTTAGTTTTTCGAATGTATATGTTTTGCCGGGCTGCGAAGAAATATAGAGCTGAGTATCATCAGCGTAACAATGAAAGGTAACACCATGTTTCCTGATGATATCTCCCAAGGGTAACATGTAAAGCGTAAAAAGTAATGGCCCTAGCACTGAGCCTTGAGGTACTCCATACTGCACTTGCGATCTAAATGATACCTCTTCATTTATTGCCACAAACTGATGACGGTCAGACAAGTACGAGTTGAACCATGCCAGTGCACTACCACTAATGCCTACATAATTTTCAAGTCTATTTAAAAGAATGTTGTGGTCAATAGTATCAAATGCGGCACTAAGATCCAGTAGCACTAATAGAGAGATGCAACCACGATCGCTTGACAATAGCAGGTCATTTGTTACTCTAATGAGATCAGTCTCAGTACTATGATATGGTCTAAAACCTGACTGGAAATCCTCGCAGATACCATTTTTCTCTAAGAAGGAGCATAATTGTTAGTATACTACCTTTTCTAGTATCTTTGACAGAAAAGGGAGATTCGAAATTGGTCTGTAGTTAATTAATTCATAGGGGTCAAGTTGTGGTTTTTTAATGAGTGGCTTAATAACAGCTATTTTGAAGGTTTTGGGGACATATCCTAATGATAGTGACGAATTAATAATATTCAGAAGAGGATCTATGACTTCTGGAAGTACCTCCTTTAGTAGCTTAGATGGAATAGGGTCTAACATACATGTTGTGGGTTTAGATGATTTAACAAGTTTATACAATTCCTCCTCTCCTATAATAGAGAATGAATGGAATTGTTCCTCAGGAGATCTACAACGCACTATCTGATGCGATACTGTAGCGGGCGGCTGTATGGTTACAATTTTATCTCTAATAGTGTCTATCTTGGAGGTAAAGTACGTCATAAAGTCATTACTGCTGTGCTTTTGGGAAATGTCTAAACCTGTTGCTGCTATATTTTTAGTTAATTTAACCACAGTATTGAACAAATACCTAGGGTTATGTTTGTTTTCTTCTAAGAGAGATGAAAAGTAATCCGATCTGGCAGTTTTTAATGCTTTCCTATAAGATAAATTACATTCACGCCCAAGCAGTACGAAAAACCTCTAGTTTTGTTTTCCTCCAGCTGCGTTCCAATTTTCGTGCTTTTCTCTTTAGGGCGCGGGTATGATCGTTATACCACGGTGTTACACTGTTTTTCTTAATCTTTTTTAGGCGCACTGGAGCAACTGTATCTAAAGTGCTAGAAAAGAGAGAGTCCATAGCTTCTATTACATCATCAAGTTTTTCTGAGCTATTGGATATGCTGAGGAATTCAGATAAGTCAGGAAGATTACTTACAAAGCAGTCTTTTGTAGTAGAAGTGATGGTTCTACCGTATTTGTAGCAAGGAATTGAATTAACAGTTTTAGCTATCTGGATTATACAAGAGACTAGATAATGATCTGAGATATCATCGCTTTGCTGCAGAATTTCAACGCCATTAACATCAATTCCATGTGACAGTATTAAATCTAGAGTATGATTTCGGCAATGAGTAGGACCTGACACGTGTTGTCTAACCCCAATCGAGTTCAAAATATCTATAAATGCTGTTCCTAATGCATCTTTTTCATTATCAACATGGATGTTAAAATCACCCACTATTAAGACTTTATCTGCGGCCAGCACTAATTCGGATAGAAAATCAGCAAATTCTTTAATAAAGTCTGTATGGTGCCCTGGTGGCCTGTATACAGTAGCTAGCACAAACGTCACAGGGGATTTATCATTAGTACTTGTTTCTCTGGATAATGCTATATGAAGCACCATAACTTCAAACGAGTTATAATTGAAGCCCGTTCTCTGAGAGACATTGAGAATACTGCTATAAATAGTAGAAACACCTCCTCCTTTACCTTTTAGACGCAAGAATGGAGACAGCCAGTGTTACTCATGGAAAGTTTTGGGTGAAATAACAGCTGCCTGATCATTTTGATTTTAAATGCATCACAGCTGGCTATCGTTTGCACATAAGCCCCAAAGGCCTTGATTAGCGGATTCAGGTGTGCTTGATCAGAGATGGACCTCCACTCCACAGGAAGGGGGCCACCAGGAGTAGGACTGCATACCCTGTATTAAGGATGCCTTTACGGCGGCGAATTACAAGGCATCAGCTTGTGGCGAAGCGCAACCCAAATACAGCGACGATGATCCCTACACCGCTGTTCTGCTCTCCAGAGCAAATACAGAGCAGTGACACTCTCGATAAATGACCGATCAACAACAGACGTCTTGTAAAAAGATGGCTGCCAATGGGGTTCGAAACTTTTTGAAACTTTCGCCTCTCTGACGCACCTGACGCGCGTAAATTTCGCTTCAAACTTTTGTTTTTATGCGCGTCCATTTCGCTCTTGACGGGCGAATGAACACAAAGTGGTCACGCGTATAAATAGAAGCGGCAGGCGAGAATTTAGACGCGTATTCGCGTTTGGTGTGAACGTAGCATAAGGCGTTGGATTAAGGCTCCAGTCTCTTCGGGGGTGTGGGTTTGAATCCCACTGCTGCCAAGACAGAGTTTTGGAAGGCTATTGTGCGTACGCAAAAAAAAATGTTCTTTGCCCGCATTCCAGAGGCTTTGCATAGAAGGTCCGACGGCCGACGTTCTCTCTATATTTGGGGTGGGGGAAGAGGGCAGAAAATGGCCCACGAAAGTGCAAATCCCAGGGTAGCGTGGCCGAGTGGTCTAAGGCGCTGGATTTAGGCTCCAGTCTCTTCGGGGGCGTGGGTTCGAATCCCATTGCTGCCAGCAGCCATTTTAACCAAGGCAGGGAGGCCCTCTAACCCGCTTGGCAGCGTGATTATTTCACGCAAACAGGATTAGACTGCAGCAGTTCTGCAGAGTAAGTATTAGGGAGGCCGTTCCACCTGTCGAAGAGACCCTTGGAGCGCAACCCGACGAGGTAGCATGGCCGCACGGTCTAATGCTACGCTCACACCAAACGGGAATATGCGTCTGGTCCGAGTGATTTCAATGTTAAGTCAATGGTAAGACGTGTTTACACGCGCCTGGAGTTCTTGCGGCGCGAATGAGGCGTTTAGCGCGGCGCGGTAGACGCGAATTCGCCTCATCCGCGCGTCTAGTTCTCGCGAATGGCGCGAATTGAGCGTCTGGCGTGTTAGGTGCGTTAAGCGCAAATTGTGCTTTTTTGTGAATCACGCGTCTGACAAGAATTCGCGTCTGCTGCCCGAGGTGAAAAATCTGAACTTCTGCGTCAAATCGCGCCGCGTTAACCAATCAGGAGCCTGCTTGATGCTGACCTCCACTCCACAGGAAGGGGGCCACCAGGAGTAGGACTGCATACCCCTGTATAAAGGATGCCTTTACGGCTTCGAATTACAAGGCATCAGCTTGCGGCGAAGCGCGACAAGAAAAAAAAAGGGCCCACGAAGGCGGATGTGGCAGGGTAGCGTGGCCGAGTGGTCTAAGCCGCTGGATTAAGGCTCCAGTCTCTTCGGGGGCGTGGGTTTGAATCCCACTACTGCCAAGACAGAGTTTTGGAAGGCTATTGTGCCTATACACAAAAAAACATTCTTTGCCCGCACTCCAGAGGCTTTGCAAAGAAGGTCCGGCGGGCCAACGTTTTCTCTATCTTTGGGGTGGGGGAAGAGGGCAGAAAAGGGCCCACGAAAGTGAGCATTCCAGGGTAGCGTGGCCGAGAGGTCTAAGGCATTTGATTTAGGCTCCAGTCTAAATCCCATTGCTGCCAGCAGGCATTTTAACCAAGGCAGGGAGGCCCTCTAACCCGCTTGGGAGCGGGCTTGTTTTACGCAAACAGGATTAGACTGCAGCCGTTCCGCAGAGTCAGTATTTGGGAGGCCGTTTGACCTGTCGTAAAGACCCGTGGAACACACCATGACAAGGTAGCGTGGCCGAGCGGTCTAAGGCGCTGGATTAAGGCTCCAGTCTCTTCGGGGGCGTGGGTTCGAATCCCACCGCTGCCAGGGAAGTCTTTTGGAAAGCTCCTGAGGCTGCGAAGCGACTGGAGAAGTGACGCTGCATGCTCATCCAAACTTAGCCGCTTTCGCATTCTTTGCCATTTAGCAAAGTCAGTGCTTAAAGCTTGTCCCAGCCTCTGCTCCATTCCAACAGAGGCACACCAATAATTTACAATCATAGAAGAGGTGCAATAAAAAACAAACAAACAATTCAACGAATTTGAAAATTATATTAATGAAAAACAATGAGAAGTCTACAAGAATGGAGACAGCCAGTGTTACTCATGGAAAGTTTTGGGTGAAATAACAGCTGCCTGATCATTTTGATTTTAAATGCATCACAGCTGGCTATCGTTTCCACATAAGCCCCAAAGGCCTTGATTAGCGGATTCAGGTGTGCTTGATCAGAGATGGACCTCCACTCCACAGGAAGGGGGCCACCAGGAGTAGGACTGCATACCCTGTATTAAGGATGCCTTTACGGCGGCGAATTACAAGTCAAGTCAAGTCAAGTCAAGTTTATTTATACAGCGCTTTTTACAATACAAGTTGTGTCAAAGCAACCTTACAGTATTAAAATAATAAGATAAAATGTCAATAAAAGTGCAAAAGTTCCATATTGCAGCAAAGTCAAATTGGAGAGGACTCATCTGGTTCCCATGGCCTTGTGCCGGTGGCTGTTTAGGGTAGGAGTTCTTTCTGATGATCTGTCCCTGGGGCTCATCTAGTTGACACGGTATCCGCTGACATTCGGCTGTAGGTGTTTATCCACCTCTTGGTACGGACTGGATCCGGGGGACTGCAGTGACCATCTGATCTGGGTACGGACTGGATCTGGTGGCTATGGTGACCTGGGAATAAGAAACAAACAGACTAATATCAATGTAGATGCAAGAGTTCCAAGTTGCCACAAAATCAGATTGGAGAGGACTCATCTGGTTTTCGCAGTCTTGCGTCGGTGGCCGTCTAGGTGATGGGGTCTTCACTGATGATCTGTCTCTGGGGCTCATCTAGTTGATGTGGTCTCTGCTGACATTCAGGGCTGTAAAGGATATCTCTAGGTGCTGATGGGTACAGACTGGATCCGGGGGACTGCAGTGAACGTCTGATCTGGATACATGATCGGTGGCTACGGTGACCTCGGAATAAGAAGGAAAGATACTAGTATTAGCGTAGATGGCATTCTTCTTCTGATGCAACGAGTACATCAGGTGTTTTGGGAAGTGTCCCTGGTTCCGGTTGACCTAAATAATGCAGCCTAACAATCCTTTAACGGATTTGGATTGGAAAATGTATTAAGTGTAGGCCAGGTTAAAGAGATGGGTCTTTAATCTAGATTTAAACTGACAGATTGTGTCTGCCTCCCGAACAGTGTTAGGTAAATTGTTCCAGAGTTTGGGCGCTAAATGTGAAAAGGACCTGCCGCCCGCAGTTGATTTTGATATTCTAGGTACTATCAAATTGCCGGAGTTTTGAGAACGCAGCGGACGTGAAGGACTATAATATGATAAGAGCTCGCTCAAGTACTTAGGAGCTAAACCATTCAGGGCTTTATAAGTAATTAGCAAGATTTTAAAGTCTATACGATGTTTAATAGGGAGCCAGTGCAGTGTTGACAGAACCGGGCTAATATGGTCATACTTTCTGGTTCTAGTAAGAACTCTAGCTGCTGCATTTTGGACCAGCTGGAGTTTGTTTATTAAGCGTGCAGAACAACCACCCAATAAAGCATTACAATAATCTAATCTTGAGGTCATGAACGCATGGATTAACGTTTCTGCATTTGACATCGAGAGCATAGGTCGTAATTTAGATATATTTTTTAGATGAAAAAATGCGGTTTTGCAAATGCTAGAAATGTGGCTTTCGAAGGAGAGATTGCTATCGAATAGGACACCTAAGTTCCTGACTGATGATGAAGAATTTACAGAGCAGCCATCTAGTATTAGACTGTGTTTTAGGTTATTACTTGTAGAGGTTTTAGGTCCAATAATTAACACCTCTGTTTTTTCAGAATTTAGCAGTAAGAAATTTCTCGCCATCCAATTTTTTATTTCAACTATGCATTCTGTTAGTTTTCCAAATTGGTATGTTTCACCGGGCCGCGAAGAAATATAGAGCTGCGTATCATCAGCGTAACAATGAAAGCTAACACCATGTTTCCTGATGATATCTCCCAAGGGTAACATATAAAGTGTAAAAAGTAATGGCCCTAATACTGAGCCTTGAGGTACTCCGTACTGCACTTGTGACTGATATGATACCTCGTCATTTACTGCTACGAATTGATGCCGGCCAGATAAGTACGATTTGAACCAAGCCAGTGCACTGCCACTAACGCCAACATAATTTTCAAGTCTATTTAAAAGAATATTGTGGTCAATAGTATCAAATGCAGCACTTAGATCTAGTAGCTCTAATAGAGAGATGCATCCACAATCAGAAGACAGGAGAAGGTCATTAGTAACTCTAATAAGAGCAGTCTCAGTGCTATGATACGGTCTAAAACCTGACTGGAAATCCTCACAGATACCATTTTTCTCTAAGAAAGAACACAATTGTGAGGACACTATTGGATTGGAAATTGGTCTGTAATTGTTTAATTCATTGGGATCAAGTTGAGGTTTTTTAATTAAAGGCTTAATAACAGCCAGTTTGAAGGTTTTGGGGACATATCCTAATGATAATGACGAATTAATAATATTCAGAAGAGGATCCATGACTTCTGGAAGCACCTCTTTTAGTAACTTAGATGGAATAGGGTCTAACATACATGTTGTCGGTTTAGATGATTTAATAAGTTTACACAGCTCTTCCTCTCCTATAGTTGAAAATGCATGGAATTTTTCCTCAGGAGATCTATAGCATATCTGATTTGATACTGTAGCGGATGGCTGCATAGTTACAATTTTATCTCTAATACTATCTATCTTGGTAGTAAAGTAGTTCATAAAGTCGTTACTGCTGTGCTGTTGGGAAAACTCAACGTCTGTTGGTGCTTTATTCTTCGTTAATTTAGCCACTGTATTGAATAAATACCTAGGGTTATGTTTGTTTTCTTCTAAGAAAGATGAAAAATAGTCTGATCTAGCAGATTTTAGTGCTTTTCTATAGGATATGTTACATTCACGCCAGGCTGTACGGAAAACCTCTAGTTTTGTTTTCTTCCAGCTGCGTTCCATTTTTCGTCGTGCTCTCTTCAGTGCGCGAGTGTGTTCAGTATACCACGGCGTCGGACTGTTTTCCTTAATCTTTCTTAAACGCAGAGGAGCAACTATATCTAAAGTGCTAGAAAAAAGAGAGGCAATAGTTTCTGTTGCATCATCAAGTTTTTCTGAGCTATTGGATATGCTGAGGAATTCAGATAAATCAGGAAGATTACTTACAAAGCAGTCTCTTGTGGTAGAAGTAATGGTTCTACCGTATTTATACCGAGGAGTTAATTTTACAGATTTAGTTATCTGGAGTATACACGAGACTAGATAATGATCTGAGATATCATCACTTTGATGCAGAATTTCAACGCCATTAACATCAATTCCGTGTGACAATATTAAATCTAAAGTATGATTTCGGCAATGAGTAGGTCCTGACACGTGTTGTCTAATCCCAATTGAGTTCAGAATGTCTATAAATGCTGATCCAATGCATCTTTTTCATTATCAACATGGATGTTAAAATCACCCACTATTAAGACTTTATCTGCGGCCAACACTAATTCGGATAGAAAATCAGCAAATTCTTTAATAAAGTCTGTATGGTGCCCTGGTGGCCTATATACAGTAGCTAGTACAAGCTTCACAGGAGATTTAGCATTAATACTTGTTTCTTTGGATAATGTTATTGTCACGGTGAGATAGATGAGGTCTGGGCCCAAATGCAGGTAAGTATTTTTTAATGAAAATAATAACAAAACAAAACCAAAAGGCCAACACGGCACAACACGACATAAACTGAAATACTAAATAAACAAAACCAAGAACACGATCAAAGGCCAGGATTCAGAAACACAGAAATACACACAAGACAAAAGACATAAGACAATGCAGCCAGAATGAGTAGTGGGAAATGAGAGTTCTTATAAACCAGATAATTGTGACCAGGTGAGAGGTAAATGATTGCTAATGACAAACAGGAGTGTACAATTTGGGGAAGTGCTGTGGAGGGAAGGGAAAACAGCGACCTCAGGTGGCTGAGGGAAGTCCCACAGCCCAGATCATGACAGTACCCCCTCTCAAGGGAACAGCTTCCAGACGTTCCCAAAACAAAAACCAAAAATCTGGAGGGAGGAGGAATGGTGGAAGGTGTCTCAGGGGGAGGGATGGCGGGCCAGGCCCGTGCAGCGGAGTAACGTGGGTGGACACTGCCGCCAGAGGAACGGGAGCTGACCTCGCCGCCAGTAGAACGTCCGCGGGCCCCGCAGCCAGAGGAATGCGAGCTGGCCCTGCAGCCAGGGGAACAGGAACAGAGAGAGCGGTCGCCGCCGCGTCCGGAACAGAGAGAGCGGTCGCCGCCGCGTCCGGAACAGAGAGAGCGGTCGCCGCCGCGTCCGGAGCAGAGAGAGCGGTCACCTCCGCGTCCGGAGCAGAGAGAGCGGTCGCCGCCGCGTCAGGAGCAGAGAGAGCGGTCGCCGCCGCGTCCGGAGCAGAGAGAGCGGTCACCGCCACGTCCGGAGAAGAGAGAGCGGTCACCGCCGCGTCCGGAGAAGAGAGAGCGGTCACCGCCGCGTCCGGAGCAGAGAGAGCGGTCACCGCCGCGTCCGGAGCAGAGAGAGCGGTCACCGCCGCGTCAGGAGCAGAGAGAGCGGTCACCGCCGCGTCAGGATTGGAGATAGCGGTCACCGCCGCGTCCGGAACAGGGAGCGCGGTCACCGCCGCGTCAGGAACAGGGACAGTGGACGCCGCCTCCGCCGCCCAACGAGCGAAAATGGCTGTCATCCACTCGGGCTCAGTCACCGCCACGCCAGGAACAGAGACAGCGGATGGCGCCGCGTCAGGAACAGAGATAGCGGCCGCTACTGCCTCCGCCGTCCAACGAGCGCAAGTGGCCACCATCCACTCGGGCAAAGTCACCGTCTCCTTAAAAGAAAAACTCACCGCTGGACCCATCGATGCTGGCTGCATTCTGTCACGGTGAGATAGATGAGGTCTGGGCCCAAATGCAGGTAAGTATTTTTTAATGAAAATAATAACAAAACAAAACCAAAAGGCCAACACGGCACAACACGACATAAACTGAAATACTAAATAAACAAAACCAAGAACACGATCAAAGGCCAGGATTCAGAAACACAGAAATACACACAAGACAAAAGACATAAGACAATGCAGCCAGAATGAGTAGTGGGAAATGAGAGTTCTTATAAACCAGATAATTGTGACCAGGTGAGAGGTAAATGATTGCTAATGACAAACAGGAGTGTACAATTTGGGGAAGTGCTGTGGAGGGAAGGGAAAACAGCGACCTCAGGTGGCTGAGGGAAGTCCCACAGCCCAGATCATGACAGTTATATGGAGCACCATTACTTCAAACGAGTTATACTTAAAGCCCGTTCTCTGGGAAACACTGAACATATTGTTATAAATTGTGCAAACACCTCCCCCCTTACCTTTTACACGTGGCACATGTTTATAACAGTAATTTTGGGGGGTAGACTCATTTAAAATAATGTAATCATCTGGTTTTAGCCAGGTTTCTGTCAAACAGAGCACATCTAGCTTATGATCAGTGATCATATCATTTACAAAAAGTGCTTTCGTAGAAAGTGACCTGATGTTTAATAAGCCAAGCTTTATCATTTGTTTCTCAGTATTATGTACATTTTTTATTTGTTGAACATCAATTAAATTGCGACTCTTAAATTGCTTTGGAAGTTTATTGTATTTTCGAGCTCGGGGAACAGACACAGTCTCTATAGTGTGATATCTAGGTGAAAGGGTCTCTATGTGCTGAGAATTTACTGATTTCTGTGACGTGAGGCGGCTAGCCGACGGTCGGTTTAGCCAGTCTGTCTGCTTCCTGACCTGGGCCCCAGTGAGTCAAGTGCAAACACTAAGACTATGTGCCATATTTCTAGACAGAAGAGATGCTCCACATCCGGAGGGATGAAGACCATCTCTTTTAAACAGGTCAGGTCTGCCCCAAAAGCTTGTCCAATTGTCTATGAAACCTATACAAGGCATCAGCTTGTGGCGAAGCGCAACCCAAATACAGCGACGATGATCCCTACACCACTGTTCTGCTCTCCAGAGCAAATACAGAGCAGTGACACTCTCGATAAATGACCGATCAACAACAGACGTCTTGTAAAAAGATGGCTGCCAATGGGGTTTGAAACTTTTTGAAACTTTCGCCTCTCTGACGCACCTGACGCGCGTAAATTTCGCTTCAAACTTTTGTTTTTATGCGCGTCCATTTCGCTCTTGACGGGCGAATGAACACAAAGTGGTCACGCGTATAAATAGAAGCGGCAGGTGAGAATTTAGACGCGTATTCGCGTTTGGTGTTAATGTAGCATAAGGCGTTGGATTAAGGCTCCAGTCTCTTCGGGGGTGTGGGTTTGAATCCCACTGCTGCCAAGACAGAGTTTTGGAAGGCTATTGTGCGTACGCAAAAAAAATGTTCTTTGCCCGCATTCCAGAGGCTTTGCATAGAAGGTCCGGCGGCCGACGTTCTCTCTATATTTGGGGTGGGGGAAGAGGGCAGAAAATGGCCCACGAAAGTGCAAATCCCAGGGTAGCGTGGCCGAGTGGTCTAAGGCGCTGGATTTAGGCTCCAGTCTCTTCGGGGGCGTGGGTTCGAATCCCATCGCTGCCAGAAGCCATTTTAACCAAGGCAGGGAGGCCCTCTAACCCGCTTGGCAGCGGGATTATTTCACGCAAACAGGATTAGACTGCAGCAGTTCTGCAGAGTAAGTATTATGGAGGCCGTTCCACCTGTCGAAAAGACCCTTGGAGCGCAACCCGACGAGGTAGCATGGCCGCACGGTCTAATGCTACGCTCACACCAAACAGGAATATGCGTCTGGTCCGAGTGATTTCAATGTTAAGTCAATGGTAAGATGTGTTTACACGCGCCTGGAGTTCTTGCGGCGCGAATGAGGCGTTTAGCGCGGCGCGGTAGACGCGAATTCGCCTCATCCGCGCGTCTAGTTCTCGCGAATGGCGCGAATTGAGCGTCTGGCGTGTTAGGTGCGTTAAGCGCGAATTGTGCTTTTTTGTGAATCACGCGTCTGACAAGCATTCGCGTCTGCTGCCCGAGGTGAAAAATCTGAACTTCTGCGTCAATTAGCGCCGCGTTAACCAATCAGGAGCCTGCTTGATGCTGACCTCCACTCCACAGGAAGGGGGCCACCAGGAGTAGGACTGCATACCCCTGTATAAAGGATGCCTTTACGGCTTCGAAATTACAAGGCATCAGCTTGCTGCGAAGCGCGACAAGAAAAAAAAAGGGCCCACGAAGGCGGATGTGGCAGGGTAGCGTGGCCGAGTGGTCTAAGCCGCTGGATTAAGGCTCCAGTCTCTTCGGGGGCGTGGGTTTGAATCCCACTACTGCCAAGACAGAGTTTTGGAAAGCTATTGTGCCTATACACAAAAAAACATTCTTTGCCCGCACTCCAGAGGCTTTGCGAAGAAGGTCCGGCGGCCGACGTTTTCTCTATCTTTGGGGTGGGGGAAGAGGGCAGAAAAGGGCCCACGAAAGTGAGCATTCCAGGGTAGCGTGGCCGAGAGGTCTAAGGCATTTGATTTAGGCTCCAGTCTAAATCCCATTGCTGCCAGCAGGCATTTTAACCAAGGCAGGGAGGCCCTCTAACCCGCTTGGGAGCGGGCTTGTTTTACGCAAACAGGATTAGACTGCAGCCGTTCCGCAGAGTCAGTATTTGGGAGGCCGTTTGACCTGTCGTAAAGACCCGTGGAACACACCATGACAAGGTAGCGTGGCCGAGTGGTCTAAGGCGCTGGATTAAGGCTCCAGTCTCTTCGGGGGCGTGGGTTCGAATCCCACCGCTGCCAGGGAAGTCTTTTGGAAAGCTCCTGAGGCTGTGAAGCGACTGGAGAAGTGACGCTGCATGCTCATCCAAACTTAGCCGCTTTCGCATTCTTTGCCATTTAGCAAAGTCAGTGCTTAAAGCTTGTCCCAGCCTCTGCTCCATTCCAACAGAGGCACACCAATAATTTACAATCATAGAAGAGGTGCAATAAAAAACAAACAAACAATTCAACGAATTTGAAAATTATATTAATGAAAAACAATGAGAAGTCTACAAGAATGGAGACAGCCAGTGTTACTCATGGAAAGTTTTGGGTGAAATAACAGCTGCCTGATCATTTTGATTTTAAATGCATCACAGCTGGCTATCGTTTCCACATAAGCCCCAAAGGCCTTGATTAGCGGATTCAGGTGTGCTTGATCAGAGATGGACCTCCACTCCACAGGAAGGGGGCCACCAGGAGTAGGACTGCATACCCTGTATTAAGGATGCCTTTACGGCGGCGAATTACAAGGCATCAGCTTGTGGCGAAGCGCAACCCAAATACAGCGACGATGATCCCTACACCGCTGTTCTGCTCTCCAGAGCAAATACAGAGCAGTGACACTCTCGATAAATGACCGATCAACAACAGACGTCTTGTAAAAAGATGGCTGCCAATGGGGTTCGAAACTTTTTGAAACTTTCGCCTCTCTGACGCACCTGACGCGCATAAATTTCGCTTCAAACTTTTGTTTTTATGCGCGTCCATTTCGCTCTTGACGGGCGAATGAACACAAAGTGGTCACGCGTATAAATAGAAGCGGCAGGCGAGAATTTAGACGCGTATTCGCGTTTGGTGTGAACGTAGCATAAGGCGTTGGATTAAGGCTCCAGTCTCTTCGGGGGTGTGGGTTTGAATCCCACTGCTGCCAAGACAGAGTTTTGGAAGGCTATTGTTCGTAAGCAAAAAAAAATGTTCTTTGCCCGCATTCCAGAGGCTTTGCATAGAAGGTCCGGCGGCCGACGTTCTCTCTATATTTGGGGTGGGGGAAGAGGGCAGAAAATGGCCCACGAAAGTGCAAATCCCAGGGTAGCGTGGCCGAGTGGTCTAAGGCGCTGGATTTAGGCTCCAGTCTCTTCGGGGGCGTGGGTTCGAATCCCATCGCTGCCAGCAGCCATTTTAACCAAGGCAGGGAGGCCCTCTAACCCGCTTGGCAGCGGGATTATTTCACGCAAACAGGATTAGACTGCAGCAGTTCTGCAGAGTAAGTATTAGGGAGGCCGTTCCACCTGTCGAAGAGACCCTTGGAGCGCAACCCGACGAGGTAGCATGGCCGCACGGTCTAATGCTATGCTCACACCAAACGGGAATATGCGTCTGGTCCGAGTGATTCCAATGTTAAGTCAATGGTAAGACGTGTTTACACGCGCCTGGAGTTCTTGCGGCGCGAATTCGCCTCATCCGCGCATCTAGTTCTCGCGAATGGTGCGAATTGAGCGTCTGCCGTGTTAGGTGCGTTAAGCGCGAATTGTGCTTTTTTGTGATTCACGCGTCTGACAAGCATTCGCGTCTGCTGCCCGAGGTGAAAAATCTGAACTTCTGCGTCAATTCGCGCCGCGTTAACCAATCAGGAGCCTGCTTGATGCTGACCTCCACTCCACAGGAACTGGGCCACCAGGAGTAGGACTGCATACCCCTGTATAAAGGATGCCTTTACGGCTTCGAATTACAAGGCATCAGCTTGCGGCGAAGCGCGACAAGAAAAAAAAGGGCCCACGAAGGCGGATGTGGCAGGGTAGCGTGGCCGAGTGGTCTAAGCCGCTGGATTAAGGCTCCAGTCTCTTCGGGGGCGTGGGTTTGAATCCCACTACTGCCAAGACAGAGTTTTGGAAAGCTATTGTGCCTATACACAAAAAAACATTCTTTGCCCGCACTCCAGAGGCTTTGCGAAGAAGGTCCGGCGGCCGACGTTTTCTCTATCTTTGGGGTGGGGGAAGAGGGCAGAAAAGGGCCCACGAAAGTGAGCATTCCAGGGTAGCGTGGCCGAGAGGTCTAAGGCATTTGATTTAGGCTCCAGTCTAAATCCCATTGCTGCCAGCAGGCATTTTAACCAAGGCAGGGAGGCCCTCTAACCCGCTTGGGAGCGGGCTTGTTTTACGCAAACAGGATTAGACTGCAGCCGTTCCGCAGAGTCAGTATTTGGGAGGCCGTTTGACCTGTCGTAAAGACCCGTGGAACACACCATGACAAGGTAGCGTGGCCGAGCGGTCTAAGGCGCTGGATTAAGGCTCCAGTCTCTTGGGGGGCGTGGGTTCGAATCCCACCGCTGCCAGGGAAGTCTTTTGGAAAGCTCCTGAGGCTGCGAAGCGACTGGAGAAGTGACGCTGCATGCTCATCCAAACTTAGCCGCTTTCGCATTCTTTGCCATTTAGCAAAGTCAGTGCTTAAAGCTTGTCCCAGCCTCTGCTCCATTCCAACAGAGGCACACCAATAATTTACAATCATAGAAGAGGTGCAATAAAAAACAAACAAACAATTCAACGAATTTGAAAATTATATTAATGAAAAACAATGAGAAGTCTACAAGAATGGAGACAGCCAGTGTTACTCATGGAAAGTTTTGGGTGAAATAACAGCTGCCTGATCATTTTGATTTTAAATGCATCACAGCTGGCTATTGTTTCCACATAAGCCCCAAAGGCCTTGATTAGCGGATTCAGGTGTGCTTGATCAGAGATGGACCTCCACTCCACAGGAAGGGGGCCACCAGGAGTAGGACTGCATACCCTGTATTAAGGATGCCTTTACGGCGGCGAATTACAAGGCATCAGCTTGTGGCGAAGCGCAACCCAAATACAGCGACGATGATCCCTACACCGCTGTTCTGCTCTCCAGAGCAAATACAGAGCAGTGACACTCTCGATAAATGACCGATCAACAACAGACGTCTTGTAAAAAGATGGCTGCCAATGGGGTTCGAAACTTTTTGAAACTTTCGCCTCTCTGACGCACCTGACGCGCGTAAATTTTGCTTCAAACTTTTGTTTTTATGCGCGTCCATTTCGCTCTTGACGGGCGAATGAACACAAAGTGGTCACGCGTATAAATAGAAGCGGCAGGCGAGAATTTAGACGCGTATTCGCGTTTGGTGTGAACGTAGCATAAGGCGTTGGATTAAGGCTCCAGTCTCTTCGGGGGTGTGGGTTTGAATCCCACTGCTGCCAAGACAGAGTTTTGGAAGGCTATTGTTCGTAAGCAAAAAAAAATGTTCTTTGCCCGCATTCCAGAGGCTTTGCATAGAAGGTCCGGCGGCCGACGTTCTCTCTATATTTGGGGTGGGGGAAGAGGGCAGAAAATGGCCCACGAAAGTGCAAATCCCAGGGTAGCGTGGCCGAGTGGTCTAAGGCGCTGGATTTAGGCTCCAGTCTCTTCGGGGGCGTGGGTTCGAATCCCATCGCTGCCAGCAGCCATTTTAACCAAGGCAGGGAGGCCCTCTAACCCGCTTGGCAGCGGGATTATTTCACGCAAACAGGATTAGACTGCAGCAGTTCTGCAGAGTAAGTATTAGGGAGGCCGTTCCACCTGTCGAAGAGACCCTTGGAGCGCAACCCGACGAGGTAGCATGGCCGCACGGTCTAATGCTATGCTCACACCAAACGGGAATATGCGTCTGGTCCGAGTGATTCCAATGTTAAGTCAATGGTAAGACGTGTTTACACGCGCCTGGAGTTCTTGCGGCGCGAATTCGCCTCATCCGCGCATCTAGTTCTCGCGAATGGTGCGAATTGAGCGTCTGCCGTGTTAGGTGCGTTAAGCGCGAATTGTGCTTTTTTGTGATTCACGCGTCTGACAAGCATTCGCGTCTGCTGCCCGAGGTGAAAAATCTGAACTTCTGCGTCAATTCGCGCCGCGTTAACCAATCAGGAGCCTGCTTGATGCTGACCTCCACTCCACAGGAACTGGGCCACCAGGAGTAGGACTGCATACCCCTGTATAAAGGATGCCTTTACGGCTTCGAATTACAAGGCATCAGCTTGCGGCGAAGCGCGACAAGAAAAAAAAGGGCCCACGAAGGCGGATGTGGCAGGGTAGCGTGGCCGAGTGGTCTAAGCCGCTGGATTAAGGCTCCAGTCTCTTCGGGGGCGTGGGTTTGAATCCCACTACTGCCAAGACAGAGTTTTGGAAAGCTATTGTGCCTATACACAAAAAAACATTCTTTGCCCGCACTCCAGAGGCTTTGCGAAGAAGGTCCGGCGGCCGACGTTTTCTCTATCTTTGGGGTGGGGGAAGAGGGCAGAAAAGGGCCCACGAAAGTGAGCATTCCAGGGTAGCGTGGCCGAGAGGTCTAAGGCATTTGATTTAGGCTCCAGTCTAAATCCCATTGCTGCCAGCAGGCATTTTAACCAAGGCAGGGAGGCCCTCTAACCCGCTTGGGAGCGGGCTTGTTTTACGCAAACAGGATTAGACTGCAGCCGTTCCGCAGAGTCAGTATTTGGGAGGCCGTTTGACCTGTCGTAAAGACCCGTGGAACACACCATGACAAGGTAGCGTGGCCGAGCGGTCTAAGGCGCTGGATTAAGGCTCCAGTCTCTTGGGGGGCGTGGGTTCGAATCCCACCGCTGCCAGGGAAGTCTTTTGGAAAGCTCCTGAGGCTGCGAAGCGACTGGAGAAGTGACGCTGCATGCTCATCCAAACTTAGCCGCTTTCGCATTCTTTGCCATTTAGCAAAGTCAGTGCTTAAAGCTTGTCCCAGCCTCTGCTCCATTCCAACAGAGGCACACCAATAATTTACAATCATAGAAGAGGTGCAATAAAAAACAAACAAACAATTCAACGAATTTGAAAATTATATTAATGAAAAACAATGAGAAGTCTACAAGAATGGAGACAGCCAGTGTTACTCATGGAAAGTTTTGGGTGAAATAACAGCTGCCTGATCATTTTGATTTTAAATGCATCACAGCTGGCTATTGTTTCCACATAAGCCCCAAAGGCCTTGATTAGCGGATTCAGGTGTGCTTGATCAGAGATGGACCTCCACTCCACAGGAAGGGGGCCACCAGGAGTAGGACTGCATACCCTGTATTAAGGATGCCTTTACGGCGGCGAATTACAAGGCATCAGCTTGTGGCGAAGCGCAACCCAAATACAGCGACGATGATCCCTACACCGCTGTTCTGCTCTCCAGAGCAAATACAGAGCAGTGACACTCTCGATAAATGACCGATCAACAACAGACGTCTTGTAAAAAGATGGCTGCCAATGGGGTTCGAAACTTTTTGAAACTTTCGCCTCTCTGACGCACCTGACGCGCGTAAATTTTGCTTCAAACTTTTGTTTTTATGCGCGTCCATTTCGCTCTTGACGGGCGAATGAACACAAAGTGGTCACGCGTATAAATAGAAGCGGCAGGCGAGAATTTAGACGCGTATTCGCGTTTGGTGTGAACGTAGCATAAGGCGTTGGATTAAGGCTCCAGTCTCTTCGGGGGTGTGGGTTTGAATCCCACTGCTGCCAAGACAGAGTTTTGGAAGGCTATTGTGCGTAAGCAAAAAAAAATGTTCTTTGCCCGCATTCCAGAGGCTTTGCATAGAAGGTCCGGCGGCCGATGTTCTCTCTATATTTGGGGTGGGGGAAGAGGGCAGAAAATGGCCCACGAAAGTGCAAATCGCAGGGTAGCGTGGCCGAGTGGTCTAAGGCGCTGGATTTAGGCTCCAGTCTCTTCGGGGGCGTGGGTTCGAATCCCATCGCTGCCAGCAGCCATTTTAACCAAGG
This sequence comes from Garra rufa, assembly GCF_049309525.1. Classification (NCBI taxonomy): domain Eukaryota; kingdom Metazoa; phylum Chordata; class Actinopteri; order Cypriniformes; family Cyprinidae; genus Garra; species Garra rufa. The sequence goes on from NC_133362.1 coordinate 69,190,889, forward strand.
CAGGGAGGCCCTCTAACCCGCTTGGCAGCGGGATTATTTCACGCAAACAGGATTAGACTGCAGCAGTTCTGCAGAGTAAGTATTAGGGAGGCCGTTCCACCTGTCGAAGAGACCCTTGGAGCGCAACCCGACGAGGTAGCATGGCCGCACGGTCTAATGCTACGCTCACACCAAACGGGAATATGCGTCTGGTCCGAGTGATTTCAATGTTAAGTCAATGGTAAGACATGTTTACACGCGCCTGGAGTTCTTGCGGCGCGAATGAGGCGTTTAGCGCGCCGCGGTAGTCGCGAATTCGCCTCATCCGCGCGTCTAGTTCTCGCGAATGGCGCGAATTGAGCGTCTGGCGTGTTAGGTGCGTTAAGCGCGAATTGTGCTTTTTTGTGAATCACGCGTCTGACAAGAATTCGCGTCTGCTGCCCGAGGTGAAAAATCTGAACTTCTGCGTCAATTCGCGCCGCGTTAACCAATCAGGAGCCTGCTTGATGCTGACCTCCACTCCACAGGAAGGGGGCCACCAGGAGTAGGACTGCATACCCCTGTATAAAGGATGCCTTTACGGCTTCGAATTACAAGGCATCAGCTTGCGGCGAAGCGCGACAAGAAAAAAAAAGGGCCCACGAAGATGGATGTGAAGAAAAACGTTCTTTGCCCACACTCCAGAGGCTTTGCAAAGAAGATCCGGCGGCCGACGTTTTCTCTATCTTTGGGGTGGGGGAAGAGGGCAGAAAAGGGCCCACGAAGCTGAGCATTCCAGGGTAGCGTGGCCGAGAGGTCTAAGGCATTTGATTTAGGCTCCAGTCTAAATCCCATTGCTGCCAGCAGGCATTTTAACCAAGGCAGGGAGGCCCTCTAACCCACTTGGGAGCGGGCTTGTTTTACGCAAACAGGATTAGACTGCAGCCGTTCCGCAGAGTCAGTATTTGGGAGGCCGTTTGACCTGTCGTAAAGACCCGTGGAACTCACCATGACAAGGTAGCGTGGCCGAGCGGTCTAAGGTGCTGGATTAAGGCTCCAGTCTATTCGGGGGTGTGGGTTTGAATCCCACCGCTGCCACGGAAGTCTTTTGGAAAGCTCCTGAGGCTGCGAAGCGACTGGAGAAGTGACGCTGAATGCTCATCCAAACTTAGCCGCTTTCGCATTCTTTGCCTTTTAACAAAGTCAGTGCTTAAAGCTTGAAGACTGCTAATCAGTATATTTTGGAAATTAATGATGAACAAGGCCAAAAGCACGTGGATCATATGGAGATAAACTCATGTTTTCATCGCTATTATGCTACCCTTTATGCTTCAGAATCACCAGATGATAAATCTGATATAGACTATTTCTTTCATAGTCTGGATATTCCCAAATTGAATCCAGATTTGGCATCTGATCTAGACAAAGATATCGTGGTAGAAGAGATTATAGATGCAATTAGAAGTATGCAATGTGGCAAGTCGCCAGGGCCAGACGGCTTTCCATCTGAGTTCTTTAAAAAAATTTCAGACAAACTTGCCCCTTTGCTCCTTACTGTATTTAAAGAATCTCTGCTCTCAAATTCTCTCCCCCCAACTATGCGTGAAGCAACTATTTCTCTTATTTTGAAGAAAGATAAGAGTCCATCTCAGTGCAGTTCCTATCGTCCGATTTCCCTCTTAAACACAGATGTTAAGATTCTGGCAAAACTGTCTCGAAACGCTTGTTCCCTCCATAATTTCGTCAGATCAGACTGGCTTTATAAAGAATAGGTACTCTTTTTTTAATATTAGGAGTCTTTTAAATATTATGTATAGTCCCTCTCCACCTGACATACCAGAGGTTTTGATATCGCTTGATGCTAAAAAAGGCATTTAATCGGGTGGAGTGGGACTACCTTTTCCGCACTTTGGGAAAATTTGGTTTTGGCCCTAATTTCATATCGTGGATAAAAACCCTGTATTCTTCTCCAATGGCAGCAGTTTGCACCAACAATAATAGATCTGCCCTATTTAGTTTACAGAGAGGCACCAGACAAGGCTGCCCTCTGTCCCTGCTTCTGTTTGCCATTGCAATCAAGCCACTGGCAATAGCCATACGGCAAGATAGTTCTATTAAAGGAATTCGTAGGGGAGAAATAGAGTGTAAAATTTCACTCTATGCGGATGACTTATTATTGTACATATCAGATCCAATGCCAGGTCTCCATAAACTACTGAACATATTGGAAAGATTTAGTAGGATATCTGGCTATAAAATAAATCTTCAAAAAAGTGAGTTAATGCCAATCAATACAGCTGCCAAATGTATCTCTTTCAGTTCGATCCCTTTCAAAGTCACCACAAAAAAGATTAAATATGTAGGAATCTGGGTTACACATAATTACAAGGACCTCTATAAAGCTAATTTCCTTCCCTTGATAGAAGGTCTGAAACGAGATATTAAACAATGGGATCTGCTACCTCTCTCCCTAAGTGGAAGAATTAATACTATTAAAATGAATGTATTGCCCAAGTTTCTTTATTTGTTTCAAAATCTCCCTATTTTTTTGACCAAATACTTTTTCAACTCTATAGATAAGCTCATATCAACATTCATCTGGAATAACAAAAATCCTCGGATCCGGAAAAGTATTTTACAAAAGCCTCGTACCTCGGGTGGCATGGCACTTCCAAACTTTATGTTATATTACTGGGCAGCTAATATTAGAGGACTGACTTACTGGATGAGGACAAGTGATAGCCCTGGTGCCCTTAAATGGTTTAACTTGGAGATGTTTTCCTGCAAACCTGTCTCTCTATCCTCTTTAATGTGCTCTGAACTTCCAATGCTTGATCCTGTCTCTCGCTATTCCTCGAATCCAATAGTGACACAGTCCCTAAAAATTTGGAATCAGTTTAGAAAATCATTTGCCCTTCGTAGTCTCTCCTTACATGCCCCCCTAAGTAAAAACCACATGTTTACCCCCTCAATATTGGATAAAGCCTTTAATGTTTGGGTTAAGAGTGGAATCAGTATACTACAAGATCTTTATATTGATAATACCTTTGCATCTTTTGATGATTTAGTTAACAGATTTAAGATTCCTAGGTCTCATTTTTTCAGATATCTGCAAGTCAGAAATTTTTTGGTTTTGCATACTGATTGTTTTCCTTCATATCCCCCTACATCTCTATTAGAGTCAATTTTTAAGGTGGGAAAAGATTTAAAACAAATCATAAGCAAAATTTATAATCTCCTCAATGAACATAGTGTAGTGGATTTAGATTATTTAAAAAATGAATGGGGAAAAGATCTGAATGAACAAATTTCAGAGGTAATTTGGCAGAAAATCATTAAACAGATCTATTCATCATCTATATGTCAAAGGCATGTGGTTGTGCAATTCAAGATAGTACACCGACTCCACTGGTCGAAGGTTAAGCTATCCAAATTTAGACCAGAGATAGACCCTATTTGTGACAGATGTAGGCAGGCTCCTGCAAGCCTCCTACATATGTTTTGGACATGCCCAAGCTTGTATAACTTCTGGAAATTGATTTTTGAGGCATTTACAGAAATAATAGATTTGCCAATCGACCCATCTCCTTTTATTGCCATATTCGGTGTTACAGCACAAAACATGCACCTAAGTAGCCATGACTGTAAAATGTTGGCCTTTTGCACACTACTTGCCAGAAGATTAATACTGCTCAAATGGAAAGACACCTCCCCGCCTACTTTTCTTCATTGGGTTAAAGAGACCATGCATTATCTCAAATTGGAAAAAATTAGATACTCTCTTCAAGGGTCTATCCAGAAATTTTATACAATCTGGCAACCTTTTATGTCATTTGTTGAAAAATTCAAGTAACGAATGCAATCCCAAAATATGTTTTTTTTTTCTTTTTTTTTATGTATTCAATGTATTTCTTGAGTCATTTATATTCTGTGTCTGATGGGTTGAGGGTTGGGTTGGGGTATGTTTTTTGTTAACCTTTTTTTTCTGTATATTGTAAATCTTAAACAAACAGACCTTGTTCAAAAAGTACCTGTCTCGTAAACGGGAGATCCTGGGTTAAAATCCCGGCGGTACCTTGGGAGGCGTTCCAGTCCAGCAAGCGCAAGCTTTTCCGAAAGCAAACAGTGATAGCGAGTGGTTAATTTTGCAAACCGGCCCGACTCAGTTGTCAGCAAATGCCTTAAAGCTGTCCAGCGCCCGGTCAGCCAACCCCTGGCCTCTTCTTTCAGCGTACATTGATAAAAAAAATGTCAATCATATTTAAAAGGTAGCAAAGCATGCCCAAGAACCAATTCAGTGAGGTATGGCAATCACTGTCTTGCATCAAGTGGAGGCAGCAGGAAGTTCATTTTGTTGATTCATGCATCCTTTGAGCCACCCTCCCCACACCTAACATGCGGGGTGGCGCTGTGGCTTAGTTGGTTAAAGCGCTTGTCTAAATTTTTTTTTTTCTCATGTTTTTATTCCACACGTTTGTTGTGTCTTAAAAGTTTTGATGTGGAAACTGACAGAAGATTCTGAAATTCTGAATGTATGTATAAGGAATGTGAAGTGAAAATGTTTTGTTTATGAAAAACTTTTACTTTTATTGTATTTTTAATGTTTGAAATTTAAAAAAATAATAATAAAAATAAAAAATAAAAAAAGCGCTTGTCTAGTAAACAGGAGATCCTGGGTTCAAATCCCAGCGGTGCCTTGGGCGGCGTTCCAGTCCAGCGAGCGCAATCTTTTCCAAAAGCGACCCGCAAACAGGGATAGCGAGGGCAGTGAGTGGTTAATTTTGCAAACCGCCCCGACTCACTTAATTTGTTTAAATGGTTTAAACACTGGAGAGCTTTAAGGCAAACGCCTTAAAGCTCTCCAGTGCTTTACCAAAAAAACAGACGGCGAAAGGGGACACAGAGGAGCTTGAGGACAGCGGGCGGTTTCTCCTGCAACATTACCCTCTCACCTGCTTTTGAAGAATAGCATTCAGGCTAACTTTGCCCACCAAGCAGGCGCCGTGGTTTAGCTGGTCAAAGCACCTGTCTCATAAACAGGAGATCCTGGGATTGAATCCCATCGGCGCCTCTCCACTGGTGGCTGTCTCTGGTCTCGCTGTTGGATTGGAGAACCTGATGACACTATGTTTTTGAACCGTGCCTCAATTGTGCAAAGACCTTAGGACCTGTCTTTCTGCCCACACAGCGTGCCACTTGGCCTAGCTGGACGGGCACAAATCTGTAAGTAAAGCCCTCAGTGGACCAGCTTGGCATACCGATGGGCTCTGCGGCCCATTGGATAGCGCATTGGCCTTCTAGACTGCCAGATGAGGCCATTCAAAGGTTGTGGGTTCGAGTCCTATCAGAGTCGCGCTTTTTGGCATTTTGTTAAGCCCATACTGCACAGTGTTGCCCTCGGACAGCAGAAACCATTTTGAGGCCTCGAATCCCAGCGGTGCCTTGGGCGGCGCTCCAGTCCAGCAAGCATGCCTCAATTGTGCACAGACCAGTCTTTCTGCCCACACAGCTTGCCACTCGGCCGAGCTGGACAGGCCCAGCCTGGCATACCTACAGGCTCTGTGGCGCAATGGATAGCGCATTGGATTTAAAGACTCCCAGATGATGTTGTAGTTGTGGGTTCGAGTCCTACCAGAGTCATGCGTTTTGGCATTTTGTTAAGCCCGTTCTGCGGAGTGTTGCCCTCGGACAGCAGAAACCATTTTGAGGCCTCCTGTTCTCAGCGTACATTGATTTAAAAAAAAACAACTGTCAATCATATTTAAAAGGTAGCAAAACATGCCCAAGAACCAATTCAATGAGGTATGGAAATCACTGTCTTGCATCAAATGGAGGCAGCAGGACGTTCGAAGTGTTGATTCTTGCATCCTCTGAGATGCCATCCCCACAGCTAGCATGTGGAGTGCGGCCGTGGCTCAGTTGGTCAAAGCACCTGTCTAGTAAACAGGAGATCCTGAGTTCAAATCCCAGCGGTGCCTTTGGTGGAACTCCAGTCCAGCAAGCGTCCCTCAATTGTGCACAGACCTGTCTTTCTGCCCACACAGCTTGCTGCCGGACAAGCCCTGCCTAGCATACCTACAGGCTCTGTGGTGCATTGGATTTCTAGACTCCCAGATGAGGTTGTGGGTTTGAGTACCACCAGAGTTGTGCTTTTTGGCATTTTGTTAAGACCGTTCTGCGCAGTATTGCCCTCGGACAGCAGAAACCGTTTTGAGGCCTCCTGTTCTCAGCGTTGTGACCCTCTGAGTCACCCTCCCGACAGCCTTGCATGTGGTTTGGCGCCATGGCTTGGTTGGTTAAAGCTCCTGTCTTGTAAACAGGAGATCCTGGGTTCAAATCCCAGCGGTGCCTTGTAGATGGCAGCTTGGATCTTTTTGCTCTCCCTTGGACCTGAGGCCCTTACAGTGCCTCTGCCATTCAAACAACACTGCAATTATGCAGAGACCCGAGGGCCTGTCCTTCCTGCAGAGAGAGCACGCGCTCTCTTACCGTTGGACGGCCACAGACCCGGAAGGTCAGCCTTCACGCGGCTCTGCTTTTCCACGTGTTGGGCTCTGTGGCGCAATGGATAGAACATTGGACTTCTAGACTGCCAGATGAGGATGTTCTAAGGTTGTGGGTTTGAGTCCCACCAGAGTCGTGGTTTTTGGCTTTCTGGTATCTCTCATACTGTGCAGTGTTGCCCTCAGGCAGTAGAAATTTGTAGACATTATCTTTTAAGCGTACCAGCACCTGGCCCGCCTCTGGATGTTGTGACCCTCTGAGTCACCCTCCCGACAGCCTCGCATGTGGTTTGGCGCCGTGGCTTGGTTGGTTAAAGCTCCTGTCTCGTAAACAGGAGATCCTGGGTCCAAATCCCAGCGGCGTTCCAGTCGAGCAAGCGCAAGCTTTTTCGAAAGCGACCCGCAAACAGGGATAGCGAGTGATTAATTTTGCAAACCGCCCCGACTCAGTTGTTGGCAAACGCCTTAAAGCTGTCCAGCGCACGGTCAGCCAACCCCTGGCCGCTTCTCTGGGAGCCTGGATCGTCTGAGTCGCCCTCCCGGAGGGCGATTGTGCGGCCAGGCTAGTCTAGTAAACAAGAGATCCTGCGTTTGAATCCCAGCGATGCCTTTGGTTGCACGCCACAATACAGCCGAGCTCGTGCTTTACCAACAAACGGATGGCGAAAGGGGACACAGAGGAGCTTGAGGACGGCGGGGAGTTTCTCCTGCAACATTACCCTCGCACCTGCTTTTGAAGAATAGAATTCAGGCTAACTTTCCCCACCAAGGAGGCGCCGTGGCTTTGCTGGTCAAAGCGCCTGTCTTGTAAACAGGAGATCCTGGGTCCGAATCCCAGCGGTGCCTTCGGTGGCGCTCCAGTCCAGCAAGCGTCCCTCAATTGTGCACAGACCTGTCTTTCCGCCCACACAGCTTGCCACTTGACAGAGCCGGACAAGCCCAGCCCAGCATACCTACAGGCTCTGTGGTGCATTGGATTTCTAGACTCCCAGATGAGGTTGTGGGTTTGAGTACCACCAGAGTCGTGCTTTTTGGCATTTTGTTAAGACCGTTCTGCGCAGTATTGCCCTCGGACAGCATCGGACAGCAGAAACCGTTTTGAGGCCTCCTGTTCTCAGCGTACGTTGATTTTAAAAAAAAAGGCAATCATATTTAAAAGGTAGCAAAACATGCCCAAGAGCCAATTCAGTGAGGTATGGCAATCACTGTCTCGCATCAAGTGGAAGCAACAGGAAGTTCAAATTGTTGATTCATGCATCGTCTGAGCCACCCTCCCCACACCTAACACGCGGGGTGGCGCAGTGGCTTAGTTGGTTAACGCGCCTGTCTAGTAAACAGGAGATCCTGTGTTCAAATCCCAGCGGTGCCTTGTAGATGGCAGCTTGGATCTTTTTGCTCTCCTTTGGACCTGAGGCCCTTACAGTGCCTCTGCCTTTCAAACGACACTGCAATTATGCAGAGACCCGAGGGCCTGTCCTTCCTGCAGAGAGAGCACGCGCTCTCTTACCGTTGGACGGCCACAGACCCGGAAGGTCAGCCTTCACGCGGCTCTGCTTTTCCCCATGTTGGACTCTGTGGCGCAATGGATAGAACATTGGACTTCTAGACTGCCAGATGAGGCTGTTTTAAGGTTGTGGGTTTGTGTCCCACCAGAGTCGTGGCTTTTGGCTTTCTGGTATCTCTCATACTGTGCAGTGTTGCCCTCAGGCAGTAGAAATTTGTAGACGTTATCTTTTAAGCGTACCAGCACCTGGCCCGCCTCTGGATGTTGTGACCCTCTGAGTCACCCTCCCGATATCCTCGCATGTGGTTTGGCACAGTGGCTTGGTTGGTTAAAGCTCCTGTCTCGTAAACAGGAGATCCTGGGTTCAAATCCCAGCAGTGTTCCAGTCGAGCAAGCGCAAGCTTTTTCGAAAGCGACCCGCAAACAGGGATAGCGAGTGATTAATTGTTTTTAAACAGCCTTCTCTGATCTCTGTAATTCACTTTTCATGTGAAAGGCTCCTGTTCTGTGGGTGTCGCTGTTTCACTGTTTCCCTGCTTCCAGTCTGCCTTGCTGCAGAGTGGTCTGTTTGTTTGTAGCTCTCTGCAGCTTTGTTTTTCTACTGGATTTTCTACTGGATTCTCTATCTTATTGTTAATTCTGCCGTTTTAAATTGATAGATATAGCTTAACTTAATTTCTGGTCTTATCCATCAAACTAATCTGACTAATTTGATTGTTCGCCTTACTCTATAATCACGAGTGCAGCGCGTTAGCATTCCATAGCCGGTTAATTTGCCGCTCGCACTCCATTCACGCTTTTAACTCTTGTTTACTATTTTTAGCATTGCGCTGGCCGGTTAACTTGCCATCTGCGTTCCATTCACGTTTTTATTTTTTCTCATGTTTAATATCGTTAGTACTCTTTTAGCCGGTTCCGTTCCGTTTTTTCTCCCCCTGATCTGTTCTTCAGGAACTCTAACAACATTGGTAAGTTGAAATCATTCTACAATCACGGTGAGTAATGGCTTCTTCTCCTACAATTGTAGTCTGCACTGCTTGCCACATGTATAGCTTATCTATCTCTGTCAGCAGTGAGCCTTATACATGTGATAAATGCAGGAATATAGTCAGGCTGACAGAGAAGATTTCAGAACTAGAGTCACGCATCTAAACTTTAATGGAGGATAGTAAGAATGTGAGGGCCTTAGATACGGTTTTGGATGTGACTAGCTCAGAAAGCCCTGTACATTGTACGGTTCCGGTAACAGCGCCCATGCAGCAGGGCAATTGGGTGACTGTGAGGCGGCATAGTCGCGGGTCAAAACACCGCTCTTCCGTTCCGATCAGAACATCAAACAGGTTCTCCCCACTCAGTGACGCACCCACTGAGAAACCTGATGAAAGTGCTCTAGTAATTGGCGATTCTATTGTACGGAACGTGAAAATAGAGACACCAGCCACCATAGTCCAATGTTTACCGGGAGCCAGAGCGCCTGACATCTTGGCAAATTTAAAAGTGCTGGCTAATGCTAAACGTAAATTCAGTAAGATTGTTATTCACGTCGGCGCTAATGATGTTTGACTTCGCCAGTCGGAGATCACTAAAAATAATGTTAAAGAGGTGTGTGAACTTGCAAGTACGATGTCAGACACTGTAATATGCTCTGGTCCCCTCCCGGCTTACCGTGGTGATGAGATACATAGTAGATTATCATCGTTAACCGGCTGGATGTCAAAGTGGTGCCCGCGAAATAACATAGATTTCATAGACAATTGGACAAGCTTTTGGGGCAGACCTGACCTGTTGAAAAGAGATGGTCTTCATCCCTCCGGATTTGGAGCATCTCTTCTATCTAGAAATATGGCACATAGTCTTAGAGTTTGCACTTGACTAACTGGGGCCCAGGTCAGGAAGCAGACAGACTGGCTAAACCGACCGTCTGCTAGCCGCCTCACGTCACAGAAATCAGTTATTTCTCAGCACATAGAGACCCTTTCACCTAGATATCACACTATAGAGACTGTGTCTGTTCCCCGAGCAAAAAAATACAAAAAACGCCTGAATCAAATCAAGACTAACAATTTAATTGATGTTCAACAAATAAAAAAATATATAATACAGAGAAACAATTGATAAAGCTTGGCTTATTGAATATCAGGTCCCTTTCTACGAAAGCACTTTTTGTAAATGATATGATCACTGATCATAACCTAGATGTGCTCTGTTTGACAGAAACCTGGCTAAAACCAGACGATTACATTATTTTAAACGAGTCCACCCCCCAAGATTACTGTTATAAACATGAACCGCGTCTAAAAGGTAAAGGAGGAGGTGTTTCTACTATTTATAGCAGTATTCTCAATGTCTCTCAGAGAACGGGCTTCAATTATAACTCGTTTGAAGTTATGGTGCTTCATATAGCATTATCCAGAGAAACAAGTACTAATGATAAATCCCCTGTGACGTTTGTGCTAGCTACTGTATACAGGCCACCAGGGCACCATACAGACTTTATTAAAGAATTTGCTGATTTAATACTGTCACATGGAATTGATGTTAATGGCATTGAAATTCTGCAGCAAAGCGATGATATCTCAGATCATTATCTAGTCTCTTGTATAATCCAGATAGCTAAAACTGTTAATTCAATTCCTTGCTACAAATACGGTAGAACCATCACTTCTACTACAAAAGACTGCTTTGTAAGTAATCTTCCTGACTTATCTGAATTCCTCAGCATATCCAATAGCTCAGAAAAACTTGATGATGTAATAGAAACTATGGACTCTCTCTTTTCTAGCACTTTAGATACAGTTGCTCCAGTGCGCCTAAAAAAGATTAAGAAAAACAGTGTAACACCGTGGTATAACGATCATACCCGCGCCCTAAAGAGAAAAGCACGAAAAATGGAACGCAGCTGGAGGAAAACAAAACTAGAGGTTTTTCGTACTGCTTGGCGTGAATGTAATTTATCTTATAGGAAAGCATTAAAAACTGCCAGATCGGATTACTTTTCATCTCTCTTAGAAGAAAACAAACATAACCCTAGGTATTTGTTCAATACTGTGATTAAATTAACTAAAAATATAGCAGCAACAGGTTTAGACATTTCCCAAAAGCACAGCAGTAATGACTTTATGACGTACTTTACCTCCAAGATAGACACTATTAGAGATAAAATTGTAACCATACAGCCGCCCGCTACAGTATCGCATCAGATGTTGCGTTGTAGATCTCCTGAGGAACAATTCCATTCATTCTCTATTATAGGAGAGGAGGAATTGTATAAACTTGTTAAATCATCTAAACCCACAACATGTGTGTTAGACCCTATTCCATCTAAGCTACTAAAGGAGGTACTTCCAGAAGTCATAGATCCTCTTCTGAATATTATTAATTCGTCACTATCATTAGGATATGTCCCCAAAACCTTCAAAATAGCTGTTATTAAGCCACTCATTAAAAAACCACAACTTGACCCCTATGAATTAACCCAGCAGGCACAGGACGTCAACGTGACGTCAGATTGACGTTGTACCCCAACGTTGGTCAGACGTTGCATTTTGGTTGGAAATGAAAATCGGGCTGACGTCAGAATCCAACGTCATACCGACGTCAGAATCCAACGTCAGACCGACGTCAGAATCCAACGTCAGACCGACGTCAGAATCCAACGTCAGACCGACGTCAGTGTCCAACGTTGGTCAGACGTTGCATTTTGGTTGGAAATGAAAATCGGGTTGACGTCAGAATCCAACGTCAGACCGACGTCAGTGTCCAACGTTGGTCAGACGTTGCATTTTGGTTGGAAATGAAAATCAGGTTGACGTCAGAACCCAACGTCAGACAGACGTCAATGTCCAACGTTGGTCAGACGTTGCATTTTGGTTGGAAATGAAAATCGGGTTGACGTCAGAATCCAACGTCAGACCGACGTCAGTGTCCAACGTTGGTCAGACGTTGCATTTTGGTTGGAAATGAAAATCGGGCTGACGTCAGAATCCAACGTCAGACCGACGTCAGTGTCCAACGTTGGTCAGACGTTGCATTTTGGTTGGAAATGAAAATCAGGTTGACGTCAGAACCCAACGTCAGACAGACGTCAATGTCCAACGTTGGTCAGACGTTGCATTTTGGTTGGAAATGAAAATCGGGCTGACGTCAGAATCCAACGTCAGACCGACGTCAGTGTCCAACGTTGGTCAGACGTTGCATTTTGGTTGGAAATGAAAATCAGGTTGACGTCAGAACCCAACGTCAGACAGACGTCAATGTCCAACGTTGGTCAGGCGTTGCATTTTGGTTGGAAATGAAAATCGGGCTGACGTCAGAATCCAACGTCAGACCGACGTCAGTGTCCAATGTTGGTCAGACGTTGCATTTTGTTTGGAAATGAAAATCGGGTTGACGTCAGAACCCAACGTCAGACCGACGTCAGTGTCCAACGTTGGTCAGACGTTGCATTTTGGTTGGAAATGAAAATCGGGTTGACGTCAGAACCCAACGTCAGACAGACGTCAATGTCCAACGTTGGTCAGACGTTGCATTTTGGTTGGAAATGAAAATCGGGTTGACGTCAGAATCCAACGTCAGACCGACGTCAGTGTCCTATTTCCAACAGATAATCATTTGCATAATCATGGTTGAAATCGGTTTGAGTCAAAATCTAACAACTGTCAAATTCCAACTTTAAAGAAAGATGGTTAAAATGGATTTTGTCAGCATGACATCAATCCTTTAACAGGGCCAGGACTTTTGATGCAAAAATCAGCATACAGACAGAAAAAACAAAACTGTTTTAGGGTTTGGACAAATGAACTGTATTCTTTTAACAGAGTTTACCTAGTTTTATCGTGTTGTTTTAAAGTCTTTTATGTGAACCTTGTAAATACACCAAATCTATTTGAACCAATCTTCTTTTGTCTCATTATTTTAACCACTAGTCATCTCTCACAGTTAAATCTGACCCCATTTTAGTCTTGTAACTCAGCTGATAAGGCCGATTGTTACACTTGGATGGGAGACCGCCAGGGAGTACCAGGTGCTGTAATAAGCCGAGTTACAAGACTAAAATGGGGTCAGATTTAACTGTGAGAGATGACTAGTGGTTAAAAGAAAGAGACATAAAAGAAGATTGGTTCAAATAGATTTCAGGTGCTGTAAGCTTTTGCCTTTTCTTCACTATTTATATAATATGCTGGTTTTTAGAAAGACGTGTTTTACCGCTCTATTTATTACAATCATTTAAATGTATTATAGAGTTTTAAGTGTTTTACATGTTTTTTAGGCCATTTTATTACTCTTAACATTTTAAGTGTATGTGTCTTTCATAAATGGATGGTTGGCCTGTCATGTGACTAGACACATGACAGGAAGCAGGAAGTAGAACTGCATAAGAGAGCAGCATTACAAACAACGGACAGTCACCAAACTGTTGGATTGAGGAGTTGCTAATCTTAGAGCTCACCTTTCCATTCACCACCTGCAAACTTTGGATTAAACTTTCTGTTGATTGTACATGCACTGGTGGACACTCACGTTGGACTTATCAACACACTGGGATTCTTGGACTGTTTTAGGGTTTGGACAAATGAACTGTATTCTTTTAACAGAGTTTACCTAGTTTTATCGTGTTGTTTTAAAGTCTTTTATGTGAACCTTGTAAATACACCAAATCTATTTGAACCAATCTTCTTTTGTCTCATTCTTTTAACCACTAGTCATCTCTCACAGTTAAATCTGACCCCATTTTAGTCTTGTAACTCGGCTGATAAGGCCGATTGTTACACTTGGATTGGAGACCGCCAGGAAATACCAGGTGCTGTAAGCTTTTGCCTTTTCTTCACTATTTATATAATATGCTGGCTTTTAGAAAGACGTGTTTTAGCGCTCTATTTATTACAATCATTTAAATGTATTATAGAGTTTTAAGTGTTTTACATGTTTTTTAGGCCATTTTATTACTCTTAACATTTTAAGTGTATGTGTCTTTCATAAATGGATGGTTGGCCTGTCATGTGACTAGACACATGACAGGAAGCAGGAAGTAGAACTGCATAAGAGAGCAGCATTACAAACAACGGACAGTCACCAAACTGTTGGATTGAGGAGTTGCCAATCTTAGAGCTCACCTTTCCATTCACCACCTGCAAACTTTGGATTAAACTTTCTGTGGATTGTACATGCACTGGTGGACACTCACGTTGGACTTATCAACACACTGGGATTCTTGGACTGTTTTAGGGTATGGACAAATGAACTGTATTCTTTTAACAGAGTTTACCTAGTTTTATCGTGTTGTTTTAAAGTCTTTTATGTGAACCTTGTAAATACACCAAATCTATTTGAACCAATCTTCTTTTGTCTCATTCTTTTAACCACTAGTCATCTCTCACAGTTAAATCTGACCCCATTTTAGTCTTGTAACTCGGCTGATAAGGCCGATTGTTACACTTGGATGGGAGACCGCCAGGGAGTACCAGGTGCTGTAATCAGCCGAGTTACAAGCCTAAAATGGGGTCAGATTTAACTGTGAGAGATGACTAGTGGTTAAAAGAAAGAGACATGAAAGAAGATTGGTTCAAATAGATTTCAGGTGCTGTAAGCTTTTGCCTTTTCTTCAATATTTATATAATATGCTGGTTTTTAGAAAGACGTGTTTTACCGCTCTATTTATTACAATCATTTAAATGTATTATAGTGTTTTAAGTGTTTTACATGTTTTTTAGGCCATTTTATTACTCTTAACATTTTAAGTGTATGTGTCTTTCATAAATGGATGGTTGGCCTGTCATGTGACTAGACACATGACAGGAAGCAGGAAGTAGAACTGCATAAGAGAG
>NC_133362.1:69210677-69217975 GCF_049309525.1 Garra rufa
GGGAATACCAGGTGCTGTAAGCTTTTGCCTTTTCTTCACTATTTATATAATATGCTGGCTTTTACGGAGGCTGATCTTTAAATAGCCCACTTTTTGGAGCAATCCTCGCTTACGGCCATACCGCGCTGAGAGCGCCCGATCTCGTCTGATCTCGGAAGCTAAGCCGCGTCGGGCCTGTTTAGTACTTGGATGGGAGACCGCCTGGGAATACCAGGTGCTGTAAGCTTTTGCCTTTTCTTCACTATTTATATAATATGCTGGCTTTTAGAAAGACGTGTTTTAGCGCTCTATTTATTACAATCATTTAAATGTATTATAGAGTTTTAAGTGTTTTACATGTTTTTTAGGCCATTTTATTACTCTTAACATTTTAAGTGTATGTGTCTTTCATAAATGGATGGTTGGCCTGTTATGTGACTAGACACATGACAGGAAGCAGGAAGTAGAACTGCATAAGAGAGCAGCATTACAAACAACGGACAGTCACCAAACTGTTGGATTGAGGAGTTGCTAATCTTAGAGCTCACCTTTCCATTCACCACCTGCAAACTTTGGATTAAACTTTCTGTTGATTGTACATGCACTGGTGGACACTCACGTTGGACTTATCAACACACTGGGATTCTTGGACTGTTTTAGGGTATGGACAAATGAACTGTATTCTTTTAACAGAGTTTACCTAGTTTTATCGTGTTGTTTTAAAGTCTTTTATGTGAACCTTGTAAATACACCAAATCTATTTAAACCAATCTTCTTTTATGTCTCATTCTTTTAACCACTAGTCATCTCTCACAGTTAAATCTGATCCCATTTTAGTCTTGTAACTCGGCTGATAAGGCCGATTGTTACACTTGGATGGGAGACCGCCAGGGAGTACCAGGTGCTGTAATCAGCCGAGTTACAAGACTAAAATGGGGTCAGATTTAACTGTGAGAGATGACTAGTGGTTAAAAGAAAGAGACATAAAAGAAGATTGGTTCAAATAGATTTCAGGTGCTGTAAGCTTTTGCCTTTTCTTCACTATTTATATAATATGCTGGTTTTTAGAAAGACGTGTTTTACCGCTCTATTTATTACAATCATTTAAATGTATTATAGAGTTTTAAGTGTTTTACATGTTTTTTAGGCCATTTTATTACTCTTAACATTTTAAGTGTATGTGTCTTTCATAAATGGATGGTTGGCCTGTCATGTGACTAGACACATGACAGGAAGCAGGAAGTAGAACTGCATAAGAGAGCAGCATTACAAACAACGGACAGTCACCAAACTGTTGGATTGAGGAGTTGCTAATCTTAGAGCTCACCTTTCCATTCACCACCTGCAAACTTTGGATTAAACTTTCTGTTGATTGTACATGCACTGGTGGACACTCACGTTGGACTTATCAACACACTGGGATTCTTGGACTGTTTTAGGGTTTGGACAAATGAACTGTATTCTTTTAACAGAGTTTACCTAGTTTTATCGTGTTGTTTTAAAGTCTTTTATGTGAACCTTGTAAATACACCAAATCTATTTGAACCAATCTTCTTTTGTCTCATTCTTTTAACCACTAGTCATCTCTCACAGTTAAATCTGACCCCATTTTAGTCTTGTAACTCGGCTGATAAGGCCGATTGTTACACTTGGATGGGAGACCGCCAGGGAGTACCAGGTGCTGTAATCAGCCGAGTTACAAGCCTAAAATGGGGTCAGATTTAACTGTGAGAGATGACTAGTGGTTAAAAGAAAGAGACATAAAAGAAGATTGGTTCAAATAGATTTCAGGTGCTGTAAGCTTTTGCCTTTTCTTCACTATTTATATAATATGCTGGTTTTTAGAAAGACGTGTTTTACCGCTCTATTTATTACAATCATTTAAATGTATTATAGTGTTTTAAGTGTTTTACATGTTTTTTAGGCCATTTTATTACTCTTAACATTTTAAGTGTATGTGTCTTTCATAAATGGATGGTTGGCCTGTCATGTGACTAGACACATGACAGGAAGCAGGAAGTAGAACTGCATAAGAGAGCAGCATTACAAACAACGGACAGTCACCAAACTGTTGGATTGAGGAGTTGCTAATCTTAGAGCTCACCTTTCCATTCACCACCTGCAAACTTTGGATTAAACTTTCTGTTGATTGTACATGCACTGGTGGACACTCACGTTGGACTTATCAACACACTGGGATTCTTGGACTTTTTTAGGGTTTGGACAAATTAACTGTATTCTTTTAACAGAGTTTACCTAGTTTTATCGTGTTGTTTTAAAGTCTTTTATGTGAACCTTGTAAATACACCAAATCTATTTGAAACAATCTTATTTTGTCTCATTATTTTAACCACTAGTCATCTCTCACAGTTAAATCTGACCCCATTTTAGTCTTGTAACTCAGCTGATAAGGCCGATTGTTACACTTGGATGGGAGACCGCCAGGGAGTACCAGGTGCTGTAATCAGCCGAGTTACAAGACTAAAATGGGGTCAGATTTAACTGTGAGAGATGACTAGTGGTTAAAAGAAAGAGACATAAAAGAAGATTGGTTCAAATAGATTTCAGGTGCTGTAAGCTTTTGCCTTTTCTTCACTATTTATATAATATGCTGGTTTTTAGAAAGACGTGTTTTACCGCTCTATTTATTACAATCATTTAAATGTATTATAGAGTTTTAAGTGTTTTACATGTTTTTTAGGCCATTTTATTACTCTTAACATTTTAAGTGTATGTGTCTTTCATAAATGGATGGTTGGCCTGTCATGTGACTAGACACATGACAGGAAGCAGGAAGTAGAACTGCATAAGAGAGCAGCATTACAAACAACGGACAGTCACCAAACTGTTGGATTGAGGAGTTGCTAATCTTAGAGCTCACCTTTCCATTCACCACCTGCAAACTTTGGATTAAACTTTCTGTTGATTGTACATGCACTGGTGGACACTCACGTTGGACTTATCAACACACTGGGATTCTTGGACTGTTTTAGGGTTTGGACAAATGAACTGTATTCTTTTAACAGAGTTTACCTAGTTTTATCGTGTTGTTTTAAAGTCTTTTATGTGAACCTTATAAATACACCAAATCTATTTGAACCAATCTTCTTTTGTCTCATTCTTTTAACCACTAGTCATCTCTCACAGTTAAATCTGACCCCATTTTAGTCTTGTAACTCGGCTGATAAGGCCGATTGTTACACTTGGATTGGAGACCGCCAGGAAATACCAGGTGCTGTAAGCTTTTGCCTTTTCTTCACTATTTATATAATATGCTGGCTTTTAGAAAGACGTGTTTTAGCGCTCTATTTATTACAATCATTTAAATGTATTATAGAGTTTTAAGTGTTTTACATGTTTTTTAGGCCATTTTATTACTCTTAACATTTTAAGTGTATGTGTCTTTCATAAATGGATGGTTGGCCTGTCATGTGACTAGACACATGACAGGAAGCAGGAAGTAGAACTGCATAAGAGAGCAGCATTACAAACAACGGACAGTCACCAAACTGTTGGATTGAGGAGTTGCTAATCTTAGAGCTCACCTTTCCATTCACCACCTGCAAACTTTGGATTAAACTTTCTGTGGATTGTACATGCACTGGTGGACACTCACGTTGGACTTATCAACACACTGGGATTCTTGGACTGTTTTAGGGTATGGACAAATGAACTGTATTCTTTTAACAGAGTTTACCTAGTTTTATCGTGTTGTTTTAAAGTCTTTTATGTGAACCTTGTAAATACACCAAATCTATTTGAACCAATCTTCTTTTGTCTCATTCTTTTAACCACTAGTCATCTCTCACAGTTAAATCTGACCCCATTTTAGTCTTGTAACTCGGCTGATAAGGCCGATTGTTACACTTGGATGGGAGACCGCCAGGGAGTACCAGGTGCTGTAATCAGCCGAGTTACAAGCCTAAAATGGGGTCAGATTTAACTGTGAGAGATGACTAGTGGTTAAAAGAAAGAGACATAAAAGAAGATTGGTTCAAATAGATTTCAGGTGCTGTAAGCTTTTGCCTTTTCTTCAATATTTATATAATATGCTGGTTTTTAGAAAGACGTGTTTTACCGCTCTATTTATTACAATCATTTAAATGTATTATAGTGTTTTAAGTGTTTTACATGTTTTTTAGGCCATTTTATTACTCTTAACATTTTAAGTGTATGTGTCTTTCATAAATGGATGGTTGGCCTGTCATGTGACTAGACACATGACAGGAAGCAGGAAGTAGAACTGCATAAGAGAGCAGCATTACAAACAACGGACAGTCACCAAACTGTTGGATTGAGGAGTTGCTAATCTTAGAGCTCACCTTTCCATTCACCACCTGCAAACTTTGGATTAAACTTTCTGTTGATTGTACATGCACTGGTGGACACTCACGTTGGACTTATCAACACACTGGGATTCTTGGACTGTTTTAGGGTTTGGACAAATGAACTGTATTCTTTTAACAGAGTTTACCTAGTTTTATCGTGTTGTTTTAAAGTCTTTTATGTGAACCTTGTAAATACACCAAATCTATTTGAACCAATCTTCTTTTGTCTCATTATTTTAACCACTAGTCATCTCTCACAGTTAAATCTGACCCCATTTTAGTCTTGTAACTCAGCTGATAAGGCCGATTGTTACACTTGGATGGGAGACCGCCAGGGAGTACCAGGTGCTGTAATCAGCCGAGTTACAAGACTAAAATGGGGTCAGATTTAACTGTGAGAGATGACTAGTGGTTAAAAGAAAGAGACATAAAAGAAGATTGGTTCAAATAGATTTCAGGTGCTGTAAGCTTTTGCCTTTTCTTCACTATTTATATAATATGCTGGTTTTTAGAAAGACGTGTTTTACCGCTCTATTTATTACAATCATTTAAATGTATTATAGAGTTTTAAGTGTTTTACATGTTTTTTAGGCCATTTTATTACTCTTAACATTTTAAGTGTATGTGTCTTTCATAAATGGATGGTTGGCCTGTCATGTGACTAGACACATGACAGGAAGCAGGAAGTAGAACTGCATAAGAGAGCAGCATTACAAACAACGGACAGTCACCAAACTGTTGGATTGAGGAGTTGCTAATCTTAGAGCTCACCTTTCCATTCACCACCTGCAAACTTTGGATTAAACTTTCTGTTGATTGTACATGCACTGGTGGACACTCACGTTGGACTTATCAACACACTGGGATTCTTGGACTGTTTTAGGGTTTGGACAAATGAACTGTATTCTTTTAACAGAGTTTACCTAGTTTTATCGTGTTGTTTTAAAGTCTTTTATGTGAACCTTATAAATATACCAAATCTATTTGAACCAATCTTCTTTTGTCTCATTCTTTTAACCACTAGTCATCTCTCACAGTTAAATCTGACCCCATTTTAGTCTTGTAACTCGGCTGATAAGGCCGATTGTTACACTTGGATTGGAGACCGCCAGGAAATACCAGGTGCTGTAAGCTTTTGCCTTTTCTTCACTATTTATATAATATGCTGGCTTTTACGGAGGCTGATCTTTAAATAGCCCACTTTTTGGAGCAGCCATCGCTTATGGCCATACCGCGCTGAGAGCGCCCGATCTCGTCTGATCTCGGAAGCTAAGCAGCGTCGGGCCTGGTTAGTACTTGGGTGGGAGACCGCCTGGGAATACCAGGTGCTGTAAGCTTTTGCCTTTTCTTCACTATTTATATAATATGCTGGCTTTTACGGAGGCTGATCTTTAAATAGCCCACTTTTTGGAGCAACCCTCGCTTACGGCCATACCGCGCTGAGAGTGCCCGATCTCGTCTGATCTCGGAAGCTAAGCAGCGTCGGGCCTGGTTAGTACTTGGATGGGAGACCGCCTGGGAATACCAGGTGCTGTAAGCTTTTGCCTTTTCTTCACTATTTATATAATATGCTGGCTTTTACGGAGGCTGATCTTTAAATAGCCCACTTTTTGGAGCAATCCTCGCTTACGGCCATACCGCGCTGAGAGCGCCCGATCTCGTCTGATCTCGGAAGCTAAGCCGCGTGGGGCCTGGTTAGTACTTGGATGGGAGACCTGCTGGGAATACCAGGTGCTGTAAGCTTTTGCCTTTTCTTCACTATTTATATAATATGCTGGCTTTTACGGAGGCTGATCTTTAAATAGCCCACTTTTTGGAGCAATCCTCGCTTACGGCCATACACTATTTATATAATATGCTGGCTTTTAGAAAGACGTGTTTTAGCGCTCTATTTATTACAATCATTTAAATGTATTATAGAGTTTTAAGTGTTTTACATGTTTTTTAGGCCATTTTATTACTCTTAACATTTTAAGTGTATGTGTCTTTCATAAATGGATGGTTGGCCTGTCATGTGACTAGACACATGACAGGAAGCAGGAAGTAGAACTGCATAAGAGAGCAGCATTACAAACAACGGACAGTCACCAAACTGTTGGATTGAGGAGTTGCTAATCTTAGAGCTCACCTTTCCATTCACCACCTGCAAACTTTGGATTAAACTTTCTGTGGATTGTACATGCACTGGTGGACACTCACGTTGGACTTATCAACACACTGGGATTCTTGGACTGTTTTAGGGTATGGACAAATGAACTGTATTCTTTTAACAGAGTTTACCTAGTTTTATCGTGTTGTTTTAAAGTCTTTTATGTGAACCTTGTAAATACACCAAATCTATTTGAACCAATCTTCTTTTGTCTCATTCTTTTAACCACTAGTCATCTCTCACAGTTAAATCTGACCCCATTTTAGTCTTGTAACTCGGCTGATAAGGCCGATTGTTACACTTGGATGGGAGACCGCCAGGGAGTACCAGGTGCTGTAATCAGCCGAGTTACAAGCCTAAAATGGGGTCAGATTTAACTGTGAGAGATGACTAGTGGTTAAAAGAAAGAGACATAAAAGAAGATTGGTTCAAATAGATTTCAGGTGCTGTAAGCTTTTGCCTTTTCTTCAATATTTATATAATATGCTGGTTTTTAGAAAGACGTGTTTTACCGCTCTATTTATTACAATCATTTAAATGTATTATAGTGTTTTAAGTGTTTTACATGTTTTTTAGGCCATTTTATTACTCTTAACATTTTAAGTGTATGTGTCTTTCATAAATGGATGGTTGGCCTGTCATGTGACTAGACACATGACAGGAAGCAGGAAGTAGAACTGCATAAGAGAGCAGCATTACAAACAACGGACAGTCACCAAACTGTTGGATTGAGGAGTTGCTAATCTTAGAGCTCACCTTTCCATTCACCACCTGCAAACTTTGGATTAAACTTTCTGTTGATTGTACATGCACTGGTGGACACTCACGTTGGACTTATCAAC
>NC_133362.1:69218475-69277092 GCF_049309525.1 Garra rufa
ATAATAACACTAATAATATTTCTCATAGAGCCATAATTTGATGTATCAGATGAATGTGTAACATGACACATTTGTTTTATCAGTTTGATTATTTGGAAGGTACCCTTTAGACAGCTTTTGAAAAGTAACTCTGAAACTGCATGACAGCTAGCAGTAATTATTATTAGTATTATGCTAAATATATTCTAACCACCGTATTTTGATGGTTCCCCAAAAGACAAACTGATATGTAACTTTGCAAGTATGTGAATCTTCTACCTAGCCTAACCTTAACCCAAGTCTACTAATACTAGACTAATAATAATTAATAATAAAGGGAGTGTTAATACTAATAATACTAATAATAAAGGGAGTGTTCGTGTAGTTGGAAAGTTGCTTCTAGTCAGTAGACCAGAGGGCCCATCATAATAAAATATATTGAAAAAAATATATATAATAATAATTGGTATAGGATATAGTCCATTAAAAATTGCGTAGATTTAATATGCCGCCCATTGTGTCTAATAAATAATCATATTCTTAAAAGTTAGAACCCCAAAAATACTTTAGTATTTTGTAATTGTTATGATTATTCATGAGATGATACAACATATTATACGATTATTATTATTTATTTTTTATAATGCATTCATTACAATGCCTTAGTAATACTTTATAATGGATTATAAATAGGGGCTTCATTCTATGCAGAATTTAAATGTTTCTTACTAGATCTGGAAGTGGTTTTGCTCCCCCATCTATACTTTAACAGACTGATCTGCTTTAAAGATTGTTTCTATTACAATTAACTAAATCTAAAGCAGCTTGAAACTCAGTATTAATATAACCTTCAAATAATGTACCACAAACAGTCATTAAAGATGAATGAAGATTAAACACCAACCTCCTTGTTCCTCCTGTTTTATTCTCAAAGGTTCTGGTTCCTCCTGTTTTATTCTCAAAGGTTCTGGTTCCTGTTTTACTCTCCAGATTTCTAGTTCACTCGTGTTCTCCTCACTCTCCACTTTAACAAACTCCATCTTCACAGCAGCAGATCTCAGATCAGCAGATACTTCTCCAGATATTCCTGCTCGCTTCCAAACCTAGACACAGCTGTGAGGATGAGAATATTACAGATATTTACTGACTTGATTCAAAAACTGTATTTTTCTGTTTACAGAAACTTCATTTCTCACAGACTGAACTAAAACAGAATCCAAACAAAACAACAGAGAGCAGTGAAACTAATCTTCTTCTTCTTAGGTTTAATGGTGTTTGTCAAACAGAAGTGTGTGTGTTAGTGCCACCCGCTGGACTGGAGTGAGAAGCGCCGAAAGGAGGGAATATATTACGGGGAAATGACTTTGTTTGTCTACAAGATGCGCTATTTTTTCTTTTTTCTTTTCTTTAAAAAAGCCGATTTGCGCAAATAAATGAAAATGACTTCAAATTAAGACTCACATCATGGTATTTGATCAGCATCAACAGTCTTTGTCAGTGAATATTAAAGGAGAAAAAAAAGAGAATAATATGCTTTCCTACAATATACAAAAAAGTATTTAACCCACAATGCCCCAACCTCAATCTAGTTTAACTGAGTCCCTACAGGATGGACAAGTACAAAAACATTTGAAAAATGTGTCTACCCTTGATTTCCTTTTCCCATCCTCTCTGCCATTCCTTTATTAAACTTGATTATGACCTTTTCTGCATCTTTAATTGGCAAAAACCATGTCAACATATTCAGTTATTACTCCTCATCTTCCCTTTTAACAGTGAACAGTTCAGTGAATAAATACAAGATACAATACCTGCTTTACTAGAAACTTAATCTCTAGAAGTGCATTCATTAAAAAGTATAATTGTGTACGATCAGTGTTATGATTTTAGTGAAGTTACAAGTTTTGAAACCAAAATACCTGCAACATCCAGTTATACCTTTAAGAAACTCAGAAGAGAAGATCAGGAGACTCTTGATTGAGATGTTACTAAAACACTCCATCACTGTAGTTTTATTCAGATTTCAGGATCATCATTAGAAGATAAAATATGCAAAGGATGTAAGCAGTTACAGGGATTTGCCTAGATTTTCAGCGACTCTAATCCAATCAGCAGAACTATAGACTCATTATCACAGAGATCAGGGAAAGTCTCACCTTCAGCCTCTGCATTCATATTTAACTCAGATATTGATCAGAAACAAAAGACACCAATTAAAGAAATGAGGCAGAAACATCAACAGCCAATAAAGACAAAAGATGACACTTACCATGATTTCACATTCATATTCACACACTCCTAAAGAGAGATATATTCATTTAAAACGAACTGCTCACATCCCTTGAATACTGTGTTTAAGCTTGTGATCTGAGAGCTTTGTCTTCACCTGTAAGAACGGCCTCCTGAAATCTGAATAAAACTCCAGTGATTGAGTGTTTTAGTCAGTCTGGATGACCGCAGCGACACACAGGACCAGCTCAAACAAGAGTCTCCTGATCTTCATTTTCCTGCAGGTGTTGTGATGATAATGAATGAGATAGGAAGCAAAAGCAGTGTGAACACATATATTTATTAACGACAAATATGGTGAACACAAACTCCGTGAAGACAATGATGAACTCCGTGGGTGATGATGTTATCTCTCGGCTGGGTGGCGCAGTGGCTTGATGGCTTGGTGATGACGTGGCGTGAATCTCCCGTGATGAATACAAATCCAGTGACGATCAACGGCGAAATAGACAATCCAACATGAACAAGACCAAGACAAACCAACACGACAGTCCGACATCCAGATCAACTATCAGACAGGGAAGGAGAGAATGAGGTGAGTATATGTAGCTGATGGTAATGTGTGACACCTGGTGCGGGGACTGATTAGCAGCTGAATCCAATGAGCATGACAAACCACATGAAAGACACCAAATCACAAGACCTGAGAATGCAGCCGATCCATGCACCGTGACAGTACCCCCTCTCCTAGGAACGTCCCCTGACGTTCCCAGCCTCCTGTACCTGTTGATTGAATTCATCAATAAGTGAGTGATCCAGTATGTCTCTAGCAGGTACCCAACTTCTCTCCTCCGGACCGTAACCTTCCCAGTCCACCAAGTACTGGAATCCGCGTCCCCTCCGCCTAGAGTCCAGAATACGGTTGACCGAATAGGTTGGTTCCCCGTCTACGAGCCGCGGCGGTGGGGGAACCGGGGCAGGCGGATTTATGCGAGCAAAAAATACGGGTTTAATTTTAGATACATGGAACACGGGATGAATCCTCCTGTACGCTGGAGGGAGGTTGAGGCGGACTGCCACCGGACTAATGATTTTGGTGACAGAAAACGGGCCAATAAATTTGGGAGCAAGTTTATTCGAAACGGATCGGAGAGGAATGTTCTTGGTAGAAAGCCACACTTTGGAACCGACGACGTATACGGGAGGCCTCGACCGGTGGCGATCGGCTTTGGCCTTGGTGCGCGCTCCCACCTGGACCAGAGTCTCACGGGCTCTGGACCATGTGCGACGGCACCTCTGGACGAAGGCGTGAGCGGAGGAGACCGCGACTTCGGATTCCAGACTGGGAAAAATTGGTGGCTGGTACCCTACACTACATTCAAATGGCGAAAGGCCCGTGGCAGACACTGGTAAGGCATTGTGTGCGTACTCCACCATCGACAGCTGCTGACACCAGGAGGAAGGATTTCGAGCGACCATACATCGTAGTGTTCTCTCCAAATCTTGGTTGGCTCTCTCAGTTTGCCCATTGCTTTGAGGATGGAACCCCGAAGAGAGACTAACAGTGGCCCCCAGAAGTTTACAAAACTCTCGCCAAAATTTGGACACAAACTGGGGTCCTCTGTCAGAGACCACATCTGTCGGGAGGCCATGTAACCGAAAGACGTGATCAATGACTGCTACCGCTGTCTCCTTGGCTGAAGGTAATTTGGGCAAGGGGATGAAATGAACCGCCTTCGAGAACCGGTCCACCACGGTCAAAACTACCGTGTTACCCTGAGAGGGTGGGAGGGCGGTAACAAAATCTAGCGCAATGTGGGACCAGGGTCTCGAAGGGATTGGCAGCGGTTGTAGGAGCCCATCTGGAGGCCTGTTAGAAGTCTTACCAGTGGCACAAACTGAGCAAGCCAAAACAAAATTGCGAACATCACGAGCCATGAGTGGCCACCAAAATCTTTGCTTGACCAAATGTAAGGTGCGACTTACCCCTGGATGACATGCTACATTGGAACAATGACCCCATTGGATAACTTCGGACCGAAGACTTTCTGGCACAAACAAACGGTTAGGTGGGCAACCGGCCGGAGGCGTTACCCCATGTAAGGCTGTCTTAACCTTCGATTCGACCTCCCAACTGAGAGTAGAAACAATAAGTGTCTCGGAAAAAATACTCTCGGGAGTGGACGGGCGATCGGAGTGGTCAAAAATTCGAGATAAAGAATCGGGTTTGACATTTTTGGAACCCGGGCGGTACGAAAGAGTAAAATCAAAACGTCCGAAAAAAAGTGCCCACCTAGCCTGCCTAGAGTTTAGTCTTTTGGCAGTTCTGATGTATTCTAGGTTCTTATGATCGGTCCAAACCATAAAGGGTACCCCCGATCCCTCCAACCAATGACGCCATTCCTCCAATGCTAGCTTGACTGCCAACAGCTCTCTGTTACCAATATCGTAATTTGACTCTGCTGGCGACAAACGATGAGAGAAAAACGCGCAGGGATGCATCTTGTCGTCCGAGGGTGAGCGCTGTGAAAGCACCGCACCTACCCCCACCTCTGACGCGTCGACCTCTACCACGAACTGACGTGACGGATCAGGGGTAACAAGAATGGGGGCCGAAACAAAGCGGCGTTTGAGGTTGGCAAACGCAGCTTCCGCTGCGTCTGACCACCTGAACGCCGTTCTGGGAGAGGTCAAGGCAGTCAGAGGTGCGGCTAGTTGGCTGTAATTGCGAATAAAACGCCGGTAAAAATTGGCGAACCCCAGAAACCTTTGTAGGGCCTTACGGGAATCTGGACTTGGCCAATCTACCACAGCCTTGATCTTCTCGGGATCCATGCGCATACCCTCAGCCGACACGATGTACCCTAGAAAAGGAACAGACTGTGCATGAAAGTCGCATTTCTCCGCCTTGACAAAAAGCCCATTCTCTAGCAGCCTCTGAAGCACTCGTCTGACGTGTTGAACATGTTCCTGGAGAGAAGAAGAAAAAATCAATATGTCGTCCAGGTAGACATATATGAACTGATCGACCATATCTCTCAACACATCATTAACGAGTGCCTGAAAGACACCTGGGGAGTTGGACAAGCCGAAGGGCATGACCAAGTACTCAAAGTGCCCCCTGGGGGTATTAAAGGCGGTCTTCCATTCATCTCCCCTCCTGATGCGAACCAAATGATAAGCGTTTCTTAAGTCCAATTTAGTGAAGATCGATGCTCCCTGCAACCTCTCGAAGGCTGAAGATATCAACGGCAAAGGATAAGTATTCTTTACTGTGATATTATTCAGCCCTCGGTAATCAATACAAGGTCGCAGAGATCCATCTTTCTTCCCCACAAAAAAGAACCCCGCCCCCGCTGGAGAAGAGGAGGGTCGAATGAACCCGGCTGCTAGAGAATCAGAAATGTATTTCTCCATAGCCTCTCTCTCAGGAATAGAAAGTGAGTATAACTTGCCCTTAGGCGGAGACGTACCTGGCAGTAATTCTATAGCACAGTCATAGGGACGATGAGGAGGGAGAGAAGCAGCCCGAGACTTACTGAACACTTCCTTCAGGTCGAGGTACTCCGCGGGCACGTTACACAGATCCGCCGTCTTCTCCTGCAACACAGACTCAGATACAGACGGACAGGCAGACACAAGACAAGACTCATGACATTTAATGCTCCACTCAGACACCGATTTCAGCTGCCAATCAATCCGGGGGTTGTGTTTGATGAGCCAGGGATGTCCTAAGACGACGGGTGCGTGGGGTGAGTCCAGGATGTAAAAGGAGATGTTCTCACGGTGGTTACCAGATACCGTGAGAGTGATGGGTTCCGTGATGGTGGTGATGGTGGGAAGCGTCTGACCATTAAGTGCGTGGACTGCAATAGAACTGGTGAGGGGGAGGAGAGGAACATGATTATGATGCGCAAATGAAGAATCCATAAAATTACCCTCAGCCCCTGAATCCAAAAGTGCAGTGCAGTGCAGGTCCAGACGATGCCATCTAAGCCTGACCGGGAGGAGCGTGGAGGTAGATCTGAACGAGGACTTGATAGCGGAGATCCCACCCGACAGTAGCCCCTTCCTTACTGCCGGGCTGGCCCTTTTACCCGGGCAGCTTAAGGCGAAATGCCCCGCCGCCCCGCAGTACAGGCAAAGGCCATGAGACCTCCGCCTCTCCCTCTCCTCCCGAGTCAACCGAGCTCGACCCACCTGCATGGGCTCGTGATCCTGGAACGGGCCGACCGCGTCGTTGCCACTGGCTCGAGCTGGAGGTCCCTCCCCAGGGGGAAGCCGAGCGGGTAAACACCGCCGCTCGGCTCGGGAGAGTCGAGCGTCTACCCGCAGTGCCAGATCGATGAGGCTGTTGAGATCTGCGGGTAGATCCAGGGCGTAGATCTCACGTTGGACGCGGTTAGCCAGCCCATGCAGAAACATGTCCCACTGCGCCTCCTCGTTCCATCGGCACTCCGCCGCCAGGGTGCGAAATTCAATAGAAAAGTCTGAGACGGATCTCTCCCCCTGTTTGAGATCCGTCAAGCGCCGCGCGGCCTCCCTCCCAGTGGCCGCGCGGTCAAACACCCGCTTCATCTCGGTGGAGAGCGCCGAGAACGAGGCACAACACGGATCTTGGTTCTCCCATACCGCCGTGCCCCACAGTGCCGCCCTCCCCGTTAACAGGGTGAGCGCGAACGCCACCTTGCTTTCCTCACTAGTAAACGTGCAAGGTTGCAACGAAAAGTGCATGGAACATCTAGTGAGGAAAGCCCGGCAGAAGTTCGGCTCACCGCTGTAAAGCTCTGGTGGGGGAAGGCGGGGTTCGGGTGACTGGGCAGCCCCGGATGGTTCATAATGGGCGGGCGGCATGGGTGGTGGGATTGGCGCAGTGGGTAGTTGCCAGTTCTGTATCCGCTGGGTGAGCTCAGATACCTGCGCCACAAGAGCTCGGACCGCTGTTCCCGTATCCGCCGAGCTCTTCTCCTGGGTCTCCAGCCGAGAGATGCAGGAACGTAAAGCCTCCTCGGCCGTGAGTGGGGTAGAGCCTGCTGCTTCCATGAGTGGTCTGATAGTTCTGTGATGATAATGAATGAGATAGGAAGCAAAAGCAGTGTGAACACATATATTTATTAACGACAAATATGGTGAACACAAACTCCGTGAAGACAATGATGAACTCCGTGGGTGATGATGTTATCTCTCGGCTGGGTGGCGCAGTGGCTTGATGGCTTGGTGATGACGTGGCGTGAATCTCCCGTGATGAATACAAATCCAGTGACGATCAACGGCGAAATAGACAATCCAACATGAACAAGACCAAGACAAACCAACACGACAGTCCGACATCCAGATCAACTATCAGACAGGGAAGGAGAGAATGAGGTGAGTATATGTAGCTGATGGTAATGTGTGACACCTGGTGCGGGGACTGATTAGCAGCTGAATCCAATGAGCATGACAAACCACATGAAAGACACCAAATCACAAGACCTGAGAATGCAGCCGATCCATGCACCGTGACAGGTGTATTAAAGGTATTTTGTTTTCAAAACATTTAACTTCACTAAAATCATAACACTAATACAACATGACATATTTGATTTTTTTTCTGATGGATGTACTTCTAGTTAAAGTTTCTAATAAACTGTTTATTGTGTCTTGTATTTATTAGCCAAACTTTTCAATGTTAACAAAAGAAGATGTTATGTTAAATGTTAAAAAAAGAGGAGTAACAGCTGAATATGTTTTTTCCAATTAACGAAACTGAAAAGGTCATAATCAATGGACTATTTTCCTTTTAAATTTGCCATCATACAACCTTGGTAAACATTACACAGCAGCATTGACTAGTTTAATGTGAATTTAATGGCAAGGTATATAAAGCATAGTCTTATAAATGAACATTAATAAAGAATATTATTAATAGATCTACAATGTTAGTAACTTTAGAAAAGCATCATCACATGAGTACGAAATTCTATTCTATATACAACATTTCTATGATATATTTGTGATTCTAGAGAGCAGTGCACCAATGGGACTTTTATTTTGCTCTGGTGATGTGACGTCATAAAGATGCGCCGAGCTCCTCGTCTGTTTGTGATTCGCCTGAAGAAAGGTTTGTGCTTTTAAAGTTTTTAAACAAATGGACATTGTTGCGTTTTTAAAGCGTTTTTACAAGCTATGTAAAATAAATCATCCTTATTAAATATAACGTTGAAATTCTTTAACCAGTGTTACTGAAGACGTTAGCCTTTAGTAACAGCCTTTAGTCTCAGTTCGCTCTCTATATCATGAATCAATCGTGTGATGATAAGAAGTGATGAGAGAAACTGAGAATCCGAATCATTTGAATCGAATCATTTGTGAAATGATTCAGTGATTCGATTCAGCGGCACGCGGACTACAAACGACAACAACAAACACAAACGAGTGAATCACAACCGAGAATGATTTCATGAGAGTGTAATAAATTAGATATGATGTACAAATAATTGAATACCAAATATAAATCAAAATAGCCTAAAATTATGATCTAAATATGAACCTTTGGTGTTATTTGTATATATTTTATAGTTTTTATATATTAATTAGTCTACTCTCTGACTGTCTAACTAGTGCACTGACTACTGAACTAGGAGCTGAATGACAAGCAGAGATCTAGTTTGCATAGATTTGTCTTTCTATTAATTATTCTCATCTTAAACAGGACACAGTGAACAAACAGAAAAACTCCTGAAGAATCAACAGAGATCCACTTGGCACACTATTATAAAGATGGCATTTATTAAAGAGGAGAGTGAAGACATGAAGATTTTAGAAACATTCAGAGTCAAGCATGAAGATACTGAGGAACAAACAGGTTGGTTTTTATTCTCAAAGCTGGACTCACTCATTTGATCCTTATTAAAATGTCCAGCTCTATAGAAAAAAAAACATATTTTGTGTAACATTAAACACAGTATCTACTTTTGATTAGAAAACAATGAAAGCGGTATCTGACCAAAAAAAAAAAATGTTATTTTGCTTGAAGCAAACAATGACACTTCAGTTTTTAACTTGACATTTGTTTTATTGTAAGTGATTTTTTTCTGCTGTCATCAAAAGTGTGATATTAAAATGTAAATAGCAGTGAATGTTCATTACAACAAGCAATAAATAATCATATTTCAGAAACACCAGCTTGTAGCTTGTTAACTGGAGATGCAGGACAGCCACATAGTAGTGCATTACAATAGTCCAGTCTAGACGTCATGAATGCATCAAATAACTGTTCTGCATCTGAAACAGGTAACATGTTCTGTAATAGTTATTCATCTTGTATTTTAAATATGAAATGACGTTACATGTACTTTGTTACTCTCCAACTCTGGAGCCAAACAATAAAATAGAAACCGAAAATCTCTCATCGTAACCTTTGTGGGTTTAATTAGGAAATATTTCTTACTTGAATGCTGCTTTTAAATTCTCTAACGTGAAGATAAACAAGGCAGATTATGTGTGGGTTTTTTAAAAGGAGTGGTTTTTTATCATTATATGGTAGTTGTGATAAAAGCACAACAATATACATGTTACAAATAATTGTTTTTAGTTATAGCTATAATTAATTATTAAAATTGGAAGGAAATGCGTTTAATAGAGACAGATCAGTAGCAGTATTTGTATCAATGAGACTGGTTTTCAAAAACAATTGGCTACTTGGTAAAAAGATGCCAATAAGCCACATATTTTAAATGTACAATCTTTATGTTTTCTTACATCAATTTGGAGATTCAATGTGAAATTGTTTATTGTCAAATAGTTTTTTAATTAATTGACAGCATTAGTCTAAGTGTTTTGATGTCTGTTGCTTTGTGCCTTTAAACTGTTGTTAACTTACATTTTTCTCATTTCACCTCAGACCTGATGGCACTGAAAGAAGAGAGTCAAGAACTCAACGAAACAGAAGAGAAAGATGATTTCAAAACTGAAGTAAAATCAATTAGTTGCTCACAGAATAAAAAAACATCCTCACCAGAAATAAATCAAAAACCACAAAGTACAAATCTTAATTCTAACATGAGAATTCAGACTGGAGAGAAACCTTACAGCTGCCAACAGTGTGGGAAGAGTTTCATCTTAAGTGGACATCTTAACAGTCACATGAAAATTCACATTGAAAAGAAGCCGGTAATATGCCCTCAGTGTGGAAAGAGTTTTACAAAGAAAAAAAACCTTACTGTCCACATGAGAATTCACACTGGAGAGAAGCCTTTCATCTGTAAACTGTGTGGGAAGAGTTTTACACAGAAACAAAACCTTACTGTCCACATGAGAATTCACACTGAAGAGAAGCCTTACTCCTGCAAACTCTGTGGGGAGAGTTTCTCACAAAAAGGAGTTCTTGAGACTCACATGAACATTCACACCCAAAAAAAGCCGTTCATATGCCCTCAGTGTGGAAAGAGTTTTACAAACAAAAATAACCTTACTGTCCACGTGAGAACTCACACTGGAGAGAAGCCTTTCATCTGTAAACTGTGTGGGAATAGTTTTACACAGAAACAATACCTTACTGTCCACATGAGAATTCACACTGGAGAGAAGCCTTTCATGTGCAAACAGTGTGGGAAGAGTTTTTCACGAAAAGGAGTTCTTAAGACTCACATGATAATTCATACCGATAAGAAGCCATTCATATGTCCTGAGTGTGGAAAGTGTTTTACACTGAAAGGTACGCTTGATAACCACATGAAAATTCACACTGGAGAGAAACCTTTTAACTGCGCTCAGTGTGGAAAGAGTTTCAAGTATAAAACAAGCCTTGATGTTCACTTGAGCATTCACACTGGAGAGAAACCTTACACCTGTGAACAGTGTGGAAAGAGTTTCACGCTTAAAGTAAACCTTAAGGTACACATGACAGTTCACACTGGAGAGAAACCGTACAAGTGTGTTCAGTGTGAGAAGAGTTTCACATGTCAGAGCAACATGAAACGTCATTTGCAAACTCATTCTGGAAAGGAACTGCCATTTTCTTTAATGCAAGAAGAGGTTTAGAAAAAGGAGCAATTTCTAGAATCATCTGCTCATTCATTTTGAAAGACATTCAAGTGTAGTCAAAGTAATAAAAACATTTTCCATCACACTTACAGATATGTGAAAAATCATGCAAATGTCAGACTTTGCCTGTGTTCCTTGTTCAAGAGTGTAATGAGAAAAAAGGTGTGTGAAATCAAGGATGTTGCTAAATGTGGGATGCATTTGATCACTTTCATGCATCCTTCATCTCTTTTTGTTTACCATAAGGCTTTTTTTTTAACTGTGGCCATACCTGATCATCTGCTTTACTGTAGTTTCAAATATTAAGTTATATATATATATATATATATATATATATATATATGTGATTACAGTAGATTCCCTCAAAGTGTGACTATGACGAGTATGTCACTCAATTCCATGTGTTGATTTCTCTGTATCAAAATATTAGACAAACTTTTACCTTGCTCGGAAAAGCAATGTAACCTGAAGATTATAAATGAATTGACATAAACTGAACAAAATTGATTTTAAGTGTGTTTTAGCTTATTGTTAAGTTGATCTCAATGTAATGTTGTTATATCTGTTTACGTTTATGGACTTTATCAGGAGAAGCATTGAAATATTATACTAGGTTTGTGCAGGTCTGTTTTTTAATCTGCACAGTTCATTCTTTGTTGTGCTTCCAGTAGCCTATATTTACAGTAGATATACGTACTGTTTACTTTCTAATTGTTTTGCTACAATAAACGATCCTAAGCAGTTGATCTTCATTAATTTTCTTGTTAATTATACATAAAATAAAGTATTTTTAAAAAATTGATTAACCAGTTGTATTCAGCAGTAAAAATTTTCATACCCCTCCTCCATCTATGCACAAATAGCTTCTCATCAGCCCATTATATTTATTTTCTTTTGGCTACCCAGCCAAGCTCCATTTTACAACTCATCACTTTAAGCACATACTTCAAACACTTCATTCTCATTTGCACAGCATTTTTTCTGTTGCCAAATTACACAGTTCGCTCATACACTGTTCACACAGTGTGTAAAACTTTTCACTCTTTGCACTTTCAGCCTCTACAATCTCAGTACTTTAAGAACCTATCAGCTCTTGTCTTGATTTCAAGATGTGGTCCACTTCTTTTTGTACAGCTTATAGCCTTATATCACTATTACCTTCATAGTGTCACGACTATATGTAACAAAGAGGTTAGAATTAAATGAAAGTTCTTTAATAAAATCCACACAGGTAATCAGGGGAACATATATCCAATAGAATCTAAAGACATTTAAGACAAACAGAAACAAAGAAAGGTGAAGAATAAGTCTGTAAACTTGATATAACTCCCCTTTCCCAGAGGGTACATCTGACGCAGTATCATAATCAACTGGGGAGGGGGATTGGCCCCCTGGAGGCTGCTAACTGAGGGAGACATAGAAGGTTATCTAGGGCAAATCAAGGACCTCAAAGAGCCATGGTGGATCAGGGTGCTGCTTGGGGGCCATGGCGGATCAGGGTGCTGCTTGGGGGCCATGGCGGATCAGGGTGCTGCTTGGGGGGCCATGGCGGATCAGAGTGCTGCTTGGGGGGGCCATGGTGGATCAGGGTGCTGCTTGGGGGGCCATGGTGGATCAGGGTGCTGCTTGGGGGGCCAGGGTGGATCAGGGTGCTGCTTAGGGGGCCATGGTGGATCAGGGTGCTGCTTGGGGGGCCATGGCGGATCAGGGTGCTGCTTGGGGGGCCATGGCAGATCAGGGAGCTGTACAGACAGTTCGGGGAGCCATTGTTGAATTACAAAAGCTCGGGAAGCCGTGGTGGAGCAAACCGTTTAGGAAGACATGGTGGATCATGAAACTTGGAAAGCCATGGCGGAGCAGCCTATATGGCCTCGGCCTCAGCACTCAGCCTGGCCCTTAACCACTTACCAAACTGACATTCAATTCACCTTTATGGCGAGACACGACAGGCAAAAACATTGTTTTTTTTTTATTGGTCAATTTTGAGATTTTTGGATATCTGTCTTCAATAACGTGTCTTCTTTTAGACTTGTGGTGAAAAAAAGTCAGAAATACACATTTAGGTCTTTATTTTACTGCACTTTGTCTGTTTGCGTCTGTAGATTTCTCATAAATTCAACAAAAGTTGGCATTCTAAATCAACATGCTGCTCCGCGATCTCTGCCTGTACCTAGTCATCACGTACACTGCTGGAAAGCTCTCTCTCTTCTGTACAATGCTGTCGGATCCAAATATGCGCAAATGCACAATCTCATTGGCTGAAGATAATTTCTGACAATGTGATTCGTTCAGAATCGTCACATGGTATGCTTTGACGCTTCCTTGTTTGGTTTAGCTTTCCGCGGGATCTTTTGAGTGAATGAATGAAAATGACTTCGCGTCAATCATCGCATTTGTCACTTGCAAGGGGGAAAGGAAAATTAGTGATGGATTACTCAGTGAAATGCACTCGGGAAGCGCATCTGAACCTAAGCTGTCAATGGGAAACCAGGGTGGTTTAGTGAAGGAAAATGCCTTTTGCTCCCCGTGCTCTTGGATTCGCCAATGAATAGACGCTTACAACAGTTAAAGTAAGTAAAAATAATGCAAAGTTTAATGTAGAATCAGATCAGCTTCTTCTGAGCTCAGGATTTCAGAACAGCCAATATCAAATATGACATTCTGGGCAGTCCAGAAATGTCTCACAAAACTAAAATATGCATTTATATTCTTGATTCTGCAGGCCTCTCCTCCTGATATCGTTCAACCATTCTCCTCCAATCAGGGCCTGATATCGCCAACCCGTTCCTGCACAGAGAAGAAAATACAGCCCCATCCCATTCTTTTTCTTAGAGTGACCAAAAGTCTAGTCTAAAGTGACCTTCAAATTGCTACTACTTTTGCAGGGCTTCTTTTCTCCTACGTGCCTGTAAACAAAGGTTTCTCAGAGAGAGTTCGCATATACACACACACATTTTACTAAACAGATTCTGTTACATAGTGTACACTTTGTCTTTTCATAAGCATAGAACGTTTCGTCTTCTCATAAGCACAGAACATCCAAAACACAAATTTAAAAGCATTTTCATAAAAGTATTTTCTACAATTCCCTCTCTTGATCTCAAAGAGATCACAACTCCTCCAATATTTCCACCAGCTCTTCACCCTCATCCTCTTCCTCTCTTGGAGCAGCCAACAGTGGCATCTGATAGGGGGGTGGACTGTCTTTCTTCTCAATTGCTGTCACTATCAACCTGTTAATCAAACTCCTCATACAAGGTATACAACAACATCCACAGGTCACCAGTATTCCCAAAAATATCCCTGCAGAGGTCAAAATAGATACCATCACCTCTTTCCATGCCCCAAACACATCCTCCATCCACCTTGTCACTGCATTGTCCACCCCTGAGTTAGCTTTCATCTCGTTTGATAACTCCTTTAACCCTTCCAATGCCCTAGATACAGATCCATCAGGTGCTGTGTTATTTGGAATAATTGTGCAGCAGGTGTCTTTAAACATTGCACACAGTCCTCCCTTCTCAGTTAACAACATGTCCAGTGCCAACCTATTTTGTATGGTCATCAGAGAAGTGGCAGCCAATTGTTCTCTCAACCCTTCTACAGCATCCCTAGTTAAATTTGACAGCCTTTGCACGTTATAGTGAATGTAATTGATTCTATCTACATTTTTGTTGGGGGTTATAGGAAACAGAGCAGATATCACAGGGATATTTTCAAATCCTGCAGCCACTTGGTCAGCCAATTTGTACTCAGCAGGAACACCTCTGGGGACCCCAATAGAATCTATGTAAGTAGGACTATTTCTAGTAAGGTCAAAATCACTATGCATAGACCTTTTCTTTCTCTTGTTGTTTCCTGTTCTTGGCCTGTTTCCTACCATTATCATGGGTACTGCTACTCTTACCATGGCACACAGTCCTTCCATTGTTGGTTCTATCCTAGTCAATGCAATCTTTTCCCCACATGCAAAATAAAGTCCCTCTCTTGCCCACTGCCCTATTTTCTTATGTCCATCAGCTACTGTAATTTCGCACCAATTTCTCTGAAAAGAGCCCACCAATGTTTTAGATTTGCCAGTGGAAGTGAAATTAAAACATGTGTAGTTCCCTTTTCTTCTAATCAAGGGAACCCCTAGTGATGACCCATTACCTGTAACAGGGTACAATTTACTTAAAGATGAGCAATTGGCTGGATTTTGTTGTTTTGTTAATCGTAGGATGCAATCGTATCCCCATTGATCGTTTACATACAATGGGGCAGGCTCAGTATTCAATTGAGGTCTCCCAGCTGCACATGCTAAACATCCTTCAAAACCTAAATTTGTGGATGCTTCATGAACCCATTCCAACCAGAGGTTGGACTCATGATAACCAGTTTCTAGGGTCATTACATCTAAAGGGGTCAAGTTGCTATAATCCGTGCTTTTCAATACTGTTTCTTTTTTCCTTAAATCAACAATTATGGGGGCTGGTGTTACTTCTGGCTCTTGGACTAAAATTTTAATTAAACCCAATGGATCTGTCCCTGACACATCTACCCCTAGTGTAATGAAAGTTTCAGAGCTGTCAGGACCATCTTTCAGTGACATTATCAGCGTGTTTTTCCAGCTCCCCCAGCTATGTTGGTATCCTCTAAATAGTTTAAGTCTGTTCTGAATACTATTCTGGCTAGTTAGTGGGCTATTGGTTAACATCTTTTTAGTGTACCCTGGCTTGGTCATCCAATTAACATCGTGCCATGTGTGACACCATGGCCCAGTTGGTTTTGTTCCTGTTGTTGGCCACAGGCAGCCATAGACATCATACCCTCTCCATCCCAGTGCATCACCCCCACAATCTATCACTTGACACAGATCAAATTCCCACAGGCCATCCTTCCCTTTCTCCCTTACCAGTGTCAATTTCACCCCAGCCCCACCTCCTGTCAACACACTCCTTTTCCCTTTCTGTGTGTTTTGCCCCATCAATCCCCATATTATTACCCCTATGATTATTGTCAAGCTCAATACCCAACATCCCACTATTCTATTCATCTTTGTGTTGTTCATTTTACCACCACCACTATTTGAATCTCCCCGTTTTTGAACACCCTCTCTAGGATATTCTGTACAGTTTCAAACTGTAATTTATCAAGGCCACACCCTAGTTTGGGGACTGCTAATGTTTTCACTTTGTCTTTTAGGCACTGCAGTTTTAGATCTTCTAAACTCTTCTCTAAGTCTTCATATGTGGGCAGGTCCCTGCACCACCACTTTGTGATTAAATGATAAATCACCTTTTTACCGTGTGTTGTTTTCACACACTGGCCAGACTGACCAATTGTTTTCTCTAGTGCCTCTGTACCATATCTTTCACGAATTTGTCTAGCAACCCCTGCTCCTAATGCATAGTCAGCACTGATGCAATGTGCAATGGGTATGTGTTCAGGTACCTCTAGCAGATCTCCGTGTCTGATCAATATAGGGTGTGTGTGTGTTTGAACAAGTTGGGTGTGTGTGTTTGTTTCTGTTTGTAATGTTTTGTCTGTTTCTGTCTCTGTTGGTGGACAAATGGATGTCTCTGTTCCTTGTCTTGGAGGATCTGGTTGGTTTTCACCTGGGTCCCTCTCTGCACTTCGGGCTTCCTCTTCACCCTCTCTTTGACCTTCAAAAAGGTCAACTCGTGTGTCTTCCAGGGACCTGGCTGGTGGGGGACAGAACATACATGCAGACAAATGATACCAAGTATTTCTTTTACCTGCTAGTTGTACACAGTGAGAGGTACGAGCAGTAACTCTCAGTGGTTCTGACCACCTAGGAGTAGACCATTTTCGTTTAAGTTGTTTTAATCTCACCCACAGGTCTGTAGAGGCCGGTTGTACAGTGCCAGTGGTCTGCTCACTAGGCCAGGATTTCTGTGGACAGAACATGTTAATCACAGCACTTACTTTGTCATGGTATTGGCGTGGTTCATCCAGCGTCCAGTCAGTGCTAAACACAGCCCATGGACCTGGGAATTGCCTGCCTGTGGTCAATTCAAATGGAGTGAAACCAGTTGACCTGTTAATAGAACATCTGACCGACATCAGAGCCATGGGCAAGGCATCAACCCAATTCAGGTTTGTAGTTGCACAGATTTTTGCCAATTTGTTTTTTAAGGTCAAATTCAGTCTTTCAACTTTCCCTTGGCTCTGAGGATGGTAGACTGCCCCATATTTGTGTTTGAGGCCTAGGGCTGCTTCCACTGCAGCAAGGTGCTCATTTTTGAAGTGAGAGCCATTGTCTGATCTAACTGTTTTTGGGAAACCATGCCGTGGAATGTATTGATTTACAAGGCATTTAATTACTGACATGGCATCCTCTTTTGCACATGGGAATGCCTCAGGCCAGCCACTGTACTGGTCCACCATTACCAGCAGGTACCTTTTCTTATGTACTGGGGTGATCATGTCAGTGAAGTCTATCACCACAGTGTGGCCTGGTCCCTTGTCTGTTGGGAAGTGTCCAGCCTCTGGTTTGGTAGTTGGACGTACATTAAAAGCAGCACACACTTGGCATGATGATATTACTTCACTGACCATGTGTGGCATGAATGGATGCCACCATTGTTTAACTCGTCTGGTCATGTCTCTTTCATTACTATGAGCCACTGAATGTGCTTCTTGTAGTACTTTTCTAGCCACTGATGCTGGTAATGCTATCCTACCATCTGGTCCCTCCCATACGTCCCTATCCTTACTTTTCTTCCCACCCTTTTCCTGCCACACTGTTTTCTCCTCAGGTGCAGCTGTGGATTGTTCATTACGCAAGTAGTCAGTTGTTAAATGTTCTGCCAAGTCTCCTAGCTCATCAGTGGGGGTTACCAGCATTTGTAATGGTTTATACCCTGCCCTCTGTTTGGCTGCCTGATCTGCAGCATCATTTCCCTTTGACACTGAGTCCTGGCCTTTGGTGTGAGCAGCACATTTAATGATAGCTAGTTCTCTGGGTTGCATAATAGCTTCAAGCAAGGCTGCTGCTTCTGTTGCATGCTTGATAGGCTTGCCTGTAGATGTCACAAAACCTACCCTGGCCCACCCTGGTAATTCCACAGTTGCTGCCCCTACAGCATACGCAGAGTCCGAGTATATATTTACACGTTTGTCTTTTGCCAAATTCAGAGCCCCTACCAATGCCAAAAGTTCAGCTCTCTGAGCTGAGGGGCGTTCTGACAGTAATTTTGTTTCAACTACTGTGTATTCAAGGCCTTTCTGTTCTACTATTGCATAACTAGCTGACAGGGTGCCCATTTCTGTCCTGAAACAACAGCCATCACAAAACAGGACCATGTCTGGGTCTGTCAGAGGGATAGTGCTCATTCCCTCCCTCACCTGTTCTTCCTTTTCTGTCCTGGGGGCACATTCATGAGGTTCACCTTCCCCTATCAAATCTGCCATGTTGACCCCCTTGTGTTCATGTACAATGTGAGGTGCAGTCAAAATTCTTATCAGTTTGTTTTGTCTCTGTGCTGAGAAGGTGAAGGCAGAAGAGGTTATGAAAGCCACCACTGAATGAGTGGAAAGTATGTGCAAGGGATGGCCCATGACTATGTGTTCTGTTTTCTCTACCATTTTGGCCAATCCCGCAGCATATCTTGCACAAGGTGGTTGTTTTTGTTCCACCTTGTCCAGCGGTGCACTTACATAGCTCAAAACCCTTCTCTGCTGGTGTTGCTTTTGGTACAATATACCACTTACAGTAGAGTCAGTAGTGCTGACATCTAAATAAAATGGCAACTGGTGATTTGGTGTCTGTAATGCAGCAGCCTCAGCTAGGTCAGTTTTTAATGTGATGAATGTTTGTTCTGCCTCTGTTGTCCATTTCAACTGACTTCCACTGTTCTTCAGCCCTACTTCTTTTGCCAATGACCTCAAAATTGTAGTTCTTTCTGAGTAGTCAGGGATGTACTGCCTACTGTACCCCACCAACCCTAGAAATGACAGCATGTCTTTTACCTTAGTGGGCTTTGGGTGTGATAGAATTGCTTGCCTGGTCTCGTCAGACAGTCCAGTGCCAGCTCTCCCTACTATCCTTCCCAGAAAAGTTACTTCTGGTCTGCTTACCTGGATTTTTTCCTTGCTGACCTTCAACCCAGTTTTGGCTAACAACTGTAGCACCCTTCTTGTATCTGTCAAACACATTTCATTGGAGCAAGAAGCAATCAAAAAATCATCAACGTACTGGACCAGTATGGACGTGTCATGCAGATGGCAAGAGTCCAGTAAATCCCTAAGTTTCTGGTTGAAAAGGCCAGGACTTAGAACAAACCCTTGTGGCAAGCGGTTGTAAGTGTATTTTTCTCCTTTGTAGCTAAATGCAAAAATTTCTTTGCAATTGCTGGCTAGTGGTATACAGAAAAATGCATTGGCCAAGTCTATACACGAGAAATGGGTGTGGCTTGGGGTCAATTTTGCCAGGATGGTGTATGGGTTTGGGGTAGGCAGAGTAGGGGTAGTGACTATTTCATTAATTTTTCTGAGGTCATGTACCATACGATATTTACCTGTGGTCTTTTTCAAAACTGGCAGTATTGGGGTGTTCCAGTCAGATACTGTCTTGCACAACACTCCTGCCTGTTCCAGACTAGAAATTGTCTCTCCTATCCCTTCACTGGCCTCATAGCTGATCTTATACTGTCTGATGTTTACTATTTCTGGGCTGTCAATTTCAAATGTTACTGGGGTGGTGTCCCATTTTCCCACATCCCCAGGACCTATTGACCATAGGCTAGCAGGCATTTCCTCCAGCATTGCATCTGCTCCCTCCCCATTTTCTCGTGTCACTATCTCAGTCCTACAGACTCGCTCTGCTTGGTATACTGCCTCATCTGTTGTTTCTATCCCTAGCCTGTAGCTTTCTGTACATTTTGAAAATTCCCACCCATTGTACAAATTTTCCCAATCTGTCACTTTTCTCAATCTCCTAACCATAGGGCCTAAAGCCTTTGCTTCGTGATATGGGCTTACCCAGAGGGATACATGAGGGTAGGAGGATTCCCCCATTTCAAAATACCCCTCTTGTTCTTCGGTCAACACTACTTCAGCAGCTACCCCTTCTGGTCCTACGTATAGGTTAGTACAGCTTACTTCAGTGATTTTTCCTTTTAGTTCATTGAATTCTTGTTCATATATTTCATCCTCACTGGTGTCACAATACAATGTACAGTGCCAGGGGTCCGAGGGTGCTTCGAAACTATACAAGGAGCTAATCCACCCCTGCCAGTGATACAGCAGCTCTAGTAGCTGTGTGCCCACCGTGAGTCTTAACCAATAAATGTTTGCTGTTATTTTTCTGGTCGCCTGTACCACCCATTGCCCCTTAGCCAGGTCAGTCTGTTGATTAAAAGAACAATTCGTCTTCAACCCATTTGGAAATATGACTATTATGCCTACCGGGCTACAGAGGATTTTAACTCCTAATTTTATCAGTAAGTCACGACCCAAAAGAGCAGAGGGAACATTTGCAGAGCACAGAAATGGATGCAATATGGTTTGCCCTGCCACTTTGATTTTTAGTGGTTTTGTAAGTGGCCATTTCTCAGTTTCCCCAGAGAACCCCCTCACTTCTTCACATTGTGTAGACAGTGAGTTGTCCTCCACCATCTCTCTCTGGATAGTGGAGAAAGTGGCCCCAGTGTCCACCAGGGCCTGTACTGGCTGGTCATCTACCAGTATTGTAAGAAGGGGTTCAGCCAGGGCCCCTTCACTGGTTCTCTGTGGGTCTCGTCAATAGTTCGCATGATCTGGCTGGCCCCAGACTGGGCTTTGTCTGGGCACCTGTTGGTTGCCAGGCCATGGGCCATTTTGCCTGGGAACACCTCTACCTCTTCCCCCTTGAGGCCCTCCTCTCCCAGGAGCCCGTCCCCGTGCAGGAGGTTGTCCCCTTTGCCCTCTGGCATTATGTGGGCAATCACGCCTCCAGTGATCTTGTGCTCCACAACTAAAACACCCCTGGTCTCTTGGTCGTGCTAAAACACCCGTGACCTCCCTACCATATGTGGCAGGAGGTGGCCAATCTGGCATTGGGTCATATGGGTAGTCAGGGAACCCATGTTGGCTATTAATTTGTCCAGTAACTGGGTGGACATTGTACACTGGTGGTCTGGCACTATCAGATGCTCCTGGCACTGTCATAACTGGTAGCTGCAAGGTGTCTTTGGGTTTCTTTTTATTTTTGTCTTTCTCTGTCTCTATTTGCATTTTTAACAGCTGGGTTTTTAATTTTTCTATTTCAGACTCTTCTCTTCCTTGTTTTTCTACAGCTCTATCCACATGGTGTATAAAATGTCTAACCCAAGTTTCTCCATCTCCCCCACTCATGTCTGGACTATTTTCTATTGCAGCCACAGCACTGGCTGGAACCCCTTTTACCACAGCCTGTCTGTAAAATTCTTTACATATTTCTCTAGCATCAGGACTTTCCCCAGTTCTGTCCTCCCATTCAGCCTCACACCTATGCAAATATGCTGAAGCAGATTCCCCTGGCTGTATTTTAAATTTTATACTCTGGTAGGTCAGTTTTGGTGTTGGGTACAACTTTCTCATTGCAGTTCCTACATCAGTAAGATGTGCAAGCAGAGGCCTGTCATTTCCCTCTTTCAAGATTCCTGCTTCTGATTCTAGTTGTTCTACCTGTGTTTTGGTCAAAATGTTTCCCCATAGTGCCCTTAAATCCCCCAGTGCCAAATCAACCCCATGGGTCAGTGTTACAAC
Organism: Garra rufa; assembly: GCF_049309525.1. NCBI lineage: Eukaryota > Metazoa > Chordata > Actinopteri > Cypriniformes > Cyprinidae > Garra > Garra rufa. Next base: position 69,240,442 of record NC_133362.1, read on the forward strand.
CTTGGTCAACCATCTCTGTCCCCCTTTGGTTATTTCTGGGAGTTTGCTTAATACAGAGTTCATGTCAGAGTGCCCCCAGGGCTTATACTCTTGTCTGAAACCTCCTGGAGCCCTAATCAATGGATATTGGGAGGCTGGCGCTGTTCTCAGCTGTCCTAGTTGTGCTAATGCAGTGGCCCCTTGTGGTACTCTAGTCTCTACTCTAGCAGGAGGCCAGTTACAGGCTCCTCCATTTGAGCATGTGTCTAAAACATTGTCTTCTTGCCCCCCTATTCCCCCCACCAAGCTTTCTTCGTCAACTCTGTCTGGGTAGCCCACTTCCAAATTAACACCTGTTACTATGACTTGTTCCCTGTCTCCACCATTTCTACTGCTTGTCCTGCTCTTGTGGTCTGAAGACCTGTCTGATGCTAAGCTCATTGGTCTCTCACCCATTACTGACCCTTTATTTCCTACATCTTCCTCTTCCCCATGGTGCCCCCTAGAAGTGTTTTCTAGATCTATCTCTAGTTCAGATACCTCCTGTCTGGTCTTTTCTAATTCAGCCTTGACTTTTCTCAAGTTTTTATCTAATTGTTTCTCAACTTGAGCTTTAATGACCTGCTCTATTTTTTGATCAGTTTCCATCTTTTCCAGCAGTCGCAAATCTCTATCTGCCTCACTCTCTTCTACTTCTATTAAGCCCCCTTCTATGATGAATTTGTTGTCTTTATTTGCCTGCTTGGTGGTTGTGGCTACTTCTCCACTTTTTACAACATACACAGGCATTTGCATAGGAGCAGATGCTGAAGTGGTACTGCTCTTTTCTACATATGGTGGTGGTCTTTCTATGCCAGCTGTTGGAGGGCCCTCTTTCTGTTCTGCCCATGTGGTGCATTTAACCCTGGTTACCATTGCTGAGGCTACTCTACTCCATTTTCTCAGATTGCTTTCTGCTTTTTCTATTTCCCTACATACTTTTCTTTTCTTCCACACACTGACTGCATCTTTTTCTTTCTGTAATCTCTTTAGCTCAGTTTCTGCCCTTTTCTCTTCATTCAAAATTGCTTGTAACATTTTACCTTCATTTTTAGTTTTCTCATTCCACCCATGAAGGCCTGCTAAATGACACCAGACTCCCTCAAGCTGTTTTTCTAGTTTCTTTCTGTCTTTTGGTTCAGCTTGATGCATCATCTGGCTACAGATGGCATCCCACACTCCCTTATATGTACTCATTTTATTAAAGGTTTTGTTTCTTTTAATGGATCACACTTCTCACAGTCCTCTCTATGCCCTAATAGTCTACAAACCCACCACCTAGGAACGTTCTTAACTCTTTTTCTACTAGTAGGAAATATCAGTTCTAACACCATCTGCTAATTAGGATCTCTCCATTCATACATTCACTTTCAAATTTTATTTTCTTTCATACAGTCCCTTTATCATAGGGCTCATCAATTTTCCCCCCTCTCTGAGCCGTAAGAATGCTGCGTCCGTTCCTACCAGGTCACACTTAAGTGACGGTCCAGAGAAGGTGCGCAGCACTCCAACCTCCCAGATACGGAGTAGTTCACACTCACACACACTTTCAGAGATCGTTCAGTACACAGACACTTTTGCACGTTAACCACGCCGGGATTTTACAGGATTTCTTATGAGTTTTTATAAAATTACTTTAACCAAGCCTGGTCAACTCAATCCTAACCTTGCCAGGATTTTACAACTACCTTTTAACCTTTTACGATATCCTTTTAAACTGATCTGATTCTTTTTGTATAAAATTGCTTTTACATTGGTGTTCAATCCACTCTCAACCTTAAAATTTGGATAATTCCAATTTCGCAGTACTTTTATGAAAAAGGTGACTGCTTACCTTGTTTTAGATGCTCTGCAGAGAGGTTGAGACTGGACCGTTCCCCAACGCCCGTCAGCGTCGTGGCGAATCCGGGTGCCCCCTCCAATTGAAGGAAAATGCCTTTTGCTCCCCGTGCTCTTGGATTCGCCAATGAATAGACGCTTACAACAGTTAAAGTAAGTAAAAATAATGCAAAGTTTAATGTAGAATCAGATCAGCTTCTTCTGAGCTCAGGATTTCAGAACAGCCAATATCAAATATGACATTCTGGGCAGTCCAGAAATGTCTCACAAAACTAAAATATGCATTTATATTCTTGATTCTGCAGGCCTCTCCTCCTGATATCGTTCAACCATTCTCCTCCAATCAGGGCCTGATATCGCCAACCCGTTCCTGCACAGAGAAGAAAATACAGCCCCATCCCATTCTTTTTCTTAGAGTGACCAAAAGTCTAGTCTAAAGTGACCTTCAAATTGCTACTACTTTTGCAGGGCTTCTTTTCTCCTACGTGCCTGTAAACAAAGGTTTCTCAGAGAGAGTTCGCATATACACACACACATTTTACTAAACAGATTCTGTTACATAGTGTACACTTTGTCTTTTCATAAGCATAGAACGTTTCGTCTTCTCATAAGCACAGAACATCCAAAACACAAATTTAAAAGCATTTTCATAAAAGTATTTTCTACATTTAGATATAAGCCAATCTATAAATAAAGTGCACTCTACACAACAGTGGCTGCTTGTTCATGCTGCGCGACTGAATGAGCTGATTGGTGATTTAACTTGTCCAAATTGTGGTATGTCAGGGCTAAAAATTTATATAGATCCACAGAATCAAGGGTTCTGTAGCAGTTTATTGCTAGAGTGCTGTCTGGGTAAAGATGACAAGGAGCGTGTACACGTCTACCCGACTTCGGGATGAGTCCAGAAACGACGTTGCATTTGACGTGAATGTGCGAATGGTCCTCTTGGCACACGAGTTAGGATTGGGAAATGCAGCTCTCAGAAAAATCAGCAAGGTGTTGGGGCTCCCTGGCCTTCACCTTAAAACGTATCAGAGGCACGGCAAGAGAGTGACAGGTAGGCTATGGAAACAGGATTGTAGCCTATCCCAAAAATTGAAGCAGTCTGTAGAATTTCTAATGTCAGAAATAGCCCAATACGTGTGGCTGTTACCACCTTGTAACATATTATAACTAGGGCCGGGACTTTAACGCGTTAATTTAGATTAATTAATTACACAAAATTAACGCGTTAAATTTTTTTAACGCATTTTAATCGCACTTAATTTTGCACCGCGGAACGTTTCTCACTGGATGAGTTTCAGCGGACCGATTATACTGGAGCACCAACTAGCGTTCAGACCAAAGGAATGCGCATATCACCGCAGCACATCGAGCCTCAAGTATCACCTCAATGCTTTTTAAGGTCTACCTACCTATAGGGTACCTGAATTTCTGAAATGTAGGCTAGTATATTTCTAAATATCCCAGTGTTTCCCCTACCATTATCTTAGGGGGGCGCGTTTACAATGTCTCCTCCAAGAAAACACGGACTGGATCGCGGACTCCATTCATAAAAACCGAATTTACTATAGCGTGGAAAGGCCACGTAAATTCGTCGATTTTTGGATTGATAAATCAAAAGTTCGTCTGTCACTTAATTCAAATCGCGATATGGACTAGTGTCTGTAAAGACTGAAATGCAAAAAGACCGTTTTAATATGAATCCTGCATGTCCCGTTTGCCTCTGTATGTTAGAATGGCAGAGACGCCTTTTTTTTTTTTACTGCACGCGTGATGCCCCCGTTAATTTTTTGCATTTGCATCTCACATGAACAGATAGACTCAATCTCCAAAGCTACTGTCAGTGTCACATTTACCGTTTCATTTGAGAAAACTAGCATCATATCATACTTTACACACAGAAACTTCACGGCAACCTGTCAAAATAAAAGTACGGTTTAACATGAAACAGAACAATATTCCTATTTAAATAATTGACAAAAAACAATATATATGATAAAAAATAAATATAACAACAAGATTAACCACTTAATTGTAGAAAAAAATACTACGATTATTATTTAAATGTTAAATTATTATTATTTATTGATTTTAAAAGCAAACCTCTGTTTGTTTGCCAAAAATTAAAAAGGTTTATTTTTTCGTTTGATTAAAAATAAATAAATGTTTATGCTTTCATTTGATTATGAGAAAAATTAAAACACAAGAATTTCTTAAAAAAAAAATAGCAAAAGATTGTAAAGCCCTATTGTTCAAAATGTTAAAATAGAGAGTTTTGGGTTTATTTTTTCACTGAAATAAATGTTTTCGTTATTACACAAAGTAGGGTAAAGTACCGAGAAAAAAAGAATGGAAACCTAGGGGAAACACTGTATCCTATTGCTACACTTAATGGCAATATTGCACTGGTCTGTTGGACTTGGTTGAACAAAAATAAACAATATTTTGTTGCTTAAGTTTATGTATTCAGTCATTATTCAATGGTATACTAAAAATCCATATGAAAAAACTTACTTCTCACTGTTCTCAGGTCAAATATTTATATGCGATTAAAATGCGATTAATTTCGATTAATTAATTACAAAGCCTCTAATTAATTAGATTAATTTTTTTAATCGAGTCCCGGCCCTAATTATAACATTACTGTAACAATATTTGTTTTGTATCGATAAAATATTTATAAGATTTATAAGAATAGAATAAAGTGCCATCTCATTCATTATGTTGTGTTGCGGTGGTCAGTTTTACTTTTACAGTACAGATTTCTGTGTGCTGTATCTATAAAAACAAAAAACGAACAGTTATTGATACAATACACATTTCATTTTAGTGGCAGAAATTGAGAGAGATCTTGAGTCACTTCACAGGACAAGGGAGCAGGTCAGGCAGGCCTATGCAGATGTGGCAGAGATGCTGAGAGAGGATGCAGATGCGGTGATAAATATCAGTGTGTCTTTTGATGGCACTTGACAGAAAGGAGGGTTCACAACACACTATGGGATCGGGGTGTGCATCGATATTTTTACGGGACTGGTGATCGACTTTGAGGTTCTATCCTCCTATTGCCATGCTTGTGCCCTTAAAGAAGCTGCCAGGCATGAGGGAAAGATTACAGATGAGGAAATTGACAGCTGGAGAGAAAAGCATGATTGTGCACAAAATTTTAGGGGCTCAAGCAAGGCTATGGAGCAGGAGGCAGCGAAAGGGATGTGGGCCAGGTCTGTGAGTCGCCACCAGCTCAGATACATTCAGATGCTGTCAGATGGGGACAGTGCTGCATTCAGGGATTGGTATCCCTCAACCCATACTCTTGGCATGAGGTAGTAAAATTACAATGCATCAACCATGCCCATAAGCATATGGGCACAGCACTACGGAAATTAAGTGCTGAACGCAAATTGGGGGGGGAGGGTCTGGGAAAATTAAGGGCCAAAAAATGTAAAACATTACAAAATTATTACAGGGGGGCAATTTTAAATAACCAGGGTTCCATAGAGAAAATGAAAAATTAGATCTGGACTGGTCTCCTGTCATGATCGGGGCTGTGGGTCTTCCCTCAGCCTCCCGAGGTCGCTGTTCCTGCACTGCACTTCCTGATTGCTTTCACCTGTCTTTGTCATTAGCACTGATTTCACTCACATCTGTTCACAATTATCTGGTCTTTAAGAACTCTCACCTTTCACTCCTGTTTCATGGCTGCATTGTCTTCTGTCTTGGATGTATTTTGTGTTCCTTGATCCTGGCCTTAGACTTTGTTTCATGTTTTGTTCAGTTTATGTTTCAGTTTATGTTTAGTCTGCTGTGTTGGCTTTTTGGTTTTGTTTTGTTTGTTATTATTTTCATTAAAAATTACTTACCTGCATCTGGACCCAGACCCTTTCCTTATTCACGTGACATCTCCTCCATAGCATGTCCTGTGACGAAGTCCCCTTGCACACCAGGTGCAACCTGTCCTGCTGTTGGTATAGGAGGGTGGAGGAAATTGGGAAAACTCCAGAGAGCCACAGGCTCCATGCAGGAAACTCGGGAGGTGGGCCAGAAGCTGATAGCTGTATACCACCGCATGTCAAGTGACAGCCTGCTGCAGCGCATGCAGCATGGTGGCACTCAAAATGCGAATGAGTGCCTCAACTCTGTCATTTGGGGCTGCTGTACAAAAACAGTGTTTGTAGGTAAGAGTAGAGTTGAGGCAGCTGCAAGTATGGCCATTTTAACTTTTAATGAGGGGTCCTCTGCCATGCTTGCCATTATGGATAAGCTTTGGCTGGAAAGCACTGTCGTTACCGTCACCACCATCAGTCAAACCGATATGCTGAGGATCACAAAAGCCGAATCCATCCAGTCTGAGAGTGTAAAACATTGCAGAAAGACTCTGAACACAGCTAAAAAGCTGAAAAGGCATCAGCAAGAGAGGGGTAAGGGGTCTACATATGGTGCAGGCACGGTGAGCTAAGCTTTCAACCCTTTAGGTGAACTTTGTGTTCCGATGGACATAGATGACTAGAGTTGCAGTTCTGATGATAAGTTTGTGTCTGTATTTGTGGTTCCCTGTGGTTAGTTGAAGGTCTTGTTTGGCAATGTTGTTTTATTCAGTAGTCATTGTTCCTGGTCTACATTGTTATAAACAATTACTTGGCCAGTTGTTTTGCTTGTTAGCAATGTTTTCGTATAAAAATGTGTGGAATTTTTACAATATAAATCTTTAAAGCCCATTTTCTCAAAATGACTTTTCTTTCATACTCCAAGTCCGAAATCTCCACTTCAGTAGCACCTATATACACCAAACTTTCCAGTCTTGTACCTAGTTATATAATGGAGACAATTACAGAGGAATTTGTAAATATATTATTCCTAGCCTGATTTCTATAACATTTTATTCCAAAAAACATGGCGAAAATACATTTTTTAAGGCTATTGACAGTATATTCTGATTTACAGGATAACAAAAGTAGATATCCATAAATCCCTCTGTAATTTTTTTCGCATCTAATATGTGAACACAATGAAAAAATAATTTTGAACCTGGCTTTATCCAATTCTGAGATTTCGTTTTTTAAAATATAGACAATTTAGCGCATAATTTGTACATTCAAATATAAAATTACAGAAACTTTGTAATACATTTTTTTCTCATCGTAATGTAGGTGGAAAGTTTCATGATTATATCTGCTAGTAAAATTTTTTACCCTATTCACCTGTAGTGTCTCCCCTTAAGTCAACATAAAAAATGTATTTAGATTTATTTATTTAACGTGTAATACTAATGTTAGCATTAATAAAACAATTATTGCGATCAGAATAAAATATTGAAAAAAAGGCATAACGACAGTTATATTAAATGAAATAAAGTTTATTTAACATCCACAAACATTCCTAAACTGAAGGTTTCACACTTGCTTTTGCTGCACTCCTGCCAACGGAAATGGTCTTCCACATGATAAACAATCACGTTTATAATATAAAAAAACTCATAAGCTCACTAAAAGAGCCCTCTTGTTGTAGTGCAGACTTTCCACCATTAGTGATGAATGCTTACAACAAAATATAAATAAAATAATAAATAAAAACTGTTTTACTTTTCAGATAAGTTGTTTGCTCCGAATAAATCAAAGAAAATGTTTTCAAATAACAAAACACATATATAAATGACAAGATACCATGAAATAAAAATGTAAGATACTCTAAAATACAGATTTGTTTAAAGGAAATTTACACTGACGCTCCATTTATATGAACTACCAATGCTGACCCTCCATTTATATGACCTACCAATGCTGACCCTCCATTTATATGACCTACCAATGCAATGACACACTGACGCTCCATTTATATGACCTACCAATGCTGACCCTCCATTTATATGACCTACCAATGCTGACCCTCCATTTATATGACCTACCAATGCAATGACACACTGACGCTCTGTTTATATGAACTACCAATGCTGACCCTCCATTTATATGACCTACCAATGCTGACCCTCCATTTATATGACCTACCAATGCAATGACACACTGACGCTCTGTTTATATGAACTACCAATGCTGACCCTCCATTTATATGACCTACCAATGCTGACCCTCCATTTATATGACCTACCAATGCAATGACACACTGACGCTCTGTTTATATGAACTACCAATGCTGACCCTCCATTTATATGACCTACCAATGCTGACCCTCCATTTATATGACCTACCAATGCTGACCCTCCATTTATATGACCTACCAATGCAATGACACACTGACGCTCTGTTTATATGAACTACCAATGCTGACCCTCCATTTATATGACCTACCAATGCTGACCCTCCATTTATATGACCTACCAATGCAATGACACACTGACGCTCTGTTTATATGAACTACCAATGCTGACCCTCCATTTATATGACCTACCAATGCTGACGCTCCATTTATATGAACTACCAATGCAATGACACACTGACGCTCCGTTTATATGAACTACCAATGCAATGACATGTTTTCGTGTCACAACACTGATACCCCATAGCGTAAGCTCCCAGCATTTGTAACATTTTACATTGACAACCCATAGCGTAAGCTCCCAATATTTCTAGGTAGTATACTTTTGACACAAATTTCTCTTCATGGTAATTATTCTGTTGTGTACAAAGTACTTCACTGCTATCCAGTCTCTTTCGTTATTCTTTAGAGATTGGTTTTCATTTAGGAATCTTTCACAGTCATTTTTTCCAGGGACTTTCATCTTCTTTAGGAAGTTTTTGAAGTGATGTTCAATCATTTTACTCTCCACTTCTGTCCAGGCTTTTCTGGATTTTCCTATTAAAATAAATAAGATTAAGTGGACAAATTATTAATAATAATTAAATAATTTACATATTTCAAAAGTAAAAAGGACAGTAATTACATGATAAATGTGGACGATATTCATTATTATTAGTTAAATAATATACCCTTTCGATTTATTGGCAGTGTTGGTTTCCTCAGGTATGCAGATGCTTCCCCTGATCCAGTCTTTCTTGAAGTGGCAGTCCCTTTTTCGAGATAATTATTCTTTGCCCTCCTTTTATTAGATTCAGCATCCTCCGATTCGGAATCACTGGTGCCCTCTTCAACTGTAACAAAACAATCAAACACATTTTTAAAACTGACAGTAACTTTTTACAAATCATTGACAGTTTGAATTGTTTAAAAAGACAGGTACATACAAATAATTGACTTACAGTTGATGTTTGGTGTTATGTCCTCTAGGGATTTTCCTTTAAATTGGCCTATTCCACTTTGCAGTGCAAAAAGAATTCTGCCAACTTTTGCCATTTGCAAAGTTTCTTCTGGCAGTCTGTAAAATTCTCTGTGGACCTCAATATCATGTCCCATGAAAGTTGCTAGTTGGTCTAGGTCATGGGTTTGTAAATTTAGTAGCTGAGAAACTGTGGCTACATGTTTTCGCAACTTTGTGGATGTAATGTTTTCAGGATTTTTAGCCCCACAGCTTTCTGCATAGCGTTTTAGGCAGTCACAACCACGGATGCTTTCCTGTGATCCATAAAATGGACGGGCAAATATGTAGGGATTGCTAGAGGAAATCCCAACATGTTCCCTAGTTTTAATTAAAAGGTCCACAGATTCCTTCACATTTGCTGGCAATAGTATTGGCACTTTACGTCCTCTTTTCCCCCGTACCTCTACTCTGGTTAGGTTCTCACATAGTTTTTTCTCAAATGCTGACAGGCTCTCCAAAATTTCATCCTGCATCTGGTAGTTGTTTCTCTGCAGGTAGGTTTGGATTTCCATCCTGGAAACCTCACCTTCACGTCGACGATTGAATAATATCAGCTGTGTTAAAGTCACCTGGGAGAGATCACTCCATGATCTTTGTGATGGGTGGTCAGTGAGTGCTTCTTTGTTTGTCTCCTCAAGACACTTTAGGTGATCCTGGAGCTTTTTAATGTCTTCTGCTAAAGGCAGGATTTGTGGGCTGTTCCACTTTTTCTGATATAATGTTTTCAATGCATTTGATGAAACATGGATTGTCCATTCCAGTTCAATTAATTTACTGAAGTGCTCAGCTCGGCTCTTTAAGGCATCGTCCTCTTGACGTAAAGCTTCTCCCTGCAAAATATGTGACACTTTCACAAGGGAGTGTCGCAGTTTTAGGGCTGTTGATGGAACAGAGAAACGGTTCGTCGACCTATCAAATCCAGTCATGATTTTTACTGCCTCCAGTACTGTGTTAAACTTTCCTGGATTTATCAAGTCCTTTAAAGTAACAATGCCTTTGTCAAATTTTCTTGACGTCATAAGAAGTCTGGCAAGTTCTCGCATCTTATTTCTAATGTCTGCCCGGTACCGTGGAACTTCTCCATTTCTGAGGAACATCCTTTCACCAAGTGAGAGAATCAGCTGGTCAGATTTGACCACTTGAGTTACAGCATCATATGTCATGTCTTCAATCATTTTTTTTAATCCACTGGAAACTGTACAGTCCATGGGTAACAACAGGGAACAACTTGCTTGAACTTTTCGATTTACTGGCATACAGTCTTTAACTTGTAACTTGCAACGTTTGTGATGTCTCCAAAGGTCTGTTTTGACATACATAGCATAGCAAAACTTGCACGGCGGATAGTCATGTGATGTTGAATGATACGTTGCTTGCCTTTTTGGTACAATTACCCCTTTCCCAGTGGATAGGACTGAAATGTTATGGTGGTAATTTCCCATGTTTCTGATCTTGGTTAACAAAAGATTTCGCATCGCTGAGCCTTTCCTTTGTGCCAGTGCCTTTGCAACTTCAACTTTTCCAGAATGTCTCTGTGTAAGATGTCTTGCAATTTTTACATAGGCCTTCTCACAGTAAAGACAGTAATTCTTTTTGTCATAGATACGTTGATGTGCAGTGTTTGAGGATGTTTTCACTGGGATATTTTGTTGGTGAGAGCTACAGCCAGCATCTTCATCCATTCCCAGGTAAAAAAAAAAGTGCACTAAAATGCACTTTATTTAAGTATACTTAGTACACTTTTCAGTAATGTACTAAAAGTGCTCTATTTTCGCACACTAATTTTGTACTTAATGTACTAAAAGATAGTATTAAGTATATGTTAAGATAAACTTAATACCATCTAAGTGTACTCAACTGTGCTATTTTGAGACACCCTGAAATTGAACTAAAATGTGCTTTTAACATACTATATCTGTATTTTAAAAAATATATTTAGTTAAAACTAGAAATACACTTGAACCCTATTTTTAAACATTTATAAATATATTTAAGACTAATTTAAAGTATAATAGTAATATATTAAAAGAATATTCAAAATGTGAAAAAAGTGTGCTAAAATACACTTTAAGTATACTTAGTACACTTTTCAGTAATGTACTAAAAGTGCTCTATTTTCGCACACTAATTTTGTACTTATTGTACTTAAAAATAGTATTAAGTATATGTTAAGATAAACTTAATACCATCTAAGTGTACTCAACTGTGCTATTTTGAGACACCATGAAATTGAACTAAAATGTGCTTTTAACATACTATATCTGTATTTAAAAATATATATTTAGTTACAACTAGAAATACACTTGAACCCTACTTTTAAACATTTATAAATATATGTATGACTAATTTAAAGTATAACAATAATATATTAAAAGAATATACAAAGTGTGAAAAAAGTGTGCTAAAATACAATTTAAGTACACTTAGTGCACTTCCCTAATGTACTTAAAGTGCTCTATTTTCGGGCACTGATTTTGTACTTAATATACTAAAAGTTATTCTTAAGTACTCCTTAAGATAAACTTAAGATCATCTAAGTGTACTCAACTGTGCTATTTTGAGACACCATGAAGAACTAAAACGTGCTTTTAACATACTATCTCAGCATTTCCAAAAATGTATTTTGTTACCACTTCTAATAGGATTTAAACATATTTCATAAACCTTTAAATATACTAATTATACATAAAAAATAAACTTACTGATTATTTAAAATACAATAATAATATATAACAAATGTATACAAGGCGTATTTATAATGTATTGCCCACATGTTTTTTATTAATAAAAAATACACTTATTAATTATTTAAAATACATGAATAATATATAAAAAATGTATACAAAGCGTATTTATAATGTATTGGCCACATATATTCATTAATAAAAAATACATTTGTTGATTATTTAAAATACATGAATAATATATGACAAATGTATACAAAGCGTATTTATAATGTATTGCCCAAATTTTTTTATTAATAAAAAATACACTTGATGATTATTTAAAATACATGAATAATATATGACAAATGTATACAAAGCGTATTTATAATGTATTGCCCAAATATTTTTATTAATAAAAAATACACTTGATGATTATTTAAAATACATGAATAATATATGACAAATGTATACAAAGCGTATTTATAATGTATTGCCCAAATATTTTTATTAATAAAAAATACACTTGATGATTATTTAAAATACATGAATAATATATAATAAATGTATACATAGCGTATTTATAATGTATTTTTTATTAATAAAAATATGTGGGCAAGACATTATAATTACGCTTTGAATAAATTTATTATATATAATTGATATATTTTAATTAATTAATAAGTGTATTATAATGAATAAAAATGTATGGGCAATACATTATAAATACGTTGTCAGTAGTACGCTGGGAGGAGTGTCACACGCTGATGGCTGAGTAACGCGAGAACCCGCGAGACCAAGTGCTAGACGTAAAATGGCGGCGTCCGTCTGCTAGGAACAAACAACTTCAGTGTTATCTTTTTTTTTCTTTTTTCTACCGTTTTCTCTTCTTCCACGCATCGAAAATTGGACTAAATCAATACAACTGGACTATTTGCTCTCCATTGTTCACCCTGGATCAAATCGAAGAATACATCAACGCTCACTACAACACACTCTGCTGCAACATGAACACGTCAAATAACAAAGGTAATCCCGCTTCAATCTCCAAGAGACCCCGTTCTGATTCACCTTCAACACCATCCTCACCATCTTGCTGTACCGAGGTAAGCGATATATTACGCTCAATTGAAAATAAACTTTCCGGACTCGACGCAAGAATCGCAATAATAGAAGTTATTCACCAGGAATTCCAAGAATTACGTCACAGTTTAGAGTTCAGCCAAGAACAGATAGACACGCTCACCAAAGAAAATAACTTTCTAAAGGACTCAGTTCACACACTTTCCGCTCAGCTCACCTCCGTTGTCACAGAAAACAAATCGATGAAAGAAAACATTCTGGATTTACAAGCACGCAGTATGAGAGACAATCTAGTGTTCACAGGCATCCCGGATCAAACGCCAGACGACCCCGAAAAATTAATCAAGGACTTTATGACAAGACAACTCAAACTACCAGCTGAAACTGTACAAAGCATTACCTTTCACCGTGTCCATCGCATCCGTTCTCAACAAAACAACAACCGACCGCAACCTATCATCGCAAAATTTGAACACTACAAACACAAAGAACTGGTTCAAAAACAAGGCAGACAACTTAAAGGTACAGCTTACGGTCTCAACGAACAATATCCAAAGGTCATCCTCGAACGTCGAAAACAACTCTTCCCAATCCGAAAACAGAAAATGAATGAAGGAAAACGTGCAATCATAACAGTGGACAAATTATACATAGATGGACAATTATATCGTGACAAGGACATTACCCCCTGGCTTTTTTGAACACATTACTCCACATTATCTCTTTACTCATCTCCCTCATATAACTGAGTTATGTTTTTGCAATTGCACTTAGGTCTCATCCTCCCACCTCTTTAAACATTATGTCGGTCTTCAAGTTTTTTTTTGTTTGGTCATTGTTCTATTATGTACGTTTTGTTAACTCCATGTCTAAATTGTACGTCTTTCAGTATAACAATAACATTGCGTTGTCATACACACACACACAGGTACACTACCACACCTTTTCAAATACATACACTCACATATATACATATGCAGTACTAACAAGCCCATATATTAATATACATACATATCATTTACTTATTCTTTTTGTATTTTTCTGAGAAATGTCACCAATCACTTTTTTATCCTGGAATGTCCGTGGACTTGGCTCCCAGACAAAGAGGATCAAAATTTTTAATCATTTAAACAAATTACAAGCAGACATATGTCTTCTCCAAGAAACACATTTATCTGAATCCGATCAAAACAAAATCAAATCATCACAGTATCATTTATATTCTGCCCACTACAACACGAAACAGAGAGGAGTATGTATTTTAATAAATAAAAAAATATCATTTGTTCATAACAGCACAATTACAGACCCAGAGGGACGTTTTATCATAATTAATATTTCAATTAACAATAACTCACTCACAATAGGAAACGTATATGGCCCAAATACAGATGACCCATCTTTTTTTCTTCCATTTCAAATATTTCTAATTGTCCAATCATAATAGCAGGTGATTTCAACACAGTTTTAGATCCAACTACAGATAGATGTAACAACACTGACAATAAACGCATCTGGAAATCTGCAGAAACCATAAAACAGTTCATGTGTGATCTTGGTCTTGGCGATAGTTGGCGCCTCCAGCATCCGGACATTAAAGCATTCTCATTTTTTTCACCAGTTCATCATTCATATTCTCGCATTGACTTTTTTCTCACCAGTAATTCTATTATCTCCAATATTTCCGAATCAAAGATACACCCAATAATCATTAGTGATCATGCTCCATTAACATTAAAATTGAATATAACCACTGCACATAAACCCATTTCTAGATGGAGATTTAATACCTCACTTCTACAAGACCACGATTTCAACAGTTACTTTGAAAGAGAGTGGGCATGCTTTCTAGAGATAAATGACTCCCCGGAAATATCCCCATCTCTTCTGTGGGAAACAGGAAAGGCAGTATTAAGAGGCAAAATAATTTCATATTCCACTTACAAAAAAAAGAAAGAGAAAGAACAACAAGACGAACTAGAACAGAAAATTAAAGAACTAGAAGACATCAACATAACCCAACAGAAGAAACACAGGATATGCTAAGAAAATATAAATCACAATTAAATAAACTAATTAATATGCATACTCAATTCCTTATTCAGAGACTACGACAAGAACACTTCCATCATAGTAATAAATCTGGTAAATACCTGGCTAATCAAATCAAACACAACAAAGAAAAAACAACTATATCAGTCATTAAGGACTCAGCAGGGACACCCACCAACTCACCAGAAGAAATAAATCAAATCTTTCAAAAATTTTACAGTAAACTATATTCCCCGATGACATAAATCTGTTTCTTAGCAATATTAATTTACCCCAACTTAACAAACAGCAAATAGATACTCTAGAATCGCCTTTATCAGAACAAGAACTATCTAATGCTCTTAAACACATGCCCAACAATAAATCACCAGGTCCTGATGGCTTCCCTGCTGAGTTCTACAAACACTTTTGGTCTATTTTATCACCACTTTTCATCCGGTTGATATGCGAATCAAAACAAAAATCAAAACTTCCAGACACCATGAACACAGCCACAATTGCACTCCTCCTCAAGCCCAATAAAGATCCAACATTACCGTCAAGTTATCGCCCAATCTCACTAATTAACGTAGACACTAAAATAATTGCTAAAGCTCTTTCCCATAGAATAGAAAGAATCATGCCAACTATAATCCATCCCGACCAAACCGGTTTCATTAAAGGTAGACAAGCATCAAACAATACCCGCAGACTCATAAACCTAATTCACCACTCATCAATAAACAAAAACAAATCTGTCATAATCACTCTTGATGCGGAAAAAGCTTTTGATAAAGTAAACTGGAAATTCCTGTTTTCCACATTAGAGAGGTTTGGTTTTGGGGAGTCATTTATTAACTGGATTAAAATTCTCTACACATCACCCTCAGCCACTGTCATTACTAACGGACTAACATCACGCAGCTTCACTCTACACCGGGGAACTAGACAAGGATGCCCACTCTCTCCATCTCTATTCACCATATTCATAGAACCGCTTGCAGCAGCTATCCGTCAAAACAACTACATCGAAGGAATTCAAACATTAAACATACACCATAAAATAAGTCTTTACGCTGATGATATATTATTATACTTACAAAACCCCCAAAAATCATTACAAGAAACAATAAAACTCATTGATAACTTTTCAAACATTTCTGAATACTCAATTAACTGGAATAAATCGGCTATACTTCCATTAAATTCCACCAGTGTGGATGTGACATCCCAAACATCACAAATC
This sequence comes from Garra rufa, assembly GCF_049309525.1. Taxonomy (NCBI): domain Eukaryota; kingdom Metazoa; phylum Chordata; class Actinopteri; order Cypriniformes; family Cyprinidae; genus Garra; species Garra rufa. The sequence goes on from NC_133362.1 coordinate 69,256,595, forward strand.
CCTTTGTGCACCAATTACATCACATATTTGGGTATCAATGTTTCCGCCAAGCTGTCAGAGTTGTTTGCACTCAATTATACCTCATTACTAAAAAGAATAGATGATGATCTTCAACGTTGGATGAAATTACCATTATCAATCATGGGCAGAATATCAGTAATAAAAATGTCTATACTCCCAAAAATAAACTACTTATTTTCAATGATTCCAACACAGCCCACTCGTATCTGGTTCAAATCTTTAGATTCAATTATTACAAAATTCTACTGGAAAAACAAGACCCCAAGAATTAAATTAACAACCCTACAGAAACCAAAATCACAAGGTGGATTAGAAGCACCACATTTTTATAATTATTTTCTGGCAAATCAACTCCAAAACATATACAAATGGATTCAACCTAACTCATCAGAATACACATGGCAAGATATTGAACAATCAATCTGCAAAGACATTAGCATCTCAGAATTACCTTTTCACAGTCAAACAATCAAAAAACATCACTGTTTTAAAATGCCAACAATAGAAGCAACTCTGACAGCCTGGTGGAAGTTCCATCAGATCACAAATTCCCCACTCATACCATGTAAATACACCCCAATTTGGAATAACCCTGATTTTTTAGCTAACAAGAAGCCACTTAACTTCCGCACATGGGCAGATAAGGGAATCACACAACTACAGCATATTATTAATAACAACAACCTGGCACCATTTTCCCATATAGCCCAGACATACAGCATTGGGAGTAATTGCTTCTTAGAATATTTACAAATCAAATCGTCAATTAAATCAAAATTACTTAACCAACCAATCAATCTAGACCTTTCCCCTCAAATCTCCGAGTTTATTAATATATCTTCCTCCAAAAAATTACTCTCCAAAATATACAAAATGATATCAAAATCAGACAACGCATTAGTTTTACCAACCACCAAATGGGAATCAGACCTATCCATTACTCCCAATGCTGATTTCTGGACTCAAATTTGCAAAAACATATACTCCATGACTAAAAATGCTAACTTACAACTCATACAGTATAAAGTACTTCACAGAACTCATCTAACTGGGCAGAAATTATTTAAAATGGGTTTCACCTCAGAGACATGTTCACATTGCATGCAAAACACCCCTGACACTTATCTTCACGCCTTATGGCATTGCACTTCAATTAAAACATTTTGGGAAAAGGTTACCGACTCACTCTCCAACCTTATGGGATGTCACATCCCATTGTCTCCCTCCCTCTGCATACTAGGTGACATATCCACAATAGATATAAATAATTCAAATGGTCAACTGCTGCTGGTGTTCCTAACTATTGCCAAGAAAACTATCCTCATGAACTGGAAATCAAGAAATACCATTTATATTTCATCCTGGAAAAACTTATTAACAGAATACATCTCTATTGAAGATCCTCTTTGTCTGGAGTCATTCCCCAACAACACCTTCATCAGTACTTAAACAAGAGGTGGGGGGGGGGAGAGGGGGTTAGGAAGAGATAGAAACGGTGTCTAATACTTAATCAAATTAAATATCCAAGGGAAGGGAGAGGGGAGGGAGGGGAGAGGGAGAAGGGGGGAGGGAGGGAAAAAAAGGAAAGAAAAAAAAAAAAACCTTTACGTACTGCTTTATTTCCCCTCTTGTTCTATTTACTCTATTCGTTCTATTTCTGCTGTTTCTCTTAATTTGTATATCTATTATCCTTTTTTTTTTTTTTTTTTTTTAGTTCAATTCTTTTATTTATAAGTGAAGGAAGAGAAAAGAAGAAAAAAAAAGAAAAGAAGGGAAAGAAAGGAAGGGAAGGGGAAAAGGGAGAAAAAATGAAAAAAAGAAAAAAAACATTGAAAGAGGAAAAAAAAAAAAAAAAAACATTCGCAGGGCAAGGGTGATGTGGGCACGGCAGCCTGGGCATTGCACTGGACTGTTCCATGCTAAACATCATACCTTTTTAATGCATCACAAAGCAACTGACACACATATAATATCCACTTCTAATATAACTTCCACCTCCTCATATAATTATTAATGTTGTTTTATTATTACTATCAATATGAGTATATTATAATTATCACTATTTACCTCTTTCAATCTTATTATCACCACTATTATTATTATTATTGTAATATTTCTTTCCATTCTTTTTATTTTATTTTTATTATTATTAATATCATTATTAATATTATTTTCCTTTAGCGTCTTATGTTTTTTTCCCTTCCTCCTCTTCTACTTCTATTTCTACTCTTTGTTCCTTTTTTCTAATTTTTTTTTTTTTTTTTTTTTTTTTTTTGCTGCTCTTTCCTTTTTCTTCTTCTTCTTCTTCTTCTTATTATTATTATTAATATTATTATTATTATTATCATTTGTCCTCTTCCTGATTTCCCAACCTCCCCTCACCTCTTCATTACTATCATTACTTATACTTTTGTTATTATTATTATTATTATTATTATTATTATTATTATTATTATTATCATTTATCCCCTTCTTGATTTCCCAACCTCCCCTCACCTCTTCATTACTATCATTACTTATACTTTTGTTATTATTATTATTATTATTATCATTTGTCCCCTTCCTGATTTCCCAAACCTCCCCTCACCTCTTCATTACTATCATTACATATACTTTTGTTATCATTACTATTATTACTGTTCTGATTTGTCCTTTTGTTATCTTATCATCATTATCAAGTATTTCTACCATTGTCATTTTTCAAGTTGCTGATGTAGTAGCAGTTATCGTAGTAGTAGAGATTGTAGTAGTAGTTGTGGTTGTAGTTGTAGCAGTTATTGTAGTAGTAGTTGTGGTTGTTGAAGTAGTAGTTGTAGTAGTAGATGTTGTAGTAGTAGTATTCGTAGTCACTCCTTACCACTGATTGATTTCTTTACATTTGTTTTATCTGTTATTTGTTTTCTTATACTGATTTATACATGTTTATGTATGTATGATTATTTGCATATATATATATATTTTTTTCTCTCCCCTCTATCACCTGTTTTCCAAAGTATGTACTGTGACACGTCCACCCAGTTACCTTTACATGCACACGCACACACACACAAACGCACACATCTGTTAGTTCCTGACTGTATTGGTTTTGTTTTGCCTGTCTTGTCTGTTTGTTTGTTTGTTTATTTGTTTTCCCTGTTTGTGATCCCAATTTATGTACACCTTGCATATAATAATTAAAAAATAAATAAATAAAATAAATACGTTGTCACGAAACGTGTAGGAAAGCAAAAAATAACGTCTTCAATAAAAAGTCTTCAATAAATCCTCAGGCAGAGTAACAATAGACAGGAATGGCGGGAGAAGACGCGCACACAACGAAGGAACATAGGTGTAACGCTTGTAGCCGGACAAAGAAACAAGGAAATCAAACAAACTTATAAAGGGGAGATAATTACAACAACAGGTGGAGGGGATCACACTAATGAGCAGGAAGACCAAAAAAGGGCATGGGAGAAACCAAACAGACAGTCCAATGGGGGAAACACTGGGAAAAACCAAGACAAACAGTCCAAGGGCGTGACATACACTTTGTATACATTTATCATATATTATTCATGTATTTTAAATAATCAACAAGTGTATTTTTTTTGTAATAAAAATATGTGGGAAATACATTATAAATACGCCTTGCATACATTTGTTATATATTTATGTATTTTAAATAATCAACAAGTGTATTTTTTATTGATAAAAATATCTGGGCAATACATTATAAATACGCTTTGTATACATTTGTTATATATTATTCATGTATTTTAAATAATCAGTAAGTTTATTTTTTATGTATAATTAGTATATTTAAAGGTTTATGAAATATGTTTCAATCCTATTAGAAGTGGTAACAAAATACATTTTTGGAAATGCTGAGATAGTATGTAAAAAGCACATTTTAGTTCATCTTCATGGTGTCTCAAAATAGCACAGTTGAGTACACTTAGATGATCTTAAGTTTATCTTAACATATACTTAAGAATAACTTTTAGTATATAGAGTACAAAATTAGTGGCCGAAAATAGAGCACTTTAAGTACATTAGGGAAGTGCACTAAGTGTACTTAAATTGTATTTTAGCACACTTTTTTCACACTTTGTATATTCTTTTAATATATTATTGCTATACTTTAAATTAGTCATAAATATATTTATAAATGTTCAAAAGTAGGGTTCAAGTGTATTTCTAGTTGTAACTAAATATATTTTTTTAAATACAGATATAGTATGTTAAAAGCACATTTTAGTTCAATTTCATGGTGTCTCAAAATAGCACAGTTGAGTACACTTAGATGGTATTAAGTTTATCTTAACATATACTTAATACTATTTTTTAGTACAATAAGTACAAAATTAGTGTGCGAAAATAGAGCACTTTTAGTACATTACTGAAAAGTGTACTAAGTATACTTAAATAAAGTGTATTTTAGTGCACTTTTTTTTAACCTGGGAGAATTACCACACTCAAAATCAGTTTAAGTGTTAGTGCTAATAATGCATTCATATTAAGTGTACTTAAGTACAACTTTTGGGAAAATGTACTTCTACTACAAGACATTACTAATAGATTTTTAATAAAATAAATTTAATGTAAACTTAAAATTACCACACTCAAAATCAATTTAAGTGTTAGTGATAATAATGCATTCACATTAAGTGTACTTAAGTACAACTTTTGGGAAAATGTACTTCTACTACAGTACATTACTAATAGATTTTTAATAAAATAAATTTAATGTAAACTTAAAATTACCACACTCAAAATCAATTTAAGTGTTAGTGATAATAATGCATTCACATTAAGTGTACTTAAGTACAACTTTTGGGAAAATGTACTTCTACTACAGTACATTACTAATAGATTTTTAATAAAATCAATTTAATGTAAACTTAAAATTACCACACTCAAAATCAATTTAAGTGTTAGTGATAATAATGCATTCACATTAAGTGTACTTAAGTACAACTTTTGGGAAAATGTACTTCTACTACAATACATTACTAATAGATTTTTAATAAAATCAATTTAATGTAAACTTAAAATTACCACACTCAAAATCAATTTAAGTGTTAGTGATAATAATGCATTCACATTAAGTGTACTTAAGTACAACTTTTGGGAAAATGTACTTCTACTACAGTACATTATTAATAGATTTTTAATAAAATCAATTTAATGTAAACTTAAAATTACCACACTCAAAATCAATTTAAGTGTTAGTGATTATAATGCATTCACATTAAGTGTATTTAAGTACAACTCTTGAGAAAATGTACTTCTACTACAATACATTACTAATAGATTTTTAATAAAATCAATTTAAGGTAAGCTTAAAATTACCACACTCAAAATCAATTTAAGTGTTAGTGATAATAATGCATTCATATTAAGTGTACTTAAGTACAACTTTTGGGAAAATGTACTTCTACTACAATACATTACTAATAGATTTTTTATATATTAACTTATTTTAAACTCAAGATTAGTATGTAAACAGTGTACTAAAAATCAACTAATGTTTAAAGCATTTAAAGCACACTTTTGAAAAACACACTAATAAAACTCTTTTGGATGTTTTTTCTGTAGTGTACTTTATTGTAGTACACTAAAAAATTATTTAAGTATTACTGGTATTTAGTATACTTTTGTCAAGTGTACTAAAGTCCTACTGAAGTATAAACATACTTTTAATTAGTAAATTTATAGTGTATAACCATCAAACTTTTATTTAACACAAAAAAAAAACAATGTACTAAAAATCTATTTGCGGGTATTTAAGTGTATTTTAATTGCATTTAAGTATATTTTTTTTTCACCTGGGTTTTCCTCCGAAGTGATTTTCCTTGGATAACTTCTGCTACTTGTCCTTTAGCTTGAGCTTCATACATTTCTTCTTTTGACACTTCTTCTTCTGAAATGTCTTCATCTGACACTTCTTCTGAAATGTCTTCCTCTGACAATTCTTCTGAAATTTCTTCTTCTGACACTTCTTCTGAAATTTCTTCTTCTGACACTTCTTCTGAAATGTCTTCCTCTGACACTTCTTCTGAAATTTCTTCTTCTGACACTTCTTCTGAAATGTCTTCTTCTGGCACTTCTGACACTTCTGAGATTTCATCTTCTGGCACTTCTTCTGAAATTTCTTCTTTTGACACTTCTTCTTCTGGCACTTCTTCTGAAATGTCTTCTTCTGACACTTCTTCTGAAATGTCTTCCTCTGACACTTCTTCTGAAATTTCTTCTTCTGGCACTTCTTCTGAAATTTCTTCTTTTGACACTTCTTCTGGCACTTCTTCTGAAATGTCTTCTTCTGGCATTTCTTCTTCTGGCACTTCTTCTGAAATTTCTTCTTCTGGCATTTCTTCTTCTGACACTTCTTCTGACATTTTTTCTTCTGACATTTCCAGTGTAAACTGGTGTTCAGTGTTGTTCTGCATTACAGAAACACAACTTAAATGGGAATGCGACAATAACAACTTTATAAATTAAACTGTTTCTAATATAATAATAGTTTATGCAGTACTCATCTCCCATACATATAATTACACCTCTTATTACCATTTTACACTGCGATAATTCCTCTTCAAAATTAGAAGATGAATCCATGTTGTCACTGCAAACACCCTCTGGCTTATCTTTGTCAGTTCTCCCCAGGATGTCTATTTCCTCTGATTGTTGGGGATTAGATGTATGGAATCTGTCCTGTAAAACAATAACAGTGTGTTAATCCATGTAACAAATATCAGATTTTTTTACACCACTCTAGAAACCTGCTGTTTATCTCATACCAGTCTTTTTAAGACTTCAAATGCGCATAAAACTACAATAAAACTACCTAAATAAATATCCAAGTACTTACTTCAATCTCATTGTTTTTGCTGCCGTTGTCTTTGGTTCCAGACTGGTGTGTAAAACCTGTATACGGCATCGAATACTTTAAATACTTACATTCTTATACAACATACAATACCTTTTATCAACGATGTGAAGAGAAAAGGAAAGTTTTTGCACATACATGTAATAGACTCCAGGCATTCCTCAATGGAGGGACGTTCTTGAATCGATTTAGACAGCATTCTACGTATAACTTGTGTTTGTCTTGACCATATTTCTTCACATTGAAGAGTGAAGTTACCCATTCTGACATTTTGGGATAGCCCAACTGGATCCTTGGAGTAGGGTAAACATGTCTGAAATGGGTGTTGCCCATCTGTCAGGATGTAATGCACCAAGCATCCTGCTACCTACAATACAGAAAGCTCATTTCAAACACTGCCCAGTAATGACCACCTAATTAAAATATACAGAATGAATAAAACATAATTCAGTGAATTCCTGTTGTGGTCATATTACACTTGCTTTATTTAAATGTCAACATGAAGGACAGTTGAACATAGTGTGTGAATTTTTTGGCTAAATTACATATTTCCTTTTGAGAAATCACAGTGGTCCCAGGCTGAAGTATCATAACTGCATTCATGTAACGTGTTAATGTACATCATATTCTCACCCAAACCAAAGGATCCAAATTTCCCAAATCAAACAAATGTAGTTCATGAGGTTGCCAATTGCCAATAATAATATAAAATTTAATTTAATAAAATTATTTTACTTAAAGGAGCCGTGTGGGATTTCCAGCGGTGACTAAGAATTACAACCAATCTCTCAGTTATCTACACAAAATATGGTGTTGGAACATTGTGAATTCCATGTGTGTGTGTCTGTGGTGTGGAGACATAAACAGCTTATTCTAAGGAAATATAACGAATTATTACCTACGTCTTTAAACACCACTGAAGACATAGTTTTGTATATGATATAGCATGACTGTCAATGGATCCTTCTAAAAATTACACACAACTCCTTTAAACAAGACTCTTAAATGCTATTTATCCATTAGGTCTATTGTTTTGTTATAAATTTCATTTTGCCTTTTCACTGCACAATTGCACACTGGTTTAAACTTTGAACTAGTTTAAATAAAGAACACTTTAATGGGATATCATCCTCATCCAGGTTAATAGGTTTTAACTTTTTTTTTTAAACCTGACTTACCTGGATATCAGATTCTTTCTTGTACTTGCATTGCATGCCTCCAACATCTTCATAACTTGACCAAGAAAATGATCCAGCCATTTGAGAGTGCAATGTGGCTTGGGCCAGATCCAGTTTCCTGCTTGCTCCAAAGTCTGCGATGTATAGTTTATTGGAGATATCTGTAGAAAAGTACAAATTTTCATAAAAACCCACATCCTCATATGCTCACATATTTTAAATGCAAATATCTGCTTATAAATCTATATTATAGGATAATCACCGCTATGCCACAGACTGCTCTTACCAAATAAAATGTTTTCAGGCTTCAGATCTCTGTGCAAAATTCCACATGAATGCAGTTCCTGAAGTCCTTTTAGCAATTGCTGGCAGATCTCTAGTCTTTGGCTGTCTGTCAAGTATTTTCTTTCAGGAAAATCCTTGTTTTCAATCAGTTCCATCAAACTGTATTCACAAAGAGGGGAGACAAAATAGGCAAAGTAAGAGTCTTCCAACACTTTAATAGGTTGTAAAAGATGTTTTGCTTGTAAAATATTTGAACAAAGGAAATTAGCCATTTCTATTTCAGTTTTGGCAACATGTTTTGCCACTCGTTTCACTGCAACTTTTTTTTTTGCAAAAGAGTCCTGTGAATATCTCTGCAGCATTGCATCCATTTGCAATCTTCATGTCTGTGTTGATGAAAAGGTCATCAATTTTCATCACGCCAGGCTTTGAGTCCAGGTTTTCAAATGATCCCATCCATCGTGATTCCTGTAAAATGCATAAAAGCATAATGGGAAAATAATATAATATCATATTTAACTGTAAAATGACCATACAGTGTATTCCTTAGACAAATCAATTAATGAAACAGACATCTCTATATATATTTACCTTATTTGCACGTTTCTCTCCGCATGAGGAGGTTTTCTGGGAAACAATCTATTAAAAGCATTGATATTTTGAGTCTCAATGCACTTATCATGGTTACAGTAATTAGTTAACAAACTAACAATTAACTACTTCAACAGCATGTATTTGTCTTAGTAAGTAAATAATAATTTGTTATCATACTTATGGATTATAAATTAACATAAAAAAAATTTAATAACATTAACAAAAATGAACAAATACTGTAACAATTGTATTGTGTTAGTTCCTCACTATTTTATATTTAAAAAAATAAATACAATTTGCACAGCAGTATTGCAGAGGATAAGAGATTACTGGCAATTTGATGAAAATTATAATATTAGAAGACGTGGTACATACATGTCTCCGTGGGCAGTCAGGATCTCTGTAGTCATACATAATTTCTTGTCCTGCATTTATTTTTGTTATGGCAAATGCACACAGATGTGGTCTTTTCTCTTCATCCATTACCTATTGGTAAAAAAAAAAAAATCAAATAAACACTTACAAGTTACATATTTTGTAATCATGTAAAAATCATGTTACATTCGAGATGGGATTGTATAAAAGAAAACAAGGAAAAGTATAAGAAAATACTTATATATAGACTTACTATTTTAATTTTGCTATTTAGCTTTATGTGATCATCATTTATAAATCTTCCAAGTCTGTCTGTATCCTTGCTGCCATCAACACTGTGTGGTCAAATGTTTTTAGAAATAATGTTGAATTTTTAAAATGCATAATTATCTTTAATTATCTCATTAATTAGTTCATTAATGTCTTACCAGTAAGACTGTCCCTGTAAGGAGTAGAAATACAAAAATACTGCATCTTCAGCTGAGTACTCTTTGAAAAGAGCCTCTCCTTTAGATCCAGTGAGATGTTTTCCAGCAAACTCAAATAGGAATTCTCCTGGCTCAATGTTCTTGGTGGCAAATACCCCATAACCTAGTAAAGAGAGTATTCATAAGATTAACATAAAAGCACTGTCCACTTTCTTTCCAACTGAGAACTACGTGAAAAAATAAAGAGAACTCAAACACACCTACTGTCACGTCCACACACACAAGGAGAAGGTAAGTATATTTCAAGGTATTTATTAACAGACGTGCACACTTCAAACAGGTGAGTATAGACTTCGATATCCGAGTCATCAAACACAGTCCAATAAGGTAAACATAAGTTCATAGGCAATCGCCAGCAAGAGCAACAGTCACTTCCCTTAAAGTGGGTAATATGTGTTTCACAGGTTCACCCAGATGCAGTCCGTGAAGAGCACAGGAGAATCGAGAGAAGGAGGAGAAGATCCAAGGAGAGGTGTCCATGTAACTTTGATTCCAGCCGGTGAGTGAATGACAGAGGTGAGTATATAAAGGGAGTGGTGATTGCAGTTCCAGATGTGAGTAATTAGAATTCTGGTGATGGTTCACGGGCGTGGTGTAGTGGGGATTGGCTGGTTTGTGATGGGTCACGGTGATTGGGGCTGAGGGAACGTGCTGAGGGTGTGACATCACCCCCCCTCCACGGGTGACTCCTGGCACCCAAGAACGGCGATGGGGACGACCTCGGCCTCGGGGAGCTGGGCGTTCCGGGTGCTGTTGGTGGAACTCCTCGAGGAGAGCAGGGTCCAAGATGTCATCACGGGGTACCCACGATCTCTCCTCGGGTCCGAACCCCTCCCAGTCCACGAGGTACTGGAGTCGGCCATTCCGCCGCCGGGAATCTAGGATCTCTTGGACCTGGTAGATGTTGTCACCGAGGATTTCAGGTTGGTCTGGAGGAGGGGGTGGTTCCGGTTCTGCAGAGGAAGGGAACAGAGGATCAGTGTGTCGTTTGAGCAGAGAGACGTGAAACGTGGGAGAGATCCGATAGTGTGGAGGTAAGTTCAGCCGGTAGGTGACGGGATTTATCTGTGAGTGGATGGTGAATGGCCCTATGTAGCGGGGACTCAGCTTCTTACTGGGCAGACGGAGGCGGATGTCCCGGGTAGAGAGCCATACCTGGTCTCCAGGAAGGTAAACAGGATTAGGTAACCTGTGGCGATTGGCGTACTCCGTGTGCCTCCGAACTGCCCGTTGTAGATGGACATGAGCTGAGTCCCACACCCTCTCGCTCACCCGGAACCAGTGATCTACCGCGGGCACTTCGGAGGGTTCCCCGGTCCATGGGAATAGTGCAGGTTGGTAGCCTAGGACACATTGAAACGGGGTTAAACCAGTAGATGTCTGACGGAGGGAATTTTGTGCATACTCAGCCCACGGTAGATACTGGCTCCAGGTGTTCTGATGTTTGGAGCAGTACGTCCGGAGGTAACGGGAGATCTCCTGTATCTTCCGCTCGGTCTGCCCGTTAGTTTGAGGGTGGTATCCAGATGATAAGCTGACTGTGGTGCCCAGCAGTTGGAAGAACGCCCGCCAGACCCTGGAAATGAACTGAGGCCCTCTGTCGGATACGATGTCCTCAGGAAGCCCGAAGTTCCGGAACACATGATGGAACAATGCTTCAGCTGTTTCTAGAGCAGTGGGAAGGCCTTTGAGAGGAATTAGTTTACAGGCTTTTGAGAAACGATCAACAACCACAAGAATTGTTGTGTACCCTTGAGAGGGAGGTAGATCCGTGGCAAAATCTACTCCAAGGTGGGTCCAGGGTTGGCGGGGAATGGGCAATGGTTGGAGTTTCCCTTCAGGTAGACGACGAGGTGTGGTGTGGATGGCGCAGACCGAGCACCCCCGGACGTACCTATCCACGTCCCTGGTCATGTTGGGCCACCAATATTTCTGTTGGAGGAGCGAGAGGGTTCGCCTACTGCCAGGGTGTCCTGAGCCAGGAGACGTGTGCGTACTATCCAGTAACGGAAGCCGATGACTGTTAGGGACATAGGTGCGGCCTGGAGGAAGTTCAGGAGGTGCAGGTTCCTCGAAGGTGGCGGTCCGGATGTCTTCATCGAGTTGCCACTGGATAGGTGCTAGGAAGACAGATGGAGGTAGAACAGGGTCAGGTGCGTCAACAGTAGGATCAGGTGAATACATACGGGACAATGCGTCTGCCTTGGTGTTCTTGTGACCGGGTTGATAAGTGATTTGGAAGTTGAAACGTGCGAAGAATAGTGACCAGCGAGCTTGGCGTGCATTCAACCTCTTGGCTTGTTGGAGGTACTGAAGGTTTTTGTGATCGGTTACCACAGTGAAAGGATATTGGGCTCCCTCTAACCAGTGCCGCCACTCTTCGAGGGCCAACTTTATAGCCAGCAGCTCACGATCACCTATTCCATAGTTCCGTTCAGCTGGGGTGAGTTTTTTGGAGTAGTACGCACACGGATGGAGGGATCGGGGTTCACCAGACCATTGTGACAGGATAGCTCCGACGCCTATGTCTGCCGCATCCACTTCCACTATGAAAGGCTTCGACGGGTCGGGATGTTGGAGTATAGGCGCTGATGTAAACATGAGCTTAAGGTGGTCGAAGGCTTTTTGAGCTTCAGGGGTCCAATGAAGTACCTTTCGTCCCCCCTTCAAGAGGGAGGTAAGAGGTGCTGAGAGGAGACTATAGTTCTTTATAAAACGACGGTAAAAGTTGGCGAATCCCAAGAAGCGTTGGAGTTCTTTCACCGTCTTGGGTTCCGCCCATGTGGTCACTGCATCCACCTTACCAGGCTCCATACGAACTCCCTCCGCAGAGATCACGTATCCGAGGAAGGAGACGGTGGGTTGATGGAATTCGCATTTCTTCTCCTTCAGGTAGAGCTGGTATTCACGGAGACGCTGAAGGACTTGGCAAACATGGTCGTGGTGTTCTTCTAGGTTACGTGAATAGATCAGTATATCATCAATGTAGATGATGGTAAAACGATGGAGAAAGTCACGGAAGATTTCATTCATGAAGTTTTGAAATATGGATGGACTGTTGGCCAGGCCATAGGGCATCACCTGATATTCATAGTGTCCAGTCGGGGTAATGAAGGCGGTCTTCCACTCGTCCCCTTCTCGGATACGGATCAGGTTGTAGGCACTGCGGAGGTCGAGCTTGGTAAATATGCGGGCTTCACGTAGCTCCTCTAGAGCAGCTGGAACTAGTGGAAGTGGGTAGGCAAACTTTACCGTAGCTTCATTCAGCACCCGATAGTCTATGCAGGGCCGGAGTCCTCCATCCTTCATAGGGACAAAGAAGAAACTGGACGCTGCTGGAGACGTGGAAGGTCTGATGAACCCCTGTTGAAGTGCCTCCTGGATGTAGTCCTTCATGGCCTCCTGCTCAGGATGTGAAAGAGGGTATACCTTTCCATGGGGTAGTTTAGCATCTGGCAGTAGGTCGATACTACAGTCCCAGGGCCGGTGAGGAGGTAGTTGGGTGGCTCGTTCTTTGCTGAAGACATCTGAAAAGGAGTGATAGATGGTGGGAATGGTGACTGAAGAAAGAGTGTTGGGGCTTTCTATGGTGGTTGCATTAAGGGAAACAGCGAGATGAGGTTGTTTTGTAGCTGACGACGGAGAACGGTAACCGTGGCTCTGACATCCTGCACTCCAGCCTAGGATTTCTCCTGTGCTCCAGTCGATGTATGGTTGGTGCTCTGCCAGCCACGGTCTGCCCAGGATGACATCCACATTGGCTCGAGGAAGTACGAGAAGGGTTAGGTTCTCACGATGGTCATATTGAGAAATTAGGGTTACCTCTTTGGTTCGTCGGGAGATTTTACCGTCGCCCAATGGTGAGTTCTGAATTGTGATAATGCGGTATTTGATCTCATTTTGAACGGTGGGAATTTGATGTTTGGTAATGAAATGTGAGGAGATAAAATTGCCAGCCGCTCCAGAATCCACAAGGACATGTATGGGGAGAGTGCGAGAGTCCACAATTAGGTTTGCAGAAATACGGGGTAAGTGAGATATGGCAGGAGAAAAGGCTACTGTACTCACCATTGGACGAGGTGGTCGAACTGGGCAAATGTTGATGAGATGTGAGGCCTCTCCGCAATACAAGCACAGATGGTTGTTAATGCGACGTCTCCGCTCTGCAGGGTCTAGATGATAGGAATCGGTGATCATAGGTTCCTCACTGTTTCGTTGGGGTGACGGTGCTCTGCATGGAGGGGAACTAGCCACAGACAATGTAGAGGGACAAGCAGAGAGATGCTGCGAGACACCAGTAGCTTTTTTTATAAAAGTCTCCAGCGGTACGTTATCATCATAGATGACCATATGTTTGCGAATTTGCGGCTTGAGCCCTTGACGATAAGCTGCCAGGAGAGCAATCTGATTCCAACCACTAGGGGCTGCTAGAGAGCAAAAGCGCAAGGTGTATTCGTGTATGCTGGCTGTACCTTGACGCAGAGTGATGAGTTCATCGTGCACTGATAGGGGAGTGAGAGCTGCTCCGAACACTTCCTTGAAGTGAGAGGTGAACGCACTGTGTGAGGCTAGCGCTGGACTTCTTGACTCCCAGAGCACATTCGCCCATTGAAGTGCCGGCCCAGTGAGAAGAGAAACCATGAATGAGATTTTGGAGATTTCGTTAGGGAAATGGTGAGCATTCGCTTCAATATAGAGAGAGCTTTGAAGGAGAAAACCATCACAACCGCCTGGATCGCCGGAGTAATTCAGGGGGCGAGAAATGGGCGCGTTGGAGATCGTCGTGGTGTTAGTTCTGGTCGTTATGGGAACAGATTGCAGAGATTGACGGAGAGCATTCACCATTTCTGCGAATGGATCGGGAGAAGCAGTGGCTGATGACGTTGACGTCTCCATGAGCGAGCTGTAGTAATTTTCCGGGCTGGAATCCCGTCACGTCCACACACACAAGGAGAAGGTAAGTATATTTCAAGGTATTTATTAACAGACGTGCACACTTCAAACAGGTGAGTATAGACTTCGATATCCGAGTCATCAAACACAGTCCAATAAGGTAAACATAAGTTCATAGGCAATCGCCAGCAAGAGCAACAGTCACTTCCCTTAAAGTGGGTAATATGTGTTTCACAGGTTCACCCAGATGCAGTCCGTGAAGAGCACAGGAGAATCGAGAGAAGGAGGAGAAGATCCAAGGAGAGGTGTCCATGTAACTTTGATTCCAGCCGGTGAGTGAATGACAGAGGTGAGTATATAAAGGGAGTGGTGATTGCAGTTCCAGGTGTGAGTAATTAGAATTCTGGTGATGGTTCACGGGCGTGGTGTAGTGGGGATTGGCTGGTTTGTGATGGGTCACGGTGATTGGGGCTGAGGGAACGTGCTGAGGGTGTGACACCTACACTACAGATATTGAAGTAGAGACACCAGCATCTTATCTTAACATAAATCCTGGCATGGGGTTAACAGATAGCTAAAACCATTGAAAACACTATGAAGTGTCAGAGCAATTTTTGGTTTAATGATTTTACTACACAAAGAGACACCAGTTCCCTGTTATAAAAAGAAAAAATAATCACAATGACACTTAAACATCAGCTTTAGCCATCTAAAAATTTCTATGAAAGATGTTGAAGGTATAAACTCAAAGCTTTATGTTGACTGTTGTATTAAATATCTTTACTTGAATTAAAGTATCAATGTTATAATGTTATTCAATTCACAAAATATAATAAAACTAACTTACAATATTTTATACATTAAGTCAACATAAAAGTTTAAGTTTAAACCTTAGTAACCTTAAGTTAAAGTAAGAAATGACAAAGCAAACTAAAAACACATTGCAATTCACAATCCAACAGGGGACCAGAGTCAACTTGTTCATTAAAATCACTATTTCAAAATATCTGCATATACAGCCCACTTTTTTCCAACTGAAAACTACTACAATACATAAAGAGCATACAACACACCTACACAACAGATATTAAGTAGAAACATCAGCGTCTTATCTTAACATTAACACTGGCAGGGGGTTAACAGATAGCTAAAACCTCTTCACCATCCAACATTCATTAGCTACTAAACTGAGTTTTTAATTTAGTTTTGCAAAGCCATGTAGTATTGAGGGTAGAATCGCAACTTACCTTTTTCTTGACTGATGTATCTTTTTTCAAACAAGTCTTTATCCTTCCCAGAAACAATGAAGTGCAAAGCTTCCTTTTCAGGACAAACGCTTTCGGGTCTCATTTTCTAAAAAATGGAAGAATGTTTTATAAAAGATCTGCATATGGCAATGATTAAATATCATAATATACAGAATGTGCAACTTACCTTTTACTTTGTAGAGAAAAAGATGAGATAAGAAATGGCTTAGAAAGCACAGTTTTTCCTATGTAGTCCCTTGTAGGTGAACACAGTGTAGATTAACAAATGAACTAGATTAACTAAACGATTTTTTTAAATTCTGAATGTAGGCAATGTAGGAAACAATATAGCAGAAGCTTATAGACTTCCAAAGTTGTGGTCTTCCAAATAGGAAATGAGAAGAGTCTGTGAGGACCACAGATATATATACACTGTATCTGGGCAATGATTGGTCCTTTGGAAAGGCCGACAATTGCCCTAATTTTTTGGTATAGTAATGCAAATTTTTCTGTAACTGAAATGAAACAGGCATTGAAATAAGACTAATGGGTGGGACTAATGTTGAGTTTCAGCTGTAAATGTGAAAACGGGCCGTTTGCATTTCTTACAAGGTCCCTAAGCAAACCTTTCACACATCCAAGGAGTGTGAGACGTAATCCTCATGATTCTTTTATTATCATTCCTTTGTTTGATTTAGCCATTTTCTCCTAATCTGGCATTTTAGTGTTGCTAATTCCCCTAGGTCACATTTTATTTTATTTCTTTTACAAGCATTGTTTCTTCAGCACTAAAATTTTAATGGACATAATATGTAACTATTTAAAGCTCTTGTGATTTTACTTAGTTGCAATAATTGTGAAATCATGGTTATTGTTAAAAAAGAAATGTTAGTGTGATATAAAATGACATCAATGTTTTTGTTTAAAATAGCAGGCAGATATTTTAGCAAAGGCAACTATGGTTCATATGTAGTGGAAACGTCCCAGAGACAGAACTAAAGTTCTAGAACCGTGATATTCTAATTGTTATGTATATTTAGACACTAGATTGTGTTCATTTGTTGTTGGCATAATGCTTAAAACTATTTCTTTGGAATGTGTGGTTAATGATTTAATTTCAGGCAAGGTAAATTTAGCGTTTTCATAGGATAATCAGAGTTGATTGACAGCCTGTTTTTATTTTATGTAATGCCTGAGATAGACATCCGAATGGCATTTGTATTGTACCGCTAGATGAGAAAATTTTTGACCTGTAAAAGAGATGGACAAGATGTGGTTTGCAAAGTTGAAACTAAAAGGCCGGGACACACCAACCCGACGCCAACCAACTAGCGCTGGTGAAAGCCGACCGTCTTGTCGCCTCTAGTCGGCTGCGTCTGGGGCGTCTGGGCGATTAAACTGAGCTCGAACACACCGAACTGACGAAAGCCGACTACAAACTAGAAGGTGCTTTCGCGCATGCATGAGGAGATACACCGTTGCGTACCTGCAGATGGCAGTACAGAGAAAAATTGTGCCAGAATTTTAACACTGAAATTGGTGCAGTGCCTTTTCAATGCAACAAAATCTAGTTCTAGTATATATTTGATTTACATTGCATAATTGTGTACAACACTAGGCCTTGTAAATATTTTCAGAATTTTCACTACAGAGTGCAATTGCTAAATAAAACATTTAAACTTTATAATAGTTTTCTAGTGTTATTCGTAATCTAAAAAATGAATAACAAAAGTATTTTTTATCTTCAATAGTATGTATTTACACATATATGGTCAGTGATGTAAAATTGGAATTGTCCAAACAATAAGAATGTAATGTAAAAGTGTATGCAATCTTTTCTTTTTTTTTTTTTAGAAAATGTATTTAATTAAAAGAAATTTCCAGAAAAAGCAATTATGGCTATGGTTAGACAGTCACACCACATAATATTTTGACACTTTACATAATAAAAAAGGACATAAAAGTACACCAGGCGTTTTTTTTTTCTTCCTAAAAGTAAAAGTGGGAAATTGTACTATATATCAGTACAATCAATATCAATATAAGTATAACACATGCTGTACGCACAGTGCGCACACACATATATACAATTATTATTAATTATCTGCTCTCTCTCTATGTATGTGTGTGTGTCTGTGTGTATATATACGGTGCTAGTTGGTTGGCGTCGGGTTGGTGTGTCCCGGCCTTTAAGTTTCAACTTTGCAAACCACATCTTGTCCATCTTTCACAGGTCCAAAAATTTCACATCTAGCGGTACAATACAAATGCCATTCGGATGTCTATCTCAGGCATTAAATAAAATAAAAACAGGCTGTCAATGTATGAATATACATATACATATACATATATATATATATATATATATATATTTCACTAGTTCGCTTTTGCATATAATAAACAGCGTAAAGTTAAGCGTGTTTGGCATGCTGTCCGGGAGAGGGCTCCGAGCTCGGTAGTCATTCCCGAGCCCGGGGCACTCCCCCTGCCCAGGGAGAGGGGTCCGAGCTCGGCCTTTGGCCCGAACCCAATAGCGCTCCCCCCTTTTCTGCAGGTGAAGAAAAATAAAAAGGGGGGGGGGTGGGAGGGATGCTGGAATCAGAGATAGCTGAAGGTAGGACTGCTTGGTTATTTAAAGGAACTGTAGTAATTGGATAGGGAGAGTGGTTGGATAGGGAGTGATTGCTGATGATGAATTGGCCGTGTTAATTATTTGCGCGAGCTCCTCCTGAAATTTGTTAATGAAACATCACTTCACTAGTTCGCTTTTGCATATAATAAACAGCGTAAAGTTAAGCGTGTTTGGCATGCTGTCCGGGAGAGGGCTCCGAGCTCGGTAGTCATTCCCGAGCCCGGGGCACTCCCCCTGCCCAGGGAGAGGGGTCCGAGCTCGGCCTTTGGCCCGAACCCAATAGCGCTCCCCAAAATGCAAGATAACTGCAGGACAGCAGCCAGGGGCCCCCAAAAAAGGCTTAACTTGCGCTGGAGGGATGCTGGACGATTAGCGGCAGGGAAGCGCGGGAGGAGCTGCTGCGGGCCTTGCAAGGAAAGGAAAGCAGAGAAAACCTTAAGTGGGGTGGCATTCAGGGAAAATGAAGAATGGCGTTCTCTTGGGGGTAGGTACTGCTGCGGCGTAGGGGAAAAATGCTAGGTGCTCTGGGATGGGTGGGTTTTGCTGGGCTAGAGGGGATTGAGCGGGCATTGCTGCTGCGTGGGAAGATAAGCGGGGCGCTCTAGTCGGAGCGGGCATTGCTGCGTAAAAGGGGAATAAGCGGGGCGCTCTAGTCGGAGCGGGCATTGCCGCGTAAAAGGGATAAGCGGGGCGCTCGAGCATGAGCGGGCATGGGGAAATAAGCGGGGCGCTCGAGCGTGAGCGGGCATTGCTGTGGCATGGGGAATAAGCGGGGCGCTCGAGCGATAGCGGGCGTTGCTGCAGTGTAGAAAATGAGCGGGGGCTGCAGCAAAAGCAGGCATTGCGGTGTAAAAGGAATAAGCGGGGCGCTCGAGCGTGAGCGGGCATGGGGAAATAAGCGGGGCGCTCGAGCGTGAGCGGGCATTGGTGCGGCATGGGGAATAAGCGGGGTGCTCGAGCGAGAGCGGGCATTGCTGCAGTGTGGGAAAAATGAGCGGGGGCTGCAGGCATTGCGGTGCGTAAAAGGAATAAGCGGGGCGCTCGAGCGTGAGCGGGCGTTGCTGCAGTGTAGAAAATGAGCGGGGGCTGCAGCAAAAGCAGGCATTGCGGTGTAAAAGGAATAAGCGGGGCGCTCGAGCGTGAGCGGGCATGGGGAAATAAGCGGGGCGCTCGAGCGTGAGCGGGCATTGGTGCGGCATGGGGAATAAGCGGGGCGCTCGAGCGAGAGCGGGCATTGCTGCAGTGTGGGAAAATGAGCGGGGGCTGCAGCAAGAGCAGGCATTGCGGTGCGTAAAAGGAATAAGCGGGGCGCTCGAGCGTAAGCGGGCGCTGCTGCGGCGTGGGGGAATAAGCGGGGCGCTCTGGCACGAGCGGGCATTGCTGCAGTGTGGGAAAATGAGCGGGGGCTGCAGCAAGAGCAGGCATAGCGGTGTGTAAAAGGAATAAGCGGGGAGCTCGAGCGTGAGCGGGCATGGGGAAATAAGCGGGGCGCTCGAGTGTGAGCGGGAATTGCTGCGGCGTGGGTAAATAAGAAGGGGTTGCAGCGTAAGCGGGGCGCTCGAGCATGAGCGGGCATTGCTGCAGTGTGGGAAAATGAGCGGGGACTGCAGCAAGAGCAGGCATAGCGGTGCGTAAAAGGAATAAGCGGGGAGCTCGAGCGTGAGCGGGCATGGGGAAATAAGCGGGGCGCTCGAGCGTGAGCGGGCATTGCTGCAGTGTGGGAAAATGAGCGGGGACTGCAGCAAGAGCAGGCATAGCGGTGCGTAAAAGGAATAAGCGGGGAGCTCGAGCGTGAGCGGGCATGGGGAAATAAGCGGGGCGCTCGAGCGTGAGCGGGCATGGGGAAATAAGCGGGGCGCTCGAGCGTGAGCGGGCATTGCTGCAGTGTGGGAAAATGAGCGGGGACTGCAGCAAGAG
>NC_133362.1:69277592-69380293 GCF_049309525.1 Garra rufa
CAAAAAAGAAAAGTGATATGAGTAATGGAGGGCCTGTGCCCAAGTAGAGCTTTAGGTCTAGCAACACCCCTGGTTAACACTGAAGGTCAGGTACTGTAATTGTACACCTGACAGTAATATTAACATGTAAAGTTCTGTTAAAATTAAGGCTGAAGTTCATGTAAATGTATAATTGTCTACCTTACTAAAATTAAATGTAAAGTTTTATTAATTAAAGCTGAAGTTCATGTAAATGTATAATAGTCCACCTGACTGTATAGGGAAAATGCATGAAACTATAATTAAGACAACTGTAAACAACTTAATAAATTGTAGACAACGAGGCATGTAGAACAACAACAAAGTTTTGTCTTAAAATAATATACCTATGTTTCACACATTTTATATCAGGGGGTCCCTGCCCCATGTCTCTATCACCAAAAGGGTCCTTGACCGAAAAACGTTGAAGACCCCTGTGTTAATGTGGCCTGACCTTTTTTTTTTTTTTTAAGTTTTTACAACGAACTAAACACACTACAATTTTCACATTTTTTTATGATCAAATAGTTTAACGTATTTCTCCAAACTAAAGTTTTTATACTTCAAATATTTAACATAAAACGTGAATGAAAGAACCAACGAACATGAATAAAAAGAAATCTGTAAGGAACGTCTTCTCCCTCAAAAAAAACAAACGGATTATTTTAGCCTTAAAGCTCACACACACACGATTAAAACATACACATCTAATTTGCGCTGCCTCCATTCATGTTTAACTTAACTTAAATATATAATATTTTTTCACAAAACACGTTATTTGAAGAGGAACATTACTTTTAATCGGAGCGTTAGCACAGCTCGCCTCTCCTCAGCCGCGCTTCACAAGGAAAGAAAGACGGAACATAGCGCTCTCTTAAAGGGGCCACACCCCAGATTTGATAACCTACTCAAACTATGGCAAAGAAATGCATATGAACGCACCATTTCCAGATAAAATTAATATACAAAAATACTAATTTACAGATTTTTTTATTTTTGAGTGAAATTTATAAGTTAATAATAAGTTTTATATTAAAAACAAACATTTTGAAATATAAAAACATAACTGAGGCTAAAACTCTCACAGGATAACTAAATATGTGTTTATTTATGATTTTATATAGTGGTTTGTCCATTTGTCACTGAATATTAGGCTAATTAACTAAGGTGACCAGGTTTCAGAAATGAAAACCTGGGACATTTCCTAGTTCAGTGGTCAAAATATCACTTAAATCTCATTTGTAATTATTATGATATATATATATATATATATATATATATATATATATATATATATATATATATATATATTTTTTTTTTTTTTTTTTTTTTTTTTTTTTTGGTTCCAAACATTAGCTAATAATTAAAGTGGTGTTTAACGATGAAACTCTAGTTTTTTATATAATTCGCCAAATTAAATAATTCACTATGAAAAATAATAACTATTGCAAATAACAATACCATAACAAAATGATGGCTTTACAAAAACACATTAAAGATAATTAAAATAAATAAATATAAGAACATATGAGAAAACTATTTAACAAATGTTGAATATTTTTCTAACTGTATACGTTTTTTCAATTTTAACTTTCCAACTTTCATGTTTACTTTTGGAAATGTATATTTTCTATCCATAATCAGGTTTATTGTTTAGCGTGTTAGGCATGTTATATAGAGTTGTCGTCAGAATTGTTGGTACCCTTGATAAATATGATTTAAAAAGGCTGTGAAAATAAAACTGCATTGTTTGTCTATTTGATCTTTCATTTAAAAAAATAATGAAATTATGAAATAAATAATTTTCTCCAATACACAATGTCCACAATTACCATTAGATTGAAAAAAGGTTATATACATGCAATGCTAAGAAGGCATGGGAAGGGTTTAATAGTCAGTGGCGGCTAATGACAAATATCTCTGGGGGGGGGGCAACTGTTCCGATGATGGCAAAGATAACCGCTTTAATGGGTAAAATTATGATAAAATATTGTTTGATTTGGTTTCCCTGTTCCTAGATGCCAACATCAGGCATGAATTGTACAAACTGTACAGTATTTTGAATAGCTATATTAAATTTATCACAATGGTCTTAAATACACTGAAACACTTCCACCATGGCCATCCAGAGGCACATTGTCATCAACTAGTTTGCCCTTAAAAAGCAATACTGCTTTACAATTAAAGACTTTTTATTTCTCATATTAAAACTGTAATTAATCAAATCTTTCCAGAACATATTCAGTATAAATTTGGCTGCCAGTATGCAATCAATACAACTATTTAAAATTCAACATTTGGAGAATACAACATATAACATAAACAATGCACCATTTAATAACACACATCACTTGTATTGAAATTTTGCTCGCCTCTCTTTTAAGCAAGCAAAGTGATCAATTACACTCTCGTTAAAATCAGGCATGTTCCTGACAAGTTCCCTCTCCATCGAAAGCATGGCCAATGCATTCAGACGTTCCTGTCCCCTTGTATTTCTCAGGAATGTTTTGATTCTGTTTAAGGTGGAGAAACACCTCTCAGCTTCAGCTGTTGTCATTGGAGTGGTTATGAGAATGTTCAACAGCACCACAGTCTCAGAGAAGGTTTCCTGGAGGTTGTAGCTCTGTAGAACCCGGTACAGAGCCAGTGCACCACAGCAGTCCCTGAAGTCTGGACTTTCATCGATCAGAGAAAGTTCAGTCCTGAGCTTCTCCTTGTGTAGCATGGGGTATGCCCTCACGGTGGTATTTGGAGCCTCTTCAGGGAATGTTTGCTGGTGCTGGTCAAACAACCCTCCCTCTAGCAGCACGGCACTCACAAGGTGGCTGGTGAAGGAAAACCTGTCTCTGGCATGGCTCAGGATTGTGACAGCCGAGTCGTCACAACACTCAGATTTGAATTCAAGAAAACCTATTGGACTACTATCCCTTGCAAGTGTACAAATTGTGTGGCCTGTCAGTGCTTGCTCTTCGCCATTCTTTTCCTCCTCTAGAGTGATGTCTACAGCTGTGGGGTAGGAAATACAAAAGGCAATTTCCAACGCATTGCCTGTCTTCTTGAAGAAAAAAGGAAAACTTGGTGCAGAGACTTCTTAGCTGGGGTTTAGAGAGAACAGGTCTGTCAGATTTGCTCCCACCCATACAGATTCGCAAACTGCTAGACAGCTTTAGCCTACACACCAGATAGAATGCAATGAAGAGGACCAGCAGCCAGATACAGATGTACACAGTGGCAGCCTGATCCTCTGCTTGCAAATTCTGATAATGTACTTGAGGGGAAAAAAAAAAACACTTTAGAGAATTTGTACCTGCAATATGGAAAAAGTGGAGCAGACAGGGGACTTGTCGATATTTTATGTTAGCACCATTGTTATCTGGCACTGCTTTAATCATCCTGGGCATGGAATTGACCAGAGCTGCACAGGTTGTTGCTGGGATCCTCTTCCACTCTAATGACATCACAGAGCTGCTGGGCGTTAGACACATGGTGCTTCTCCACCTTACGCTTGAGGATGCCCCACATATGCTTAATAGGATTCAGGTCTGGAGGCATACTTGGCCACCCCATCACCTTCACCTTCCTCAGCAAGTCAGTTGTCATCTTGGTGGTGTATTTGGGTCGTTATCATGTTGGAAAACTTTTCAGCAAACTGTTTGCGGGCTTTTTTGTGAGCCAGCTTCAGATGAGAGTTCTTTCTGAGACGATGCAAACAGACTTGTTGCAGTTTGTGCCATATGGTCTGAGCACTATCAAGCTGACCTTCTACTTCTGCAACCTTTAAAGCAATGCTGGCAGCACTCATGTACATGTTTTTTGAAGCCAGGTTCTCCACCTGACGCTCAGAATGACTTGTTTCATATTGGCTATTCTGAAAGTACTGACGTAATCACAGCCATGATCATCCAGATTTAAAATCCTGTTTGATCTGATCGGGGCAGCACCGATCTGTGTGCTAGCAGATCGGGATGTGCAAGATTCGATCTTTGAACGCCTCACATTACAAGACAATCTGCGCCGAACATCGGGCCGATCGATGACAAAATTTTTGCTCCGATCTCGGGAGGAGAAAATCGGGGCAAAATCTGGCTAAATCTCCTGTAGTGTGAGCCGGGCATTACGCTGAGGTGGCCGTTTATCTCCCACGCTTTGCTTACGTGGCTAATTAAAATATGAACGTAAACGAAGCTGGTGGGCATGATCGAATTAAATAATTAAATTAGCTCCGTTCGAATAGACTGGACATTGCGTTGGTTTCATATGGATTACTTTATCACAGAATATTTGTTTCGATAAAACTTACTTTGTTTAAAAGTAAACATATCAAGCTTTCTATAGACATTGCTCATGTCTCTGTGTTGTGTATTGGCTGAGTTACAGTCTATTTAAACGATGCGTTTCTGAATGAAGATCACCGAGACCCACGTGGCAGACAGCACACCCTGTTTGTTTTCATTTTGCAAAATCACAATTTGTTTTTGTTTTGTGAGTACATACAAAGTAGACCCTTTACAGATTCGATTGATGTACTGCTTTTATCTGTACGATCAGAAATGACAGAGTAATTGAAGTTCATTTTGGGAAACTGCCAGAAAACACATGCTTTTTACAATGTTAGGAAGAAATACAGTACAATAAAACATTCTGAAAGGATCTGGTGTGAGAGGAGGGATTCTGACAAGAAAATGCTTTTTTTTCTCAAATTAATGAATCTTAATGTACTTTAATTTGTTCATGACCTTCATGAATGAATTTAACTTGAATTAAAGGGAAAAAACACGTTAGAATAGGATAGAAACATCCTCTCAAAGCAAATCCTGTCAGAATATACTTGGTGTAATAACTAAAGTTACAGTATAATGAAGTCTATTCTGACAGGATTTGTTTTGAGAGGAGTGTTTCTGAAAGGAACTTTGCTGTGTATAAGAAAACAGTGCATTAATTTACCGTTGCGTTAAGTAAACGTTACCATGAGTCTTTTCTCTGTATTTTTGCTTACCTTCAAGATGTCTGCACACCTTACAGCCGCCCTAATTTATCATTGCACAACTCCTAAATGACAGAGAGGGACAAATAATAATTAGTATATTAGCACAAACAATGTCAATATATTTAAAAAATGACAATATAATTAAAGAATTTAAATTTTGTAAACAATCCCTTTAATCATATATATATATATATATATATATATATATATATATATATTTCTCTTAATCACTATGATCTTAATCTGTTTTATGTTTGCTTCATTTGCTATTTTCAGAAAAAAATAATAATAACTTCTTTCATGTTTGTCCTCATCAGAATGGCATCTCCATATAGCTGCCCCAGTCCCATCAGGGTCAGGTGTACAGAACCGTAGAAGTGCAAAAACCATAAACTTTAAGCTTGAAAATGTTGAAATTAGGCATGGCAATCAAGAGATCACATACCTTAGTGCACTGTCCACTGGTGGTCAGGTGTACATCACACAGTCCTCTTCGAAGAGGGTGTGACATACTACATAAAAAACTACACCGTGTCCTCACGGTATGAGCAGGAACGTCTGTTCATGGGGCCAAACACAAGGACCTACAAAACCGCTCCCCTCACACTGACCTTTGATGCCGAGAAGATGGCCAAAGATGCCCTGATTCCACCATATGTCTCTGTGACTGGGGATGAGCAGGACCTCTTTTCAAGAGGGGGCTACTTGACTCTGGAAGTAACAGTGGAACATGTGAGTGATTTAAACTCAATTATCAAACACTGCCCAAAACATTATTAATTAATATTTAACAATTGATATTTTAATTTAAAATACCTTTATAGATGCAGGTTGCAAGGATGACAACTGTGAGGGACACAGAAGTCCCCATCTTGGATCTGGGGATCAAAAGTGGCTCCAGAATCCTTGAGGTGTCCATGTGGCGGGACCAGGCCCTGAGCAAGCTCCAAATAAATGAAAAAGTCAACATCTGTCACCTCCGAGCAAAAAGCCAAGGCCTCAAAGTTTTATTCAACCATCTACACAACTGTGGAGGTATGCGACATAATAAATACAATTAATTAAAAACAAGTTAATTACATACAGAATGAATGAAAATTAAGTTCATTTAAAAACAAATAGAATTAATAAAAAAAGTACATTTTCAATTAATTTAAAGATATATAATGAACAAGTTCATAAGTAATAAATAATACGTAAATTCATTAAAAATAAGTTTATAAAACATTATAATAAATACAGTTAATTAAAAACAAGTTCATTATATATAATTCATTAAAATAATTAATTTTAAAACAATATAACTGATTTAAATAATTGCATTTAAATAAATACTTGGAATTCACTAATGTTGTTTCACTATGTATTTCATAGACATCCATTGTTTTTTATATCAGGTTACTGATACCAGGGGTTGTCCAAACTCATGCACAGTTTAGCTCCAACCCGAATTAAACACAGCTGAACCAGCTAATCAAGGTCTTACTAGGCACACTAGAAACCTCCAGGATAGATTCAAGAAATCCTAAAGACTTTGGAAAGATTGTTCCGTTGTGTTTGATTGTCATTTTGGCTGCATATAAAAATTGTTTCTCCTAAATTATCATGTGGTAACTATTTCATAAAATCAATAACACGCCCAAGGCTGCATTGTGCCTAGCACCAACCTTCAGCCATGACAATATTCACAATATAGCACAGCCCTTCATAGATTAATGTGTAAACATAACTATTATAACAACAAAAAGCAAAATCATTACAGATTCATTATCATTAAATTTGTTTTTATTTATTTATTTATTGCAATTTCCAAGGTTTTGGAGCAAGGACCAGTGGTGGAGGACATCAGAGTCATCGTCTTGTCTGAAGCCAATGGTGAGGTGTCCTTACATCGCATGCCCCGAGCTCCTTGAAGGAAGTCCAGAAGAGCTCCTGTGCCAGCTTCCACTTCATCTGGAAGTTTTTCACAACCACAGGAAAATTCAAAAAAATAAATTATGTTGATGAACTGTAAATTCCCAGGTGTGTGAAATAGATTTTTTTTTTTATTCTGTTATTGTTTGCACTTCCATTTTGTTATATATGTGTTATTTAATTGTTTTGCACGCACACACACACACACACACACACAAACAGAGATAGAGCGGTCCGTGTCAACATACTTTTTATCTTTGGGCTTTTCATGGAAAGTAGCAAGTCTTTACAAGTCAATAGGTGCAAGTCCAAGTGAAAGTCACGAGTTATTTATGTTAAAGTCCAAGACGAGTTGCAAGTCTTTTTATATTTTGTCAAGTCGAGTCTAAAGCATAGACTGTAAAAAATATGGACGTAGTATCCGTGACGTCACCCGTAGGATTCTGAAGCGCTATTTTGAAGCCTGTAGTCGGCGGGATTCGGCCGTCGCCATCTTGAAATCGCGTCACCGCGCGTCACTCCCGGATAATCAAAAATGGGCAAAAAGGCGAGACGTGGGTGGAGCTGGTTGCTGAAACCACGCCCGCCTAGCGCGACAGTGGTGACAGCAGCGGCAATCCCCCTGTCACTCAAGTGACCACGCCCTTAATTATGCTGAACTTTAAGGCTTAATATAACTTAAACGGATGAGTTATAAAAAAAATTCACCCCCCTCACAGTTGACATGAAGGGCAAAACTAGCTATATAGACCAAAACCATTTTTTGAACCAGGCTGTAAACATACTTTTTTCTGCTGTAAAGTTGGGCATTTTAACATGGGGAGTCAATGGGACTGACTCCCTTTTGCAGCCAGTCTCTAGCGGCCAGTCGATGAATTGCAGTTTAAGACACTTCCGTGTTGGTTTCAATAGAGAGAGCGGGAGGTTGCCGCTTGGTCTAAAGTCATCAAATGTCATGTTCATGTCCAAGTCACATGACTCGAGTCCACACCTCTGGAACAATCAGAACTCACTCACGCCAAAACTGGAAAACAAGGCCACCACAGAAGACAATGCTGAGGAGGTAAACTCACTGCAGAACAACATGAACAACGTGTAGTAACACCCTTTTTGCCACAGGCTGACACTGTGACTGTAGCAAGACACACAATCAATTGTCATTTGATACTTTGAAATTACTAAAATACCCTAATTAGAGGACTAAACATTGACATCTCACTCTCTTCCTTGCACTCACCTCAAGATGGCTCAATGTGGGCTTGAAAACACGAAGCACTGAACTAGCATGATAACTTTTGTTTGTACTCTGTCATCACATGGTGGAGTTCCTACTGCCAGAGTACCTTACTAGCACATTCACCTTTGTCCTTGCTTGTTGTCACTGCTGAAGTCACACTGCATCATGTTATGTCAAGCTTTGTTATGCTGTGTTGTTATGCTAAGTCACGCTACACTATCAAACACTTCACCCTCACACCCCAAAGGTTTAGCCATCAGGTTTTCAACCTTTGACCTTCAATCCTCACCGCTGTTCTGAACTCCTGTCTGTCCTGCCTTACTCAAGTCAGCATGCATTGGTCCATACCAGATCACTAAGGTCCTTAATCGGGTTGCGGTTCGGCTCAAGTTACCATCCTCTCATGGTCGGGTGCACCCTGTTTTTCATGTTTTCATAGTTAAACCTGTCTTCAGATATTCCCTGAAAACAGTGAGCAGACAGAAAACAAAGACGATACATCAAACACTATCTTGGAGGCAACAAATGGTGTTCCTATCTCAAATTTAAACCAACATTTGTGACGCATATGCTTTGTGAATAGTATTTTGATGAGTTCAGTAGTTTGCATGATCATTTTAAAACCACAGGGAAGACTTGGCCTGTGTAAAATCTACGTAATTTCCTAGTAAAATAATCACTCAAGGTATTTTTGCACATATTCACGCACTCCTGACTTCATCCAGTTCAACAACTTTGCCATGAGTATAGTTATTATAATAGAATTGGCTGTCTGCAGTTTTACATGTATGTCCTCCATGCCCATGGTGTTTGATTGGTAGACAGACAGGATATTTAAGCCCATACTGTCATGATCTGGGCTGTGGGGCTTCCCTCAGCCACCTGAGGTCGCTGTTCCCTTTCCTTGCACTGCACTTCCCTGATTGTTCACTCCTGTCCTGTCATTAGCAGCTCATCATCTCACACCTGTTCACTATTACTCAGACTATAAGTAACTCTCATTTCCCACCCATCATCGTGTCTGCATTGTCTTCGTATGTGTGTCTCTGGCTCCTGGATCTCCTGATCGTGTTTTCGGTTCTGTTTACTTTCTTTTGGTTCAAGTCGTGTCTGTGCCGTGTTGGCCTTTTGTTTGTTCTGTTTTATTGTGTCTTGTCTCATTAAAATCCTTCCCCTGCAATTGGACCCAGACCTCCATCTTTCAGTAACGTGACACATACATTTATACTGTGCAATTTTTTTTAGATGACCAGGGGAATGATGCCTGTGTAACTTCTGGTTCACCTCATCTCCCTGACTCGGTTACTCAAGGTATTATTAAAATGTGGTGCCATGTCCATCACTAGGCACACTTGCTACTGTGCAGTCAACACATTAATAATATAAAGCATTAAAAATTTTAACAAGCAGTGTAATGAAATGTCATGTTTATGAAAATAATCAAACTTGATTTTTAGCAGATCCAAAGTCAATTTATTATCACGCACATTTTGACTTTTTTTTTTTAATTGTTCAGGTTTCCGTATTTCATCAAGGCAGTTTGTGAAGAGACCATGGTCCAAGGAGGAGATACAAGGTGTCATGAAACATATGAGGCCTTTTATTGAAAACGGTGTCACTGTCACCAGTGAGCAGTGTCTGAAGTGCAAAGAAAAAGAACAACCTATCTTGGAGACAAGATCCATTCAAAACATTCGAGATTTTGTACGCAACAGAGGCGTGGCCTTTAAAAGGCATTCAAATGCTAAACACTAAATGCACTTTTGGACAGCCTGAGCCTTTACCTTTTCAGGCATTTTTTAAAGGTTGCTGTACTGTGCTCTCCCTGCTCTGGATGCACAGGGAGTTCTTGCCCAGAACATAACCATACCGCCAATCCAAACTATATGCTAATAGTCAATCAATCATCTTTGACGATAGTGGTCCTGACATAATTATAATAATGTGATTGGGTTGTCTGAGAAATGAGGTTGTTTCATTGTATTGAGACTATAAACCTACACTCTACAAACAGGACTGGTTGAATTATGTTCATCCAAATTATGAATTCTGTTATGTTCTTGTTGCAATCTATAAACCCTTACTATTAAATTTGCTAGTAAAGCTGATGAACTCTGATAGAGATCCTTTTTAAATAGGTTTTAACTAGGGATGCACCGATCCGTATCGGTGCATCCCTAGTTTTAACATATTCCCTTACTTTATGTAATTTGTGACAATATACCAAAGTAGATGTTTTTGAAGAGTGGGTTGGTAAGGAGCCAGTTTAGTTAGTTATATTTGGAGAAATGAGATTTCTTTATGCATGTTGTTGATGTTAAAAGTACAGGTCACTTCTAAAGGTAGATTTTATGGGCTATGGACCAGTAAAATGTATCGTATTTGATCAGAAAGTGAGAGAAGTGATTGAACTTCTTTCTCTGTACTGCTTTTATTGTTAAACATTTTGACCAGTGATAATGTTTAATCCTTTGGAACAATAGAGTTACTATGAAAAAGCTCTTTTCTCAGGTCATGTATGATCCGGTACAATGGGCAATGGCAGATCGTAGTGTGGTTGTGAAACCTGATTGCAGGTTGGCAGTTGGTTTAGGACATGGAAAAACTCCATAATACATGTGCTGGTGGGGTTGAGTTCATCCTAGTGGATGCAAGCACTCTTTTTGTGTTATGCTCCTAGTTGTTTTAATGACACTTGGCTCACCTGTTAGTAGATACCATCAGATAAGAGCTGTGGTGTTTTCTGTAACCATTTGTAGCTTGACAGAATTTGATTGAAGGTGCTGAAGTTCTCTAGAGGAAGAAGTGTAGAATGGAGTGATTGTGTCCTTTCAAAGCAGGTTATACTCAGTGTGCGTGTATGGTGAACTGGCCTTACAGACCATGTGTCCTTTCAAAGCAGGTTATACTCGGTTTGAATGGGACTGTGTGGGTCAGGACTGAAGATGTGTTCCAGAAATTAATTACACTTTGCAACTGTATCATTTCTGGCTAGTTTTGTAAGTGCTCTTTCTAGACTCTAACTCAGCTTCATCAGTGTGCAGTTGCTGTATTTTTGTCCGATCGAGTAATAAAATGTAATTGATCCTTTTTTTTGTACCTGAATCCTAGATTTAAAAAACAGTTTATTTCATTTCTATTTTATTAAATAAGTTGTTATTGTATTACTGACGGTTCACTTATCTTTAATGTTTGAAATTTAGTCAAGCGAGAGATTTTTGCAGTTGTAGTTGTATTTTTTCTTTATGAGGTCAGTCACTATTGCTCACTGTAATGTTATGCTGATGAAAAAAGTAATAGTAACTGCAACTATGCTTCTTAAATCTGAATTTACCTCAGTTAATGCCTCTTTGGCTTTTGTGCGTTCTTTCTGGCCGCCGCCACGGTCAGAGGCAAGATTACACCAACGGATGATGTAGGAATCTATTTCATTTTATGCTTCATTGGTTTAGGGATAAAGGCATATTAATAGTTTATAGATTTATTTTAACTGAACAAAATCAGCTGGTGCACTTATGCACTATTCAGTTCAACACCATTGATATCCTTCGAGTGAGTGCTGATGCTTAGAATAGAAACATTGTGTAGACAGCGACTTAAGGCAGAACCTATTGTTTACATTACGGGTGTAACGATATTACAAACCAAACCGAAATATCGCGATACACCAACCACGATACGTATTGCGAAACTCTCGTGGCGTACCGCGGTACTCTCACGCCCCCTGCTGCCCATTTTTGAGGTTGACGTCATTTGTCTCTAACTAATTTAACCAATTTAAACACATCTTTATTTTATCACATTTGATTAAATTGTATTAGTAATGATGAGCTTTTGTTCTAAATATTATATTCTAAAGTTAGTATTTTCCAAGTGCATGTCATGTCATGTGACTTGAGTGAGCGCGACATTAACGCTTGTCAGGGACAAGTGGATTTTGTGAAAGGGCAAGTGAAAGGGGATTTTACTTGCCTGACCGGACAAGTAACCTGATTAGAACATCAATTACAAACAATAACTAGCGCAGCAACGAAACTTTGGTGAGCATAATTCTGATTTTATTACTTAAGACTGAAAACGGACAGTATCAAGTATCAAGCTCCTGCAGGCTATCTAACTCACAGAAAATCAACACTAATAGGCGCAACAGCACACACAAAGAATCAAGCATGAACAAACATACTGCGGTAGAAAAGCACCATTACGATTGCAAACGTGACATTGATTTTATACAACAGTAGTTAAAACTAGTAGTTAATATTAACTGACTTACATTTTAGACACATCATTAACCATTTTTGCAAACGAAAATAGTTCTAAGCAACAGCAGAACCTCCGTGAATCTCTGAGCAACACAGCGGTGTTTCAGTACTGAATGATTTAGCCTTTTTTTTAATGAATCGAGTCAGTGAACGAACAAGTTGAATCCATCTATGGTTGAATCCGTGACTCGCTCATTAAGACAGTGACTACTGCCACCTATTGGTGGTTCGATTTTATATTTTAAAGGTATTGCATTTTTCCAATATTTTAGATTTATGTTTAAAAAAAGTATAACATTAATCTTACTACATTATTTATGTATTTGCAATTTTACTGTTTAAATGCATTTTTTGGAACCTCTTATCTTAATTAAACAGTCTAATTAAATACAGTTCAATGTCAATTTCATTGCAGGTCCAGTTTTTCCTGTGCAATGGAAAGATGTTGATACTGATTTAATTTGTGCAACCATACAGAGTCTAATAATTCTAATTTGATGCATTGATAAAATTTAAGAATTTGATGTGAATGATGACACATACAGTTAGTAAGGTTAGGAAAATAAAGTCAAAAAGTGTCCTAGAAATCAATTTAAGGCAAATATCACAAATATTCAGATTAAAGTAAGACCTTATAGAGTAGTGATGAGACTATTGCTTCAGAATGGATTAATTTAACAGCAAAAAAGGCATTTTTTTTTTTGCCTGGACAAGTAAATTTTTAACTCGGACAAGTGAATGTCTAATTTTCACTAACTTACTCAGGTATCCTGACTGTACTAAAATGGGTTGGCAAAGTTAATAAAGAAAAAGTTTAGTTGTTCTTGTTATTAAGTGAATCTATTGTTCCTTAGCATTGCTGTTAAGATGACATCAACCCTAACCCCACAACAAACAGAAACCGAACCGAACCGAACCGTGGCTCCAAAACAGTGAACCGAACCGAATCGTGCCTTTGGTGTATCGTTACACCCCTAGTTTACATGTCTACATTTTGGCTAAACATCTGATGCATATGGTTCAAATAACTGGAAACACTTCAGGAATGTAGAAGTCGTCATCTGATTAGCTGAATTTGGATTTCTGGGAGATGTGAGTGTCACTTTTATTTCAATGACTGACTGCAACCTGCAACTAGATGGATGTACTGTTATTTCCTCTACAGTCAAAAATTTGGGTGTTATATTAGACAGCAACCTGTCTTTTGAAAATCATATTTCCTATGTTACAAAAACAGCATTCTTTCATCTTCGAAACATTGCTAAGCTACGGAACATGTTACCTGTTTCTGATGCAGAAAAGTTAGTTCATGCATTCATGACGTCTAGACTGGACTATTGTAATGCACTACTAGGTGGTTGTCCTGCTTCTTCAATAAATAAGCTACAGGTAGTCCAAATGCAGCTGCTAGAGTCCTTACCAGGTCAAGAAAATATGATCATGTTACCCCAATTTTACAGTCTCTACACTGGCTACCTATTAGGTTCCGTATCACTTATAAAATATTACTTCTTACCTATAAGGCCCTTAATGGTTTAGCTCCTGCATACCTAACTAGTCTCCTACTACGCTACAATCCCTCACGCTCCCTAAGGTCGCAAAACTCTGGACTTTTGGTAGTACCTAGGATAGCAAAGTCCACTAAAGGAGGGAGAGCCTTTTCTCATTTGGCTCCCAAACTCTGGAATAGCCTTCCTGATAACGTTCGGGGTTCAGACACACTTTCTATGTTTAAATCTAGATTAAAGACTCATCTCTTTAGCCAAGCATTCACATAATGTATCTCATAACGTTGTACTTCAGTTACATCTGATCAAATGCACATTAATATTCTTCAGCTTGGGCTAAACCATCATTTTTGTTTGGTCGGAAGTTGGAACAGCAGCTACGCTAATTATTTCTCTGTTTCTCTAGGATTTACACAAGATTCAGCCCGGATTCAGATGAAGAGATGATGCCAACCCCTCAGAGGACCGCAGATGATGCCAGCCTTGAAACAACATACAGCACTACATAATTTTCCTACAAGTTGATTACAGCACATAACCATTGCAATTAGTGTTCATCATCTGTTTGATTACACAGTTACTGATTTAATATTTATATCATATGTACATCAACTCAACATACAGTATTCACCACTAATAAGCTACTAAATATATTGTAGTAGCCTAAAACTTTTGTGCAGCTGCTCTGCAACAATCTGTATTGTAAAAAGCGCTATACAAATAAATAAAATAAACTTGACTTGTTGCATTCCAGCCTGTTGTAGTTGGGACATTTCCACGCACCGAAACGTGATGCTGAACGAAACAAACTGTGATTGGTTGTTTGACATGTCAGTCAAACGGCCTTATGGGCGGGCCTTGGCCAGTGAAAAGCCGCCATGGATTCCAGACCTTCAGCCGTCAGTCTAAAGGTCTGGCTACTCAAGACTAACATTTTGTCGTCATCATGAGCTGACTGGAGCGGAAAAATCATAGAGGAATTATACATAATATAGGTCGTCTGACGTGTGGTGGTCGGAAAAAAATCACCATTAAACTCCCTCGTGCTTAAGTTGCAGAATTTATAAGTCTTTCCAAAAAACACGACACCAATGTATGTTTCCCACAAGTGCAGTCGAATGTTTCCGCCAGCATCCTCCACAGTGACGCTCCGTGTTTCCAGCTGTCTGCCTTGAAATTAGACATTGTCCGTCCCAGCCTTTAAATGCACAATGCACCCAGCGAACTCACTAATTTTAAAAAATATTAACAAAAAGTACACTAAGTAAAAATAAAACACAAATCATATTACTCATGACGGCTGTAAAAAAATATATTAAAAAAATACCTAACACACTTTATTCATTTATTCAGTGTTAAATTGTCAATACATTTACCATTTCAGATGAGCTATTCTTTATTATGATTTATAAACAAAACAATAATACACACACAGACTCAAATACTTTATTAATTAATTATTTATTTATTTAGTAGGTCATGTATGTGTGTGTGTGTGTGTGTGTGTGTGTGTGTGTGTGTGTGTGTGTGTGTGTGTGTATGGAAATATCAAGTGATGATCATAAACATATTTACAGTTTTTATTTACAAAATTTTAATTTAGAAAAATTTGCATTTTTTTTTATTTTGATAAACTCATTAAAACTCATTAAATTTTGATTTTATGTAACTAAAAATCTTAATCTTCAAAAAGGAGGAGTGTCTCATCATCATTTTTCATTCCTGCTGCTGAAAAAGAAAAGTATGTTTTAGTTTTCATACAATGAATTTCACATTTAAAACAAACAAAACATTTGTTGGCAATTGATACCAGATAGACTGAATCAGTAGTTTAAAACCAGAGAATGAGAGCACGGCAGAGAACTTATTTGTTTATGACTGAAGACTATATTAAAGTTGGGCTAAAAGCACAATAATGACTATGACAAGTAACTGGCTGACCTTTTTTTTTTTTTAAAAGAAAGGTAAGAATCAGATAAATCAATATAATTTAAGTTGGCTGTCTGACACAAGCAACACATTTTTATAATGAACCTATCATATTTATAATATTATATTAATCATTTATAATAATAAAGTATAGTTTACAATAAATTAATTTACAACTATTATAGGATCTCCTTCATGCAGTGTATGAAGCTTTCACAATCTTTAGGCTGCATTATTCTGTATATTGTTAAAAATGAACAAACATGAACAAATATTTTTTTGTGTGAATAAAAGTAAATTAAATTATTTTATCTAGATAAGCAGTATATGGAACAAATATTAATTCATTGATTGATTTGAACCAGTATTAACTCATTAGCTATTTGGTAAAAAAAATATTACTTTAGCAACATATGCAGATTCACAAAGAACAGGATAACTGAACATATAGATTTGGAGTTATGATCATAAATTGCATGCATGCAGTTGCTAGTCACAGTTGAGGAACATATAAAACATACTCTTAAGTAAATTTAATTTTATACCCAGGACAGTAGGTGGCGATAATGCTCCTAAGGAGTTATTTGCTACAACCTGGCTCTAAACTTGAAAATGTGTAGGGCTAAAAACTAGCAAAAAAACACTTGCATCGCGCCGGCTGTATGATGGGGCCGTTAATGTTACATTTATGTTAAAATAGGGAAGGAGCCCTTCCCTATTTTACCATAGCAATGTGCATTTACTTTTAAACTGTAACATTTGGATATAGTTTAGCAAGTGCAGGATGATCAGTTACAAGCAATTATATAAATTATAAATTTAACTAATGACATAATAGACGTTTAGACTAAAATGCAGTTGTAAAAACAATGGGCGTGTAAGTCCCAATTTTAGGACTGCTTCATTTTGCTCTACAGGTATGTCATTTAGCATTTTAGCACCAAAACCAGGTCCTAAGTCACTATGACCAAAAAAACAAATAATCCTAAAATGGTTGTTATTGGCAATAAAGATTTTAATGTAAACATTTTGGAATGATCCACAATAATTTCACTTTAATTTAATTATTTCCTTCTGTTCAATAAAAAAAAAAAAAATTATTGGTTAAAAGCTTAGCCTAACCATGAAATAAAATCACTAACATCCTTA
Organism: Garra rufa; assembly: GCF_049309525.1. Classification (NCBI taxonomy): domain Eukaryota; kingdom Metazoa; phylum Chordata; class Actinopteri; order Cypriniformes; family Cyprinidae; genus Garra; species Garra rufa. The sequence goes on from NC_133362.1 coordinate 69,294,597, forward strand.
CAAACATCATAATCAAAATTTAAGCACATTTTAATCCTTGAAAATGACATTTTAGGACCCTGAAGATCAAACTAAAAAAGAAGCTTACATTCTGACACCTTGCTGGAGCATGTTTTAAGGTGTCAGCCACAATGTCCTCCACTTTGGCTTGCTGAATTCCTGGATTGGACCTCATCACTGCCTCTGTAAAATGAAGTCCCATAATTATGACACAATACTTTAAAAAGTACTGGTAGTACTGATTGTGTAAGGAATAATTGACGACGTTGAATTGGAGGTGTGCATTATTTTCTACGAATTTAACAGACCGAAGTCAATTTTTCCGCTTATACTAATTTTTATACTTATACTACTACTTATTACCACACCTCAAGACATCTATCAGATGATATACGTCACGGCGTTCAGCCCTTTTTTGTCCTTAAAAGGATATTGTGAGTAGGAATCATTTGTTACGCAGCTCATGTACGTTGCTAATTACAAAACGTAATTTTAGACCTTGTTACGACGCTTGAGCCCTTGAGAGCGGACTTCACACAGTTAATAATGAAGTTTAGACAGACAGACGGAAAACAAGGCGAATATAGTTCCAGGCAGCTCTGGACCGCTTTACATGTCTATATCACTTTGCCACACAATTTCAGTTACTTCAAAAGTCATTACAGCCTAAAACAGCAAGATAACCAAAACCCACAATGACACTGGCCAAATAAATACAGTAAACAAAAGGATAAAAAAAAAAAAGATGATTTCCTTTTTTTTGGCCACAAAATTACATTGTATTATGTGCGGAAAGCACATACTCTGTTTCTCCCACACTCTCTCTCCCTTACACACATATAGTTTTGCACACACATTAACATACACGCTAAGGTTGTGACGATTGACAACTTAAAAACTACGGAACTACAGGAACAACGCTACTGTTCCTGAAGAAAAGAATTAACTTAAAGTTTCACTATTAGTAGAGACACTGCTGCTGATGACTTTTTATAGATGCACAGACTGAGAGCTTTGATGCTATACACCAATCAGAATGTGCAGTGCCGCTTCAACTAGAACACACCTTTTGATTCTGAGGTCATCTGTGCAGAGCTGTGGCTTTGTATCCACTAGCCTTTGACAGAAAAGAGAATTTTATCATTTATTCATGATAAGTTAATCGCAGTTTATCTGTGTTTGAAGGAACATGATTGGGTGTTTGTTGTTGATGTCACACTTTCTATGTATGTGGTTAAGGCTAGAAGGGACACAGCTAAGGCTACTAGGCTTGTGCACATCAATATAGCAAAAAGGAGTTTTATAATCCTTTCCATCATTTCAACTGACAGCTTTCTTGTTGGGGACATGTTTTCTTACAATTAGCGAAGTTCAACAGCTCGTTAACGTCTGTAAGTACTCACTTTTAACTGCTGGCTAATTTGCATTTTAGATATGTTTAGATTAGGGCTGGGACTTTAACGCGTTAATTTAGATTAATTAATTACACAAAAATAACGCGTTAAAATTTTTTACCGCATTTTAATCGCACTTAGTTTTGCACCACGGAACGTTTCTCACTGGATGAGATTCGGCGGACCGATTATACTGGAGCACCAACTAGCGTTCAGACAAGCTGCGGCCGTCCTAAATAGTATTGTATGTCCCAAATCGTAGTATGTTTAAAAAAGTATTCCAAAGATTCCCAGATGGTCTACTACTTAACGATCAATGCACACTCTAACAGCTAATATTGCCCACACTGTTAGACATTTCAAAGGGTTTTTACAGTAACTTACTGGCAACACTGTTGCCAGTAAGTTACTGTAATTAGGATTTACAGTACCCAACTGTATTTCAGTTTACAGTAAGGTACTGTAGTAATGTACTGACATATATTATTGTAATTCATTGTTTTGTATATAGATTCAATTAAATTGTATAATTTTTTATATATAATTAATTTTATAGTTACTGATATTCAATTCAAACAGACACAATTATTCCAAAATATCACATTCTTTATTTAAACATTGCATATATAACACTGAAACACAGAAAAAATATTCCAATGCTGGAACACTGCATCTTCACTCTTTCTCCCATCAAATGGCATTCCAGGTGCTGCTCCAAAACGTATATAGGCCACCTTTGCTCACCGTCTACTTTGTTACATAGAGACATTTGTTCCCTGAAAAAAAAAAAAAAGAAATTACACATTTGTAAAAGACAAACCCCCATATGGAATACACAAACCTCTCAAAATCATAGTGAAGTTATTCTCTTACCATGAATTATTAGTCCCAGCGTGGCTGTCCTGCTCCTCTGTGATGCTTCATTTGAGTTGCCTTTAAACACACACACAAAAAATGCAGTAAATATTAAATTCAATTTAAAAAAAATATATAATGCTAAAACTAGAAAGGCAGCTAGTCATAAAACTTTTGTTTAACCTAGTTAACATACGATTTTGTATTCTCAACTATAGGCTACTGGTGAACATTAATTAACACCTGAACAAAATTTCACATTAGTTAACTTACTGTTAATATAAGATTATGCCTTGCGTGTTAAAATAATTTTATTTGGTAATTTATTAAGCTGATAGCGTCGTTTGTTATTTGAAAGTACAGCGCAGTTTTTCGTGGTAAAGTTTATGTACCATAATGTTGACGAGTAAATGTTACTAGGTTAAACTGTTGGGCAAAAATCTGACAAACCACACACAAACAGACATACAAATATATATATTTTACCTTGCTTGCTTGTAAGGTGCGTCAATACACAGCGCAGGTGCTCTCCGAAACTCTCCCGCTCGCGGGTTCCATCCCCGGGGGAAACCCCCGGGGGAAACCCCCGGCGCTGCCCCGCTGGTTCCGTGTCCTCAAGACGCGAGCGGCGCGACGCGACAAAAGACCGTATAGAAACCATTATAATCCGTGATACTATCCACAATAGATGCAGGACAGTAAACTGATACCCCAGTATATTTCTGGAGTACAGTAGTACTCTAAATGCGCTGTTCCACTCGCGCTGTTTCTGACACGAAGGATAAACTCCTGTGGCGCAAAATCCTGTCAGTCCAAATGTAAGAAATGAGGAAAAGAATTATCTCAATGGAGTGGCGCCAAAGAGGTCGTTACCACAAATACAGTAGTATACCTCAATTTTTAAAAATACAGTTAGTCTCTGTATGTGGTGTTTGACGTCACAGAAAATTCTCATGATGCAAAGGGAATTACAGTTATTTACTTTAAAGGGAATTTGCTGTTTTATACTGGGTGATATACTGTAAATAACTGTAGAAATTACAGAAATGTCTAACAGTGCACAACACACTGCACCGTGAACGAGGATTCGATTAGAACTACAACATTTACATTTACATTTATTCATTTAGCAGACGCTTTTATCCAAAGCGACTTACAATTGGGAATACAACAAGTGATTCATCCTAAGGAGGCAGATCAACATAGGAAGTGTTCAAAAATACCATATATCAGGCGTTGTTAGAAGAGTGCAGGCTAGAAGGAGAAGATCAAGAAAGAGAGGAAAAACAGGCTAGAAGGGAGGATCAAGAAGAGGAGATTTTTTTTTTTTTTTTTTTTTTGAGTCACATAGTGTCGAAAAAGATGGGTTTTCAGCAGTCGTTTGAAAGCTGTTATGGAGTCTGCATTCCGGATAGGGGTGGGAAGATCATTCCACCAGGCAGGGACATTGAACGAGAATGTTCTGGACAGTGATTTAATACCTCTCTGTGGTGGTACAATGAGGCGTCTTTCACTAGAGGATCTCAGTCTTCTGGAAGGAGTGTAGATGCGTAGTAGTGAATGGAGGTAGGCAGGTGATGATCCGGTGGCTGTCCTATATGCCAGCATCAGTGTCTTGAATTTGATGCGTGCTGTAACCGGTAGCCAGTGCAGGGATATGAAGAGAGGTGTGACATGGGCCTTTTTGGGCTCGTTGAAGACCAGTCGTGCTGCTGCATTCTGAATCAACTACAAACACGCATAAAAAGTGTTAAAAAAAACTACAAACATGGAGGATATGCGCGACCAACGGACAGGTAGAGAAAGGGGTTTGAGTGATAAATAATCAGTGTGTAACCTGATAAAAAATATATTTTTAAATGTTATCCGCGTTATATTCCATGTGCAGCAACATTTATAATGATAGGTTTGGTCATTAATGTTTAAATGCATAATTAAGCAAACACAAGAGCAGAGTTCTCGGCATGAAAGATTCGTTAAAGAACGTGCCTCTTAATTTCTCTCTAATACGGTAGGAAATTAAATTAAACGAAATGTAGATCATGTTAACTGTGATGATTGACAGGGCAGTTTAAACAGTGACAGGATTCAGGTAACTAAGCAACAGAGGGTCCCTTAAAGAAGCAGTTATGACGAAGTAGTATGTCCCAAAGCTTGCCTACTATTCTGCTACACACTCAAAAGTATGTACTTTTCTTCACAAAAAGAGTACATACTTATAGGGCATAGTATAAGTAGGCGAATTGGGACGCAGCAAAACAAACCACAGTGAACATGGACAAAAAAGCTGATGGGACTGCTTTGGTTGGCCCTGTGGATGGGAAATTTTGTTACAAAAAAGGAATGGATGAAAGCGTCGATAAGAGCATGGTTGTGTGCAAGCTATGCAACAAGGAATTCGCATATCACCGCAGGACATCGAGCCTATTGCTACACTTAATGGCAATATTGCATTGGTCTGTTGGACTTGGTTGAACAAAAATAAACAATATTTTGTTGCTTAAGCTTATGTATTCAGTCATTATTCAATGGTATACTAAAAATCCATGTAAAAAAACGTACTTCTCACTGTTCTCAGGTCAAATATTTATATGTGATTAAAATGTGATTAATTTCGATTAATTAATTACAAAGCCTCTAATTAATTAGATTAATTTTTTTTATCGAGTCCCGGCCCTAGTTTAGATGTTTGTTTCAGAAATACAAATTGCAAGCTGATTCCATAATTTCTTCCTCAGCATTGATTGATTTCATAATTTTTTTTCCTATACTTAATATGGAAAATAATTTTCCATTAATTCAAATATTTTAATTCCATTTGTTTGAGGTATGTTTCCCATAACCAGTGTGTTGAATAATTAAACAAATAGTTTTGTGTCATATCTGTGATTTAATTTTAAATTTGGGTGAATATCATGTGTATAGTGTAGTGATTCCATCATTTTTGCCAGGGGTTGTACTCGGGCTTTATACCTTCATCAGAGCTGCTGAGACACACTGGTCGTCTTTTCCTTTTTTGGTGGGCGTCATCACAGCTCTCAAGTAAAGATTGCACAGCTGTTTTTTTTTACCCCTTTTTAGCTGTTTCATAGTCACCTGAAGAGAAAAAATATGTAGAGTTTAGCATTCCTTTATAGTAGTTGCACTAATATCCTTTTAGGAATGGTTCTTTAAAGTAAAAAAAGAAATACCTGTTGTAGCAAACACCCTGACCCTGTGCTGGGTCCAATTTTCTTTATCGGGCATCTCAAGCTTTTGTATTTTTTTGTCGCATTCAGTGATGGCCAGTAACGGTATTGTACCTGCATTAAAATAATACAATTGAATTATGGTATGAGTTTTGTAGTATTTAAACATTATAACTAATATATGAAAACAAAAGCAGTTTAAAAAAAGTGTTATTTACTTAAACAGTAGAGTTCTTTAAAACCTTTTTCCGACAGGACTAGTTTTAGAGGGGGTCAGTAGAAAAGTTGAGCTGTCCCTGGCATTAATGTATCAACTAACATAAACAATGAACAATACATACATCACAGCATTTATTAATCTTTACTAATGTTTATTAAAATACAGTCGTTCATTTTTAAGTCAAGTTAATTCACAGAACATTATTTAATGTTAACAAGCACAACTTTTGATTTTAATAATGCATTAGTAGATATTGAAATTTACATTAAGATTAATAAAGGCTGTAGTAGTATTGTTCGTTCTTAGTTCATGTTAACTAAAGTAATTAACTAGTGAAACTTACTGTAAAGTGTTACCAAGAAAGTGTAGTCAAATTATCAACTGCAATAAAACACGGTTCTTTCTTCTGCTGTCAACACCATTATCAGTCTAGAACTAAGCAGCTAATGCTAGCAATCTGAATAAAATAGCACATCATCTTTATTATTATTAACCATCAATTTGATACCTTACGAAATGGAGAAAGCATTTAAACGAAACTACATAATGTACAAAGTCAAATAACATAAACCTACCTGTTATTCACATGAAGAGATTCTTCCGTTTATAAACCGCGTGGAACATCCGGTTGAAAATTCCAGAATTCCAGATAAGTCCGTCTTTCCATGTGCTATTAACAACTAGCGATCTCAGTACAATGGTCACTTTATTTCATTAAGCATCATTCTATTGATATGAGTAGGAATTAACACAAAACTACATCAAATGTTCAGTCAAATAATATAAGACTACCTGTTTCTCACACGAAGTTCGTCTGTTCGACGTTAAACCGAGTTCAACTTGCGGTTGATAACGCGCGTGACCGAATTTAAACGAACCCTCCCTTTCTGTGGGCTATTAGCAATTAGCCGTGTGATTAAAAAGGTATTTCATTAAGCATCGTTCTGTTGATGTGGGTAGTAATTGACACGAAACTCAAATGCAGTAAAATAATATAAACCTACATGTTGCTCACATTAAGTATTTTTTCCCTTGGTACAGAGTTGAAACACGTTAAATTATAGATGTAAAATAAGGAATTAACACTGTCAATCACAGAAACTAAACAGCTCCTCCCTTTCCGTGAGCTAAAATAACACACACTTTCGGTAGTGTGTATCTGCGGCACTACCGCACTTAGAGAAATGGGGGCGATACAGAGTACAAACACATATACACACAGAACCATACTTTGCCACCTAGTGTGGAAAGTGAAAAAAAAAGGCATTAGACACACCAGGAGAGGCTTATGAGGCTGTTTAATGGAAAATCAGAAATCACTATTTTGGGCCCCACAAGGCTGTTGGACCCCATACTGTTGGCGGGCTACTTGTCACTGGACCCAACAAAGTAAGAAATACAAGTACACACACACACACACACACACACACACACACACACATGCACGTCTGGTTTGCTATCCTTGTGGGGACTCTTCATAGGTGCAATGCTTTTTATAATGTCCACACTGTATTTTCTATCCCCTTAACCTACCCTTGACCCTAAACCTACCTAACCCTTAGAGGGAACTTTCTGCATTTTTACATTCTAAAAAACTTATTCTGTACCAGTCTGTATTCAGGTTTAGGTCACCACCAGGATATAAAAAGAAGGCCACACACATACACACCAATATCCTACAAATAGTTCAGTGAAGACCAGGGGTCCACTAGGGGGGGCCCTAAGCAAACCTCTGATCTCGCTCCGGCGGGGGGGGGGGGGGGGGGGGGTCTCCTGCGGGACAATTTTGCAAAAATTGTGGAATTGCGTGGTTTGCGTGGTGGGTAAACACGCTACTGTTTAAGACCAATAATTCAATATCCTACAGTAAAGTGAATGGTCTAGCTCTTAAAGGATGAATCTCATTATGAAGATTTTGCTATTCATTCATTCATTCATTCATTAAGCTTGTTTAATCATAATTTTCAGAAATGCAGTTGCTCAATTTGTCATGACACAGACAACGATTTTAAAGACTGGCATAGAATAGGAGCTTCTGTTCCATATGGATGAGCGGACATTTTACCGCCATCTCTGGGTCACCCATTTGCAGTTTGTCTACCTCACTGAGGTCCTAAAACAGCATGGTCTGAAAGGCGACCTGCATGATGGAGGTGTTGAGATTGCTCTTAAGCAAAAGGTAGGCCTGTGCTCCAATTAAAGACTGGCTGTTTGAAAATACTGGCATTTTAATAGCCATACCACAATTAAATACATCAAATACATTTCTCTCTTTGTGATACTTTGTTAAGTGTCTGGGATACATTCTCTGTTTACAGGTTGCACTCTTCCTCTGGTACATGGCAAACCAGAATAGCTTTCGAGAAATCATCTGCACACAGGTAACAGGCTGCTAGAATGTAAAGAATAAACTGTTTAAAATATCCTGATTGATAATGGATTGTGTTATGCTCATAAAAACTGAGTGCTATTCTATTCTAATCTATTGTATCCTATTTTATATGGGGTTGTTTTTGTGTCTTTATTATTTAAACAAACATACTGTGTTTAAGAGTAAAACTAATTATTTTGTAATTAAAAAATAAAAGTTTGCAAAAAAAGTTTTCTTAAATCTCAAAAATAAAGAAATTGATAACAAAATTATTTGCAGTGCGTGTACATTTTTTTACAATCTTTATTTTTCTTTGTGCACTTCAAACGCTTTTCATCGTGAAGCCACAAAAGTTGCTCTCTTTTCTGCTGTCTTTTTTTGCGGGTCTAAATTTTTTGTTTGCGAGTTGAAAAGTTTTGCTTGTTAGTAAAGATGAATCTCAGTGGGCGGTCTCTACCTACCAGGATGAAAGGCCTTTTTCTATTGGTCACTCTCGATTGAAGTGACCACGCCCACTACGTTTCCCCGCTCAGGTCCACTGCTGCCGCAGTCAGTCTGACTGAGGAACGAGTGAGTGAGGTTCTATCAGCCATGGCGAACAAAAGGGTGTTTACTGAGGAAGATAACTAATTTAACGTCTTAAACTGAGTGACAAGTGAATTTATGTAGTCTCTCTTCTCATGCTCACCCATTTAAATTAGTAACATTAGCTAAGCTCGTCTGTAGTTCGGTGATACCGTTGAATAGGATTATTAGCCAGTGTAGCTAACGTTAGCTGCCAGAGCCCCCAATGGTAAAGCATCAGGCCATTATTTTAATATTTTTAGATTAGCGAGCAAGGTCCTGGCAAATCGCTAGGTTGGGTCCTCACAGATGAAAAAAGAAAAGGGTGTTTTGGAGCGTCTGATGCCCATATGTACATAAACACCACTGATCCTGACAAACTTATTCAAAACACGTGAGCATTCATTATAAAACACTCGCTGTATATAACTACGTTAATATACTGAACTGTGTTCAAGCAGAAATATGATGTATTGTGAGTAGTGCATATACAGTGCGTTTGCTTATCAGTAATAACGGACGCTTGTACGGCGTGCGTTACTTCATGTTACGACTCAGAGCCAGTATTAACATTAAGTGACATGGCATCTGACGCACTGGAGCCTCAGTGCCAGTGACACTTGTGTCATGTGCCGATGGACTGTGTCTCTGTCACTGCTGCCGCAGCTTCCGTGCGTCAGTTGCCATGTCGCTTAATGTTGATACCGCTACTGTACGACTCCTGTTGGTGGTCATGGTGGTCTTTACCTTGATTACAATCATCATCTATCAAAACTCTACTAACGTGACTCATATTTTAGTTTAAGTTACCCCCCCAGAAATTAATGGCCTGACGCTTTACTATTGGGGGCTCTGGCAGCTAACGTTAGCTACACTGGCTAATAATCCTATTCAACGGTATCACCGAACTACAGACGAGCTTAGCTAATGTTACGTATTTAAATGGGTGAGCATGAGAAGAGAGACTACATAAATTCACTTGTCACTCAGTTTAAGACGTTAAATTAGTTATCTTCCTCAGTAAACACCCTTTTGTTTGCCATGGCTGATAGAACCTCACTCACTCGTTCCTCAGTCAGACTGACTGCGGCAGCAGCGGGGAAATGTAGTGGACGTGGTCACTTCAATCGAGAGTGACCAATAGAAAAAGGCCTTTCATCCTGGTAGGTAGAGACCGCCCACTAGATTCATCTTTACTCGCAAGCAAAACTTTTCAACTCGCAAACAAAAAATTTAGACCCGCAAAAAAAGACAGCAGAAAAGACAGCAACTTTTGTGGTTTCGCGATGAAAAGCGTTTGAAGTGCACAAAGAAAAATAAAGATTGTAAAAAAATTTACACGCACTGCAAGTAATTTTGTTATCAATTTCTTTATTTTTGAGATTTAAGAAGACTTTTTTTGCAAACTTTTATTTTTTAATTACAAAATAATTAGTTTTACTCTCAAACACAGTATGTTTGTTTAAATAATAAGGACACAAAAATAACCCCATAATTTTACAGATGTGTGGTTGCAGTGCTGAGAAGCCTTTCCACTATGGTTCCAACATTTGTCAGCTGGTTCACTGAGTGCCAAAAGATGGCAACCTCTGCTGCCTTCAGGACAATGTGCGGCATTGACGGCATCATAGGTATATTATATTAGCTTTTACTCATCCCCAGGGGAAAAGGAAATTTTAAAGGGATAGTTCACCCAGAGATGAAAATGTGATGTTTATCTGCTTACCCCCAGGGCATCCAAGATGTAGATGACTTTGTTTCCTCAGCTGAACACAAACAAAGTTTTTAAACGAAAAGCGGTGCAGTCTGTCAGCCAAATAATGGGAGTGGATAGGCACCAAACCTTTAAAAGTAAAAAAAAACATGCACAGATAAATCCAAATTACACCCTGCGGCTCGTGACGATACATTGATGTCTTAAGACACGAAACGATCGTTTTTTGCGAGAAACTGAACGGTATTTATATCATTCTTTACCTTTGATACACAGCCACGTCCATCTGTCATTAACAGGAGCTCATCATCTGGCTCATTACTCGTGTACACGCTCTGGTGTAGAATATGCAAACGCCGGAAGTGGAAATCGGTGAAAAGTCCCGGATCAGTTTGCACAAGTAAACGTAATCTTTTAGCTTTAATAAACTTTCCTTGTCTTTTAATCATTTAGGTTGCCGAAAATGTAGTAGGCAGAAGATCTTTCTATTTGATAAAATAACTGGGGAAAGAATGAATGAGGTAAAATGTCTTTTATTAGGCTGCTTGCTTGTCTCAGTGACTAATTCTGGCCTTTAAAGATAACAATACAGTGATTGCTTAAACAGCTAAAATAATTAGTACTTTGTGTGTGTAGGGAAAAGCAGAATTGAAAGTCAACTGGTTACCTTGCACTGTGTGGTAAGTTGTGTTTTATTAACTATTTAATTTCATTGCAATGCTAAGTAGTCTATTCCATGACCAATATTATGTAGGCAAAGTTCAAATGGTCTCTTGAAAGCTGCATGGAAGTTCATTTTATTGATTTCTGTGGCAAGAGAATGCTCCCTGGTCATGTAGTTGATCCTGGCAGGAAATCGTCTCGGTTACGTATGTAACCCTCGTTCCCTGAAGGAGGGAACGGAGACGTCACGTTGGAGACCGACGAATTGGGATATCGCTTAGAGATACCAATCCTCTTCGAGTGTAACTAAACGAGCCAATGCACATTGGCATGCATGATTGCATCCAGCTGTCGCTGATCACAGCGTGAGCATAAATACACAGCAGGTGCAATGCATAGACAGGATTTCGCTGAGGAGCCGAGCTTGGGTCTGGCCGCACAGTGGTGGTACAGCAGCTGAGGCGACGGGACGTGACGTCTCCGTTCCCTCCTTCAAGGAACGAGGGTTACATACGTAACCGAGACGTTCCCTCTCAGTCGGTCTCTTCGACGTCACGTCGGAGAACGACGAATTGGGATCCCTAACAAAGCGCAGCAGCTGCTGCCCCCCTCCAGTGTCCTGAGCAAGCCTCCTGGCCTCCAATTTTTTTGCTTAGGCCAAGGGCAGATCAGAAAAGACCAGTCACTGTATAACTTAGCACTACCCACTTCAGTGAAGCTGGAGCACTGGGATGAGCGGAGCTCCCACCCACCCTGCAGGGGGTTCGGAGCAATACGCATATGGCTCATTTTAGGGCATATGGAAGAAAGGAGGTGATTGAACCCTCGTGAAGATGGTAGAAGGTTACCGGGGAAACACGCCCTCTGCGGGTGTCGTGGAAGACATATGGGATTCACTTAAGTCTCTCATGTATCCTGAGCCTTCTATTGGTTCTTAAGATTCATCGAGAGAGGGCCTGGCACCTAGACGCTCCGCCACGTCCGGGGCCGAGGAAGGAGGAACTCGACAGGGTCTACATGGACACTCTGGAGAAGATAGCAAGCCGACCTGAGCCAGTGCCTCTCAGTGTTTCTACCCGTTTGAGGTGAGAACACAGGAGACTGGCTCTACACGAAGGCTATAAAACCTAGCGAACGTGTTGGGGGTCGCCCAGCCTGCAGCTCTACAAATGTCAGATAGCGAGGCGCCACGAGCCAGCGCCCAGGAGGATGCAACACTTCTAGTTGAGTGAGCTCGCAACCTGAGCGGGCAGGGCACGCCCTGGGCTTGATAAACCAGGGCGATGGCATCCACTATCCAGTGTGCCATCCTCTGCTTGGAGACGGCCTTCCCCTTCTGCCGTCCTCCGTGACAAATAAAGAGCTGGTCTGAGGTCCTGAAGCTTTGCGTCCGGTCGACGTAGCATCTTAATGCTCGGACGGGACAAAGCAAAGCTAGGGCCGGGTCTGCCTCCTCCGGGGGCAGCGCTTGCAGGCTCACCACCTGATCCCTGAAGGGAGTAGTGGGAACCTTGGGCACATAGCCAGGCCGGGGCCTCAGGGTTACCTGGGAATCTGCCGGCCCGAACTGAAGGCACGAATCGTCGACCGAAAACGCCTGTAGGTCCCCTACCCTCTTGATGGAGGCCAATGCGAGCAGGAGCAGAGTCTTCATAGAGAGATACTTCAGCTCGACTGACTGCAAGGGCTCGAAGGGGACCTGCTGTAGTGCTGTGAGCACCAGAGACAGGTCCCAAGAGGGTACGGAGGGGGGCCTAGGAGGATTTAACCTCCTTGCTCCCCTGAGAAACCTAGTGACCAGATCGTGCTTACCCACTGACCTTCCTTCAACGGGATCATGGTTCGCAGATATGGCGGCCACACAGACCTTAAGGGTGGAGGGCGACAGCCTACGCTCCAACCCTTGCTGCAGAAAGATAAGCACGACACCGATCGGGCATCTTCGGGGGTCTTCATTTCTAGAGAGAGCCCATTCGACGAACAGGTTCCACTTCAAGGCGTAAGCATGTCTCGTGGATGCAGCTCTCGCCGAAGTGATGGTGTCTACCACTCCTTGGGGTAGATCACTCAGAACCTCCACGTCCCGTCCAGGGACCAGACATGTAGTTTCCAGAGGTCTGGACGCGGGTGCCACAGGGTGCCCCGTCTCTGAGTCAGTAGATCCTTCCTCAGAGGAATCCGCCAGGGAGGGGCTGTCGTGAGGAGCATTAGTTCTGGGAACCAGGTCCGAGTGGGCCAGTAAGGGGCCACTAGTAGGACCTGCTCCTCGTCCTCCCTGACTTTGCACAGTGTCTGTGCGAGAAGGCTCACTGGGGGAAACGCATATTTGCACAGGCCCCGCGGCCAGCTGCATGCCAGGGAGTCCGTGCCGAGTGTGCCCTCGGTCAGGGAGTAAAAGAGCTGGCAGTGGGACGTCTCTGGAGAAGCAAACAGGTCTACCTGAGCTTCCCCGAAACGTCTCCAAAACAGCTGGACCGACTGGGGATGGAGTCTCCACTCTCCGGGAAGCGCAGCTCGTGAGAGCTCGTCGGCTGCACGGTTGAGCAAACCCGGAATATGAATGGCACGATACGACCTCAGATGCTTCTGACTCCAGAGGAGGAGAGAACGGGCGAGCTGCGACATGCGACGGGAGCGTAGACCACCTTGTCGGTTGATGTACGCAACGGTCGCAGTGTTGTCCGTGCGGACCAGCACGTGTTTGCCTCGAAGGCGCCCTTTGAGACGGTTCAAGGCAAGGCGTACTGCTAGCAGCTCTAGGCAGTTGATGTGCCAATGTAGCTGGGGGCCCGTCCAGACCCCCGACACTGCCTGCCCGTTGTACGTGGCCCCCCAACCGGTGGTGGAGGCATCCGTGTGTACCACAGCGTGCCTGGAGACCTGTTCTAAGGGTACTCCTGCCCGAAGAAAAGCTAGGTCTGACCACGGGGTGAAGGTTTGGCGACAGGCCGAGGTTACTTTGACCCGGAGGGTGCCGCGCTGCCACGCTCTCCTCGGGACTCGGCCATGAAGCCAGTGCTGGAGTGGTCTCATATGGAGCAGCCCAAACGGTATAACTGCCGTAGCTGCTGCCATATGCCCCAGGAGCCTCTGAAATTGTTTCAGTGGGACCACTTTCCTGCTCTTGAACGTATTCAAGCAGTTCAGCACCAACTGAGCATGCTCTTGTGTGAGGCGAGCTGTTTGGTTGACCGAGTCCAGTTCCACACCGAGAAAAGAGATCCTCTGCGTAGGAGAGAGTTTACTCTTTTCCCAGTTGACCCGAAGGCCCAAGCGGGCGAGGTGTGCCAACACCAGGTCCCTGTGTTCGCATAACTGACCTCGCGTCTGAGCTAGTATCAGCCAGTCGTCGAGGTAGTTGAGGATACGAACACCCTGTTCTTTGAGGGGAACAAGGGCCGCCTCCGCGACTTTCGTGAAGACACGGGGCGAGAGGGATAGCCCGAAGGGCAGGACTTTGTACTGGTATGCTCTGCCTTCGAACGCAAACCTCAGGAATGGCCTGTGGCGCGGAAGGATGGAAACATGAAAGTACGCGTCCTTCAGGTCGATCGCTGCAAACCAATCCTGGGGACGGACACACCTGAAAATGTGTTTCTGCGTGAGCATCTTGAAAGGTAGCTTGTGAAGGGCTCGATTCAAGATGCGCAGATCCAAGATCGGTCTTAACCCCCCGCCTTTCTTGGGTACTATGAAGTAGGGGCTGTAAAACCCTGTCCTCATATCGGCTGGAGGGACCGGCTCTATTGCTTCCTTCGCCAGCAAGGTAGCAATCTCTGCACGCAGGACAGGGGCATCTGCTGACTTCACTGTAGTGAAGTGGATGCCCCTGAACCTGGGAGGACGCCGGGCGAACTGAATCGCATAGCCGAGTCTGATGGTTCGGAGGAGCCAGCGAGACGGGCTGGGAAGCTCTAGCCAGGCTCCCAGACAACGTACAAGCGGGACCAGCGGAACCACCGACGTACCCGCGGGGGAGCAGCGAAGTGGAACGCAGGGACCCCGCTCGGGCGCCTCTGTGCCGGTCCGAAGCGGGGTCAGTGTGTCTGTGTGTGGTGTGTGCGAGACATTTACCTGCGTTCCGGCAGCTGGTGCTTGAGTAGTCCGTTCTATAGCACTCTCCAACCGCCCAGCGCCGTTTGCTGGCGAGAGGGGAGAGGGGGTGAGGCCCAGGGTTGACCCGTGCAACACCCGCTGTCCCCTCTGGGGACCCAGAGATAGTGGAAATTGCTCTTTTATTGAAAATTTGGGTGTCACCGGCCGTGAGGCCGACGACGGGTTTCTTAAAAGAAACAAAGGGAAAAAAGGATTCTCTGCCCGGCCCTCCTCCGGGGGAGGGAGTGGTGTGTTCACCATCTCCCGAAGAGCAGCCTCCTCCATCTCTGGGTTGCCCGTCTCAGGGACGCTTGCTCTTGCGTTTCCAACTGGTCTTCGTGGGAGCCTGGACGGGCGGGGCGGGCGCCCTGCGACCGGCTCCACGGCGCCGTTGTGAAGGCTGCTGCGCTGGCTGCTGTGGAGCGGGGGCGGAAGCAGGGGGCCGCCCTCGGCGACGAGCAGATTGAAGTGCCGCCGGTGGCCGGGTGGAGGCAGCAGCAGGGGCACGCCGGGGCAGGATATGACTGATGGCCTCAGTCTGCTTCTGTGCGGCAGAGAACTGCTGGGCAAAGTTCTCCACCGCGTCGCCGAAGAGGCCGGTCTGGGACACGGGGGCATTTAGGAACCTGATCTTATCGGCTTCCCTCATGTCGGCCAGACACAGCCAGAGATGGCGTTCCTGGACCACCATCGTGGACATCGCACGACCCAGAGACCGCGCGGTGACCTTCGTCGCTCGTAGCGCGAGGTCCGTCGCGATACGAAGTTCACGTAGAACTTCTGGATCATGCCCACCCTCGTACAGGTCCTTCAGTGCCTGGGCCTGATGGACCTGTAACAACGCCATAGCGTGTAAGGCGGAAACTAGCAGCTCCACAGGCTGAATAGGCACTGCCGATCAGCGCCGACGAGTGCCTACAGGCCCGGGAGGGGATCAACGGGTTGCCCCGCCAGGTGGAAGCGGCGCCGGGACACAATTGCATCACCACCGCACGCTCCACCGGCGGGACAGCCGAATACCCCCGCGCTGGTCCGCCATCAAGGGTGGTGAGGGAGGATGTGCCACTGGAGCGGTTTCTGGCAGTAAAAGGTGCCGTCCACGTCCCAGTAAGCTCATCATGCACCTCCGGGAAGAAAGGCACTGGGGTGGGACGCTGAGAACCAGCGCAAGCCACCCCGAGATACCAATCATCGAGCCGAGAAGGGTCGGGACGTGATGGAGGGTTCCATTCAAGCCCTACCTTCTCGGCAGCCCGGGCAAGCATAGCCATCATCTCAGGATCGGTGTCCGGCACCGCTGACCGCCCGATGGACGGCAGCGACCCGAAATCATCCTCTCCCGAGAGGTCTGGCTCACCCCCCGATGCCGCGATCGACATCTGGTCGTCAGGGGGAGCCCCAAAAGTAATGAGTGGTACCTCACGAGGAGGTCCACCACACTCTCTTGGAAGCTCCACTGGAAGCGGAGTGTCGGTGGAAGGAGAAACCCCCGACAAATTACTTGCCGGGGAATTTCCCACCGTCACCGTCAGACCAGTCAGTTCTCTGCTAGAGGTAGAGTCCCCCGAACGGTAGATCTAGGCAGAGGAACTGGTACCCCGCCCCTTTGCAGGAAGCGGAGTCTGGTCCGCAGCTCCGTGATGGACATGCCGCCGCAATGACGGCATGACTCATCCACGAACGCCGCCTGAGCGTGCTCAATGCCCAGACACGTCAGACAGCGATCGTGACCATCACCTGGCGCCAGGTAACGACCGCATCCAGAAACGCACGGGTGAAACGGCATTGTGTTTCAAACACCTCGTCTTTAAAAAGACGTTCACCCGTGATACTCTTTTAGAAATTTGCTCTTTAAGTGCTGAAGCGCACAGGGGAGATGGCCGCCGCGACACAGAAGGCGGGTAGTGCAGTCCTTTACTGTGCGCTTTTCCACCCACAGATGACCACCGCCGCTGAAGCGCTGTGCCGCCAACACAAAGAGGTAAGAAGAGTTCTTGTTTTCTCGTTCGGTTGCTTCTCCAGGAACAAGATCGGCTCCGATGCGAAATGCTGTCTATGCATTGCACCTGCTGTGTATTTATGCTCACGCTGTGATCAGCGACAGCTGGATGCAATCATGCATGCCAATGTGCATTGGCTCGTTTAGTTACACTCGAAGAGGATTGGTATCTCTAAGCGATATCCCAATTCGTCGGTCTCCGACGTGACGTCGAAGAGACCGACTGAGAGGGAACATCCTCTGAAGTAGTCTGTAGAAAACCGATACAAGGTTTTGCTAGGACATGGGCGATGGTCAGTTGTCTGGACTAAAAACTAAAGTGTGACTAAATTCCAAGTTCTTGAAAGAATATTCCATTGTTTTGGATACAGATAGGAGAAAGAAACACGTGGAAAACGCAAGGCGCACCGCTTTCTCTTTCTATCCAAACCGCTCTGTAGCCTGAGCTGCCGTGGCGTCTGTCGTTGCTAAGCAATCATGACCTGCGCTCTCTACAAATATTTGGAAGTTTCCGCAAAGGATAAATGAATTTTCAGCATTAAAAATCGCTTGCAGTAGCTGTTATTAAATTTATTTAAAAATGTACACTAAAGTGTTACCTTCATTTCATCAGACAGTTAAACATTTTATCAGTTAATTATTTTTAAACATTTCAATTTATTTGATAAGAGCACTTTTTTAAAACGGATCAATTCTGGGCGCATCAAATATGGTTTTATAATTGGCTATATGATTGGCACATGACCGTTGTATTACTATTTTTGCTAACTGTCCTTTCTAACAGGCTGCACAGTAGGCCCTGACCGTAATATACAAGTATAAAGTAGGCTATAAACTCATCATCAAATAGGATGGTAATAGACTAACTATGCTGTAAGGGCACTACCATACTTAATTTAACCAGTAGTTGATTGTCTAGTGTTCTCATTCTGTATTTTCACCCTCATCCTGCAGGCAGCCCTCAGGATACCATGCCCTGATGTTAGTGTCTAACCAGCCAAAGACCAGAAAAATTAGCAAACTTTTATATCATTTTATTGTATTATTAATGTGAAACCCATTTTCTAATGTTTCTTTCCAAAAAGATGTGCCAGGACCAGGATCAACCACAAAAAAAATGTGTCTTGTTCTGTGGCACTCAATGTGACATGCAAGACATGCAAGAACTGCAAATCAGCGAAGCCCCACAAGCTGCGGTTAATTTTTTTTTTGAAAAATTTGATTGTAAATCAAAAGCATGGGCCCAGGCCCAGAACAAGAACAAAATATCATCGCACCTAATGGATGAAGCTTCTTTGTTGGTATGTTATAGACTGCATTTACTTTTACCTTTTGGCTTGCATGCATAAGTAATGAAACACCTGTATTTTTAGTTCTAGGTTTACACTTATTTGACCGTAGCTTATTATAATTAAGTAAAGATCTTCTCAATGAATAATCACTGTGAAAACTTCTACTTGCTGATCCCATTATTCTAAATTCTTTAGCGAAATGGCTCTTTAGCAAATGTTACTGTGTAGGGCCTTAATACATATGCAAGCAGCAGTATGTCATAATGATAGTATACAAAAAAACTTGCTTTACCTAACTCTGAAATGTCGTAGAGCATAAATGTTCGGAAATAATACATATTTTGTTTTACTCTTGTTGGAAGCTGGAAAGGTTTCAGGCCCTTGGCTCCAGGGGGGTGTTATTTATATCCCTTCTGGAATCAAAACATGGACCAATGAGGTGCTTCTGCCCAGGTGTGAGGTAACTGATGCTGCATCGGCCTGCCTTAAGAGAATGGAGGCACTGTTTGAATTCGTTGTGCAAGGTATTGTTGTATGTTAAAGTAAAACAAGACATAAGTGGATAGTTTATTTTTTGTTGAAATAGCAGTAATGCCATATTGAAATCAATTAAACATTTTAATTATATGGTGTTATTGAAATATTATTTTGTTTGATTTCTCCTGTGGACAACTCACTGGCCACATCAGGTAATATGCTTAGGTGTTGCATAGTTGCATAATGTACTGATATTCCACCAGATGTACAGAATTCCACTCTAGACAGTTTGTAATTTTACAATTTGTACTACTGTTTGCTGAGCACTGTGTTGTTTTCAGGTCATTATGGATTTGACTGCTTCATAGTTTCATCCTGTCTTAGAGCTGATGATGTTATGCTTTTTTTCCCAGCTAACATTCTCCAAATATAAAGTGTTGGTTATGGGAACATAAAAAATGTCCAGTTTTTTCGACATTAGAGGGACATTTTTAAAAGATAGGATGTTCTTTCAACTCTCAAACGTTCTTTCAACTTAATTAATGCCATTGTAAACTGGTCAGGTGCACCTGTGCCAAAAGAAGCAGTGAGTGATTTTTCTCTAGCTATTCTTGGCGCTCTGGTCAAGGCTTTTACTCCTCATTCTGATCTGAACATTCTGGTCCTACATTAATGAATCCTTTCATGTCCTTCTTGGAACCCGGTCTGCTAAACTCCCCCCCTGTTTTGTCAGGGTTGATGTTGCACACTGCATCAAGATGATATGCCAGTGGGACTGCCTGAAGAAGAAGACACACCATGTTAAAGATTTCTTTGTGAGGTCACTAGCAAAACTTCTTCAGTCACAGTGCTTGGACCATGCAAAAGAGCTCTTACGTGCTATCATGGTTGTGGCCCTCAGTGAAGCAGAAGGCGATGACAGCTCTGGAGCCCCTCTTGCAAAAACGTACAAAAAGTATCTGAAAGCACAAATTGCTGATGACAGACAGAGGAACGCGACAAAGTGGAATCAGTTGATGAGATCCAGAAGGACATACGACAGTGGGTAACAGAAATATGTGAAGAAAGCAGGTCACTTGCTTCAGCTGACGGGGATAGAGATAATGTTCACTTCCTTCCTGAGATTATTCCACATATTTTAAGACTAGCAAGTTACTTGCCACTCTGGACAGGAATAATGGTCCCTCTCTTCAAAAGTAACAGCATCACAGCAAGCTCAGCCACTGTTGAAGCGGAGTTCAAAAACATAAAACATGGCCTTTTCAAACATGAAAACTTGTCTATCCGAGCTGACCGCTTCATTGCTCGTCATCTTTCCTTCATCGAAGGAAATATGCGGCTTTGTTCTGCACAGGAAAAAAACAAGATACTATCACAGATACTAATCTAGGATCCATGATGCTCACAGTGCAGACGACAAAAATAAGGATGCTCACCGATTTGTGGGATCTGATGCAAATGTTACTGCATGTAATGAAGATGCTGTTGAGAACTGGAAGGGCCAAGCTGTTCCACCCAAAAAAAGGAAGAGGACCTCCTACCTCTCTCCTTGTACTGAGTGGCTCAATGCAGAGGAATCTTTTGGGGCTGCCAGCCCTGGGGCACATTGACAGCAGCGAGGCTACTGGACAGTAATAATAATAAACTTGTATAATTAAAAGCAATATCATACAAACTGACTGAAAAAACAATGTAGGTTCACTTCAATCAATACATCTGTGATGTCAGTTTTAAGAGGAGCAAAACTATTTTTTTTGCCCATCTTTTGTTTGTTTAGGCTCTGGTATAATCAGAAATATCCACAATGAACCAGTTTATGTTCTGAAACATATAAAACATTCATACAACATAATACCACAGCAAGCACAAGAAAAGTGGATCTTTAAATAACTGAGTTCTATAGCTGTGTTTATAACCATAGCTGGTTAACCACAAACAGCAGTATTATTATGGTGTAGGCTGTAAATAACTTTTAATATCTCAGAAACCAAAGCAGCACAAACGATAATTTTACCTGCACAAATTAGCACAAACTAAGCACTAAAAAAGTAGACCACTTTGGTCCATTTTGTTGCTGTCTGGGGGGACGGTGACCTTTGAATGACCTTTAAAATAAAGTTTGTTATCTCAGAAACCAAAGCAGCACAAACGATAATTTTACCTGCACAAATCAGCACAAACTGAGCACTAACCGCTCAGCCTATTTGCCTTTACTTTTTAAAGTGGGTGGGGGGGACAGCTGACGTCACAAAGCCGCGCCACGCTCCCGCCTCTGTGTTTCAGCTGAAGACAGGTTTGTGGCTGTATTCGGAATCGCATACTTCCATACTATTTAATAGGCAAAAAGCAGTAGGCGAAGGAAAAGTATGCATGAAATCTCAAAAGCGTAGGCGAGATTTACCTGAATGGATCACTATTTCTCGCGAGATTTAGGCATACGTATACTTAAGTATCGCTCGAATATGCCTACTTACCTACTATATAGTAGGCGAAATAGGTACATGAGAAGAGTAGTATGTCCGAAACCCACAGTATTCATAAAAGAGTAGGTGAGAGTTCCCGGATGACCTACTGCGTCCCGCCCAGACTCCGAAGTGCCGATCGAGGGATACTTTTCTATCCCATAATGCCATGGGAGAGGATACATGTACCAAGAAGAAGAGAGGATTGCGTCTAGTTTGCCACGAACGGCCAAAGAGTCAGGAGGATGTTTTCAAATGTGAGTATTAATCAAAAACAGGGTTTAAATTACAAAATTACATTTTTATAAAAACGTGCATCATGTTGTAAAAATGTGATAGTCGCTGGGGAGCTCCAGTAAGCACATATGCGTCTACAAAGTGGATTGCTGCCATTGTAAATTTAATTATTCCCACTTCTAAAATCATGATTGCAAGCTCATTAATGTGCAGTTGTAACTAGCAAATATACGTAAGTTGAAAGTTGAAAGTTTATTTGCACATACAACATTTAAAATACAGCTTTGCAAATCCAATAAAAAAGAAAAAATGAAAATACTGTGCAGGAGAGAGTGAGAAGACCCTGAGGTCTTATAAAACCACCTCCCCAAAATCCCATTAAATGGAAATAAAGTTACATGATCAAACAAGACAATACAATCACACATCAAGCATTTAAATATAACAAATTAACAAGATAAACTCATTTATGTTAACATTATTTTCAGCTCTCTTTTGAAAGAGTTTAGAGTGGTTTTAGTCTTTAAAGCGGAGTCTAAATGATTCCAGAGGAAAGGCCCTCTATATTTCAGTGTAGATTGATTGGCCGTAGTTCTACAAAAAGGAAGATAAAAGTCTTTGCAGCGCCTTGTGGAATAAGCATGAACATCCGAAGAATACATGAAAAAATTATTAAAAACTCTGGGCATAATATTTGTCATATTCACATACTTGTACATAAAGATATTTATGCAATAGATGTTAACATTAAATATAGTCAAAATGTTATATTTTATGAAAAGCGGAGCAGATGATGACAATCTATTTGATTTAATCATAATTCTTAAGATTTTCTTTTGTATTAATAGAATCTTATTTAGATATGTTTGGCATGTTGCACCCCAAACAATATTACAGTACAGAATGTGGGGATAAATTAAACTATAATATAATGTTTTCATACATAAAATATCAATTAAAGAGCGAACTCTACTCAATATACCAACAGATTTCATTATTTTTCTACAAACATGTTGAATATGATATTTCCAGGTTAGTTTTTGGTCGACAATGACACCTAAAAATTTTATTTGGTTCACTTGGCTAATTTTTAAACCATCAATTGATACCTCTATGTCCTGACAATCTCCTTTATTTTTTGTGCTAAAAATCATATAATTAGTTTTTTGTATATTAAGAGAGAGTTGATTTACTTTAAACCATTTAGAAATGTTTTGTAACTCTACGTTTGCTTCTCTTATCAATGTTAGAATGAGATAATAGAAGACATGTATTGTCAGCAAACATAAGTGGCATAACATTTTTACAAACAAATCTTAAATCATTAATATAAATTAGAAATAATAGAGGTCCCAAAATGGACCCCTGCGGTACCCCGCATAATAGTTTTCCCCTACTTGAGCTCAGATTGTTAACATAAACAAATTGCTCTCTCTCATCCAAATAGTTTTGTACCCAATTTAAGGCTATATGTTTAATGCCATAATTTTCTAATTTTGCTAAAAGAATATTATGATTTATTGTGTCGAATGCTTTTGACAAATCTAAAAATATACCAATAGTGTTATTTTTTTTATGCAGATTTTTTGTGATTTTATCGACAAACTGTAAAAGAGCCATTTCTGTAGACATGTTCTCTCTGAAGCCATACTGGTGATCATATAAGATCAAATTTTCTGTAAAGTGTTTTAATATCCTTTTATAAACTAATTTTTCCAGTATTTTAGAAAACAAAGGTAAAACCGAAATTGGTCGATAATTATTAAATAAATGCGAATTCCCAGACTTAAACAAAGGAGTTACTTTAGCTAATTTGAGATCTCTTGGTACAACACCTGTTTTAAGTGACAAAGAGAGAACATAGGTTACAGGCTCAATAATAGAGTAAGCTACTTTCTTTATGAGACTAGCTCTAATTTCATCATGTCCTGGAGCTGTGTCCTTCATCTTTAATATGATTTCAAGCACTTCATTAGGAGTTGGAGGATCAAATTCATTTAAACAGGGATAAGGCAAATCAAAAATTTGTGAAGTAAATTATCCTGTATTCACAATGTTTTTTGCCAGTGAAGGACCAACATTCACAAAGAAATCATTGAAACCGTTTGCTATATCGATAGGGTTTTGATAATTCTCGATACCATCAGATAACTGAGATGGAATACCTCGAGTTGTTTGTTTTTTATTTAATAATTCATTTATAACATTCCAGGTGTTTTTTATATTTTCACATGAATTTCCTAACTTTTCAGAAAAATATTTTTTCTTGGCATCTTTTAGAACTTTGCTGAATCTGTTTTTATATTTTTTATAATACGCAGTATTTAACGGTGTGGGGCTAATGAGAGATTTTTTATACAACTTATTTTTAGTAATGGAAGATTTTCTTAATGCAGGTGTAAACCATGGCTTAGAAATATTCCTGTTTTTACTTCTACTTTGTACCAATGGAAAACATTTATTAAACAAAGATGAAAATATATTCATAAATGTCTGATAAGCTGTTTCGGCATCCTGATGTCCGAAGACCTGATTCCATGATATCTCAGCCAATGACCTTTTAAAAGACTCAACATATTTAGAAGTAAGTCTACGATGTTTCATACTATAGGTTGGCTTTTTTTGCAGAGAATTTGTAAAAAACAGAAATACAGGGAGATGATCTGAAATATCAGTAAGCATTACACCTGATGTGATTGAATTTACAAAATGATTAGTTAGTATATTGTCAATTAAAGTTGCCGATGAAGACGTTATCCTTGTTGGTTTATCAATAAGTGGATAAAAATAATAAGAATAAAGTGTATTCAAGAACTCAATGGAGGAATTAGATTCATGTTTCAAAAGATCAATGTTGAAATCTCCAAGAAGAATGCAAGTCCTATTCTTATCACTTATAATCTCCAACGTAGAGGACAAAGCCTCATTAAAAATGTCAATATCATTATCAGGTGGTCGATAAATGCAACCAATAATTACAGTTTGACCCCCAAAACAGCCACATTTTGAAATTTCTATAAAAACTGCTTCTGCATCAGTTTCAGAAAAATGAATACTCAAATCTTTCCTTTCAAAGAATTCAAAATCGTCATGAATAAAAAGAGAAACTCCACCACCGTTTCTATTAGTTCTACAAAAATGTACTGCGTTGTATTGAGGTAAGGAGTAAAATTGTCTGATGTCCTCTTTCAGCCAAGTTTCAGTCAGAGCAAACACAGAAAACTGATGTTCCAAAGTTGATAGAAACTGCATGAATAAATCAAAATTCTTAGGTAGACTACGGATATTCAAATGAAAAGCGGAAAACATATCCTGATTATAATTTGATTTACTTTTAGACAGTGCATTAAATTCAACTTCATTATAATAATGACATGTATCACTCGACCTTAAATTTAAACTATTTTTATCTGGATCAACCAGGTCATTATATGATCTATCCTCATCAATATCATATGGATTAAAGACCAAATTACCTGCAGAGAAACTATGTGAAAAAGACATGAAGAGTTAAAAACAAAACAAAAGGCAACAGTCAAATACCTTCACATGTAAGGCATTTTAACTGAATCGAGGAGGATGTACAATCAGTTGGTCATACTTTAGGAAGGCGATGTTCCCCTTTTTCCTCTCTTCTCTAAGCTTGGGAAGCAATTCCTTTCGCTTCATGCGGACCTTGTCAGAGTAGTCCTCATTAATATAGATGTTTGTGCCTTTTAGGGACTTTGCTCTCTTCAGTATTTCTTGTTTGTCCTTGTACCGAAGAAGTTCAATCAGAATAGATCTTGGTCGTCCAGTAGAATCATATTTCCCAATTCGATGTCCTCTTTCAAATTCAATATGCTTTGGTTCTATTTTAAGATGCTCCAGAAAAAGTTTCTTTACTTTTGCTTCGGTTTCAATCCATGTTTCAGACTTTACATCAGGAACTCCATCAATCACAATGTTCTTTTTTCTTGATATGTTATCCATATAATCCAGTTTACCTGTTAAGCTGTTTAAAGAAGCTTGGTATTCACCAAAACTTTCTGCAATGGCTTGATGTTTTTCTGCCATCTTGCTTGATTTAGCTTTTATCTCATCTACTTCAGCCTGAGAAAACTGGAGACTTGTTTTTAGGTCCTGAATGTCTTTAGTCACACTTTGGACATCTTTGAAAAGGTTGTCCATACGAACACACATAGAGTCCACAATCACTTGAACACATGATTTAAAACTCTTCTCTTGTTGATCAAGAAGTTCTTTAAAATAAGTCTTTAGTTGTTCAAGCATCTCCTGGACCATAGGCAATGACACAGAGTCGTCCTCACCTTTTCTTGGCATTTTGATGTTATCAGATTTTGATGTTATCAGAGCTTGATTTGTAGAACCAGGCTGGACCAGCTTGAGTAGGCCTTGTTTACAATCTGACAAATATCACTTTAGTTGTCAACCATCCACCTTTCGTAATCCACACTCCAAATGTATCTTGAAGTATAGGAAAAACACCTGGAATATTTCTGAATGAAGTTAGTCAAGATAGTAATGCCAGGAACATCCACTCCAACAAAGAATAGTATCAGCCAGCCATGTCACTCCAAAGTTAATTGAAATGGCTTGTGACTTTAGCACTTTATGGCCCGGTTTCACAGACAGGGCTTAGACTAAACCAGGATTTGGCCATAGTTCAATTAGGACATTTAAGTCTTTTTTATAAACATGCTTAGAAAAAACATTTCTGGTGTGTATCTTGAGACAAAACAAAGGCACTGATATATTTTAAGATCAATCAGTGCAATTTTGTTTCAGTTGAAACAGCTCAGACTTACATTTTAGTCTAGGACTAGGCTTAAGCCTTGTCTGTGAAACCGGGGGTATATGTTCTAAATCATATGCACAGTTAAAAACATTTACTAAAGGTTTATCTAATATCTGACAGAAACAACAAATTCGCTTAAGAGAACATCACAACTTAAAACAGACTTTAGTGAAGTGTGTGTGCTATTAACGTTACCTATGTAGTAGAATTCACTGTTGTCAGCACTGCCAATATAAATATTTCTGTGATGTAAATAAATTTTAAGTTATCAATATGCTATCAAATGTATTTGTCTATTAGTACTATTATTAAATAAGAGTAGCAAAAGTTATTGGATAAAACACTTCAGCAACTGCCTAAACATTTAAATGTGCAAGTGGTTCGCTGGCTTGTAATCATAGGAGAACCATTTTAGTGCAATATAGCACCTCAACCAACCCAAAAAAACCACCAAAGGACTTTTTTCCTGTGTGTAGTGTTGAAAACATAAGTCACAGATCTTGTAACAATCTTGTTTGTATCTTACAGGGACAGATGAGCACACACAGGTGTGCTTGACTATCCGGTGGAGAGTGGCAAATGAGGCCCTCTTCACCGGAAAACGGAATGCAGCCATCAAAGGCTTTGAGTGAGTATACTGCAGAAACCAATAAAAACAGCATATGACATGAGTTAACAAATGTAATTTTTAAACATACACAAAACAGCACTTTTCTGATTCTTGATTTGTGTGCAGAGCTTTTGTCATGGAGCAGGGCCTGCAAGACCGGGTGGCAGTGGCCTTTGTAAAAAAAAAAAAGGGAAAACTTGAAATAAAAATATAAAGTAAGATCATGTTGTTTCTAATACAAAACATTGTACTGTTAAAATGACTGCTTTTGTTTGTGCAATTTTGTAGGATCTCAAATGTCCGGCAACAGGTGTGAGCACTGAGGATGGAGAGCCCACAACAGCATCTTGGAAATGGTACAGTGCCATGGATGAGGCAATTGGGGGCAGACCCTCCATCACTCCACCTGCCCTTATTGGCTCATCCGGCCCGGATGTTGCTGTGGCCTCTACATGCTCAGTGAGTCAGCACTCTTCAAGAAAAAGAACCTGCAAATCTTTAGAGGACGTAATCAAGGAGATGGAGGAGAGGGAATCTGCGAGAGAGCAGGAAGCAGTGGAAAGGGAGGAGAAGAGATGGAGAGAAAAGGAGGAGAAGGAGGAGAGACGAGAAAGAGAGAGACAAGAGCGGGAGAAGAGACGGCAAGCTGAGGACCGAGAAAGAGAAGAAAGGTGGCGCCGGGAAGCAAATCAAAGGGAGGAAAGATTGCTTAACCTGCTTGAGTTAATTGCGAAAAAATAAGTTGAATAAATGTGTATATATGCATTTAAACATTTGGATTTTTGTGAACAGAAATTTATTTTAAATGAGAATGTAATTGCACACACACCGACACAACCACACACCCACACACACACACACACACACACACACAAACAAACAAACAAACAAACAAACAAACAAACAAACACACACACACACACACACACACACACACACACACACACACACACACACACACACACACACACACACACACACACACACACACACACAAACAAACAAACAAACACACACACACACACACACACACACACACACACACACAAACAAACAAACACACACACACACACACACACACACACACACACACACACACACACACACACACACACACACACACACACACACACACACACATCACCTGTCTAATGCCAAACAGTGAAATGACCAAATGATTTTTTACAGAGCTATGAGGTCCCAAGTAGCTCTTGGTGTGAGTTAGAGGGTCTAAAGCGCAGCATGAGGTTTCTGACTAAACAACATATGCAGGTGTCAGCCCTCATCAAAGACAGAAATGAACACACAAAAAATCTTGCTGCTGACTAAATTAACAACTAAAATCAAATATTCTTTTGTTTTCTGTTGTGTTCCATGTTTTAGGTTGCCAAGTGGGTTATTAACCGCCTCTACTGGACTGCTGCTTACACCCCCAATGGAGATGCAGATATGATGGAGGCAAAATGGAAAAGCATGGTCAATCATGTTCAGGACATCCACAGACATGACACTCCAGTGTTTCCCTGCTGTGCACATCCACCTCTGGAGGGGGAAGCAAGGAACAAGGAGTGGCTGGAACTAGATACAACTATTGTGTTCATTATGTGGCTGAAAATGGACAAGATGTGATACAAATCCCACCCCATTTTGATAATACAGTCAGGCCTCATCTTAAGAACAGAATGTGTGTTAATGCAGGATCAAATGTAGCAGTTAAACTGGAGAGTGTAACTACTAGACCAGCACTGGTAAAGGATGTTCAGCAGTTGTCTCCACAGCATCAGACCTTTTCACTGGAGGGATTTCACTCCCTCATCCTGCACTTTGCACCAAAGCACACTGGGTTCTCCTTCCTTGGGATGTACAGTTATGTGAAAAAACTAAAAAGTTATGTGAAAAAACTTAAGTACTTTCTGAAAATAATGCAATCTAACACAGCAGCCTTACTTTCTTGAATTGTGCAGTAAGCAAAGCTGCGCAAAGATTGTTAATGTTTGAACAACAGCATCACATACCGCTCTCAAAAATGATAAAGTTGAATCATCACCACTGGAAACAGCTTGGAAAAAAAACATTATAACCTTCATGACAATACATTTATTGCAGAACTGTATTATCTTTGTGTACCCTATTAATGGGGACTAGGAATTAGATATTAAATAGAGAGGGGGGAACATTGCCTTAACTCTGTATACAAAACATGTTTTTTTTCTTTCAAATATTGGTTTTAAACAGTCTTACTTTATTCATACAACTTGTAATGGGTACAAATGATACTTTTTCTACAGACTTCTCTTGGCAGCCCTGCATTTCAGCCACAATGGCAGCAGAGACATTGCTCGAACCAGTGATGGTGAGGTGTGTTATGCAGTTCGCTACCCAAGGTTCCACAAAGGTGGCTGAGCAGTACGTCCTGTTAAGGAAAAGCCATCATATCGTACTTTAAAGTACAATCTAGTTCCTACATTATTTATCTATGCAGTGACTCACGGGGGTCTCTATCCTGCAATATGCACTTTAAAATATATATCCATAACAAACTTGTTTTCTAGCATCATACATTTAATGTTTTTAAAACATGCCAGTGAAATTAATTGCATTCACTTGGTATCCAAGTCATTATTTAGGCCCTTGTTAATAGAGGGTTAAAAAAATCAGCATTGCTTGATCAACAGGACCACAGTTCAGGACATTTTTTGTTATACTGTCTCAACCGCTCTGTCTTTCTCCCTTACTGAGTGTGGGAAGCTGCTGGTGGAGAAACTGAAGGCCCTTGGGTACTTTACCCTCCTGTTGTGGGAAAAGTACATGCCACAAAATAAAAAGTGGACGGCCCAGCTCCAGTGCCCATTTGAGCTGCCAGTGGTAGCACATGTGATAGACATTTTTCCAATGATTGATTCACCAATTTTGCGATGGTGGCCTCTGGTTTTGTAATCAACCTTCAGTTAGCAGAGACGGCTGCTCCAACCCTTTACACTGTAGTATCATTGTCCCCAGCACAAGTAAGTATTTGAAGTGACATTTATTCAAATTAAATTCATTTTCTATGACGTTAACTTTGTACTAAAGATGTTGGATGTCAATGCGACTTGGCACTGAACATCTCTAGTGTGGGCATTCAAGTCAGAGCTGCAAAAGTTTAAAGGAGGTGTAAAGGTAAGTTGAACAAAAAGAAGATGCGCCTTCCTGGAGGGAGGAGTTGTGTCACCTTTTTGGACTCATTTTGCATTGCTTTCAACCCTCTCTTTGTATCTGTTTTGTTCAAGTTTCCTTATTTGGCAATGTTGCACCTGCATCTGAGTTTAATTACCCTGTGTATTTAAGTTCCTGCTTATCCCTTCCTTTTCGTCTGGTCATAAATGTCTTTACGTTGTGTTGGATGTTTGTTCCCCTGCTTACCTGTCTGGATTACCCTTTGTAGGTTTTATTAAAGAACTTTTGTTTAAGGCTACGTCTACATTAATCCGGATACATTTGAAAACAGAGTTTTCATTTTAAAACGCTCTCTGTCCACACTAGCGTTTCCAAGCATTTTCCAAAAGTTTTTCATCCACACTGAAACGTAGGAAAACATCAAATTCGCCTTACTGCGCATGCGTAAAGCCTCCAAAATTATTCAGATGTAATAAGTTTTCACGCATTCTTCTGCCGGGATCATTCACGGAAATATCTCATCATTCACTGACGCGTCTATATCGCGCACATTCATATTTTTTCTGAAAAGCAGTTGTCGTCATGTTTTGCAGGACAGCAACTGTGAGTAAATTTTCTGTCATCATTTTAGGACTGTAATTTGAGGAGTGTACAATCAAAGGCAAATCTCTTTAGCAGCAGTGTGACAGTAAATAGCACAGGCACAATTACTGGTGTAAACATAGATATCTATATGCGTCACATGACTAAATATGCGTCATTGTTTTCAAAAGCCTCCGTTTTCACAGTCCACACTACAACGTGAAAATGGCGTTTTCAAATTTGTTTATTGTAGCAAATGAATTGGGCAGGAAACTAAGTATATCTACTGTACGTACAGGCTACTGGATGCACAACAAAGAATGAACTGTGCAGATTAAAAAAAGACCAGCGCAAAACTAGAATAATATTTCCATGCTTCTCCTGATAAAGTACATAAAAGCTTATTTTTTCAATACAATCTTGAACAAAGAAAACAGACAGTCTTATATTTGCACGATTGTTCACATGTGTC
Organism: Garra rufa; assembly: GCF_049309525.1. Taxonomy (NCBI): domain Eukaryota; kingdom Metazoa; phylum Chordata; class Actinopteri; order Cypriniformes; family Cyprinidae; genus Garra; species Garra rufa. Next base: position 69,325,746 of record NC_133362.1, read on the forward strand.
TGTAAGTGTGATTGTTACAATGTATTAGTACTTTGACTACAATTGAATGTCTTTCAAAATGAATGTGTAGATGATTGTAGAAATTGCTCCTTTTTCTAAACCTCTTCTTGCATTGAAGAAAACGGCAGTTTCTTCCCAGAATGAGTTTGCAAATGACGTATCAGGCTGCTTTGATATGTGAAACTCTTCTCACACTGAACACACTTGTACGCTTTCTCTCCAGTGTGAACAGTGATGTGAACCTTAAGGTTTACTTTATACGTGAAACTCTTTCCACACTGTTCGCAGATGTAAGGCTTCTCTCCAGTGTGAATTTTCATGTGGATAATAAGGTTTTTTTTCTGCGCAAAACTCTTTCCACACTGAGGGCAGGTAAAAGGCTTCTCTCCGGTGTGAATTCTCCTGTGGGCAGAAAGGTTTTTTTCCTGTGTAAAACTCTTCCCACACAGTTTGCAGATGAAAGGCTTCTCTCCAGTGTGAACTCTCATGTGGACAGTAAAGTTGGTTTTGTGTGTAAAACTCTTTCCACACTGAGGGCATATTAACGGCTTCTTTTCAATGTGAACTTTCATGTGACTCTTAAGATCTCCATTTCGTGAGAAACTCTTCCCACACTGTTGGCAGCTGTAAGGTCTCTCTCCAGTGTGAATTCTCATGTTAGAATTAAGGTTTGTTCTTTGTATTTTTTTATTTATTTCTAGTGAGGAAGTTTTTTCATTCTGTGAATTCTTTGAATTCTTTGAAATCATGTTTCTCATTTTGATCTTTCTCTTCTGTTTCGTTGAGTTCTTGACTCTCCTCTTTCAGTGCCATCAGGTCTGAGGTCAAATAAGAAAAATGTAAGTTAACAGCAGTTTAATGGCACAAAGCAACAGACATCAAAACACTTAGACTAGTGCTGTCAATTAATTTAAAAAAACTATTTGACAATAAACGATTTCACATTAAATCTCCAAATTAAACAATGTAAATGGAATGTAAAACAACATAAAGATTGTCCAATTTAAAAAATGGGGCTTACTGGCATCTTTTTACCATGTAGCCAATTGTTACTGAAGACCAGTCTAATTGATACAAATACTGCTACTGATCTGTCTCTATTAAATGCATTTCCTACCAATTTTAGCCATTAATTATAGCCATAATTAAAAACAATTATTTGCAACATATTGTTGTGCTTTTATCACAACTACCATATAATTACGAAAAACAAATTACTACCTCCTTTAAAAAACACATAATCTACCATGTTTATCTTCACACTAGATAATTTAAAAGCAGCATTTAAGTAAGAAATATTTTCTAATTAAACCCAGAGAAGTAATGATGAGTGAGTTTTGGTTTCCAGAGTTGGAGAGTAACAAAGTACATGTAACATCATTTCATATTTAAAATACAAGATGAGTAACTATTACGGTAAACTATTACAGAACATGTTAGCTGTTTCTGATGCAGAAATGTCAGTTGATGCATTCATGACGTCTAGACTGGACTATTGTAATGCACTACTGGTGGCTGTCCTGCATCTTCAGTAAAACAAGCTACAAGCTGGTGTTTCTGAAATATGATTATTTATTGCTTGTTTTAATGAACATTCACTGCTATTTACATTTCAGTATCACACTTTTGATGATAGCAGAAAAAATCACTTAAAGTTAAAACAAATTTCAAGTTAAAAACTGAAGTATCATTGTTTGCTTCAAGCTAAATAAAGTAACTGTCAGATACCGCTTCATTGTTTTCTAATCAAACTATACTGTGTTTAATGTTACACAAAATGTTTTTTTTTTTTCTGTAGAGCTGTACATTTTAATAAGGATCAAATAAGCGAGTTCAGCTTTGAGAAATGAAAACCAACCCGTTTGTTCCTCAGTGTCTTCATGTTTGACTCTGAATGTTTCTTCAATCTTCATGTCTTCACTCTCCTCTTTAATAAATGGCATCTTTATAATTGTGTTTCACGTTGATCTCAGTTGATTCAGCAGGAGTTTTTCTGTGTTTGGAAGAAAGAAAAATAAATGTACACTAAAACTCTGGGTGTGTCTCAATTAGCTCCCTAGCAGTCATTTAACAGATTCCACTTTCATGAAAACATTTGCTGTTTGTAGTCGTTGTCGTTTCAAGTGTTTGTTGTTCTCGTTGTATTTCCAGTGTTTTGAGCAGCAGATGTCGTCAGTGAGCGGCGATTCAAAACAGTGAATCATTTGTGAATCGATTGATTCAGTTGACTCGGAATTTCCAAAAGATCCGTTTCTATCAACACTACTGACGGTGACCGAATTCGTTAGGAAAAAATATTCACTATATAGGGACTAGACTAAAGCGTCACTAAATAAAGCATAACATTGTTGTATTGGCTAACAAATGATTTCACAGTTTTATATGCAATTCTATAAACGAGTTGTCTTGATTTAAACACTTTCAGTTGTTAAAAGCACACACCTTTCTCCTTTTGAATCCCAAATGCAGGAGCGCGCGCCGCAGCCTTATGACGTCACATCTCCAGAACAAAATAAAAGTCTTGATCGCTGAAATCAATATAATTTTTATATTATAAAACAAGTATAATACTGTAAAGCTGTACCTAGTATGTAGGATGAATTGAAGGGACAAACTGCAGATCTGTCAAAAGTACAAAGCTAATTATGTAATTTTATATCTAGTACATTATGACATTTGTGATATTCTCAACAAGTCCAGTATTTCGATATTCAAATTACAGGACTGAAAAAAAAAAAGATTATTAATATTTCAAGAGATGTTTTTTAAAATCAGAATTAAATTTGTGTTTGCAGAGAGATTGAACGATTATTAACTGAAATTGGATCCTTATGACAATGTATTCATGTTTTAAATAAAGATTTAAAGATCTATGACTGGAAAGGATTATATTATATTAAGGATTTTATTATTATATAAAGTATTAAGTATAATAGCCTGTGCTAAAATGAGATTATAACAGTTATCTATCACTTGAGTAATATCTCTGACTGAAAAATATGTATTACATTTCATATCAAAGTGTTCTCAGACTTCATCTCAGATCAGAAATGATCATTTTATCAATTAAATAAAAGTTAAAAAAATGTTTTTACAGAACATCAGAGTGAACATGTTACAGTCTTGTCCATATTTAAATATATTGCTATAGTTTTATATTTTTATGTATGTGTAACCGGTATAGTCTGCGTTGTGTTTTCTTTCTGTTGCACGAGTAACCAGACGGACATCAAGTGACGGTTCAACTGCTGCTTTAATCTGATAACACAGAATATGATTTTTAGCAGTGTGTTTTCGCCCTTTTCGTACTTTCTCTCCCATGCGGAGACAGCGCAGAAAGGGCGCGCAGAGGAAAGGAAATACAACTTTTAAACAACAAGGAAAGGAAAGGAGGTGAAGTGAGGCCAAGTATGGTGACCCATACTAGGAATTTGTGCTCTGCATTTCACCCATCCAAGTGCACACACACAGTAGTGACCACACACACACACCGTGAACACACACCCGGAGCAGTGGGCAGCCATTGCTGCGGCGCCCGGGGAGCAGTTGGGGGAACGGTGCCTTGCTCAAGGGACTCACCTCAGTCGTGGTATTGAGGGTGAAGAGAGTGCTGGTTATTCACTCTCCCCACCTACAATCCCTGCCGGACCTGAGACTCGAACCTGCAACTTTTTTGGGTTACAAGTCCGACTCTCTAACCATTAGGCCACGGCTGCCCCTTAAAAAGCCATCTGCTGTTTCCACCCAGTTTCGAAGTGGGGACCTTTCGCGTGTGAAGCGAACGTGATAACCACTACACTATGGAAACATGCACACAACAAACTCAACAAGTGACAAAACAGCATACCTGATAACACAGAATATGATTTTTAGCAGTGTGTTTTCGCCCTTTTCGTACTTTCTGTTAAAGGAGAAAGTGCAACTCATTTAGCATATACAATGAACGCATCGACGAAACATCAAAATTAAATCACAATCTTAATAAAAACGAATTAATGAAAATAACAAAATATACATGAAGAATAGAGTCAAATATATGATTTAAAGAGGAAAACTATCTTTTAAAGTGATATAAAAGTTAGAGATGACATCAGATTAATTGGAGCTTGACAGAAACCCACCTCTCCCATGCGGAGACAGCGCAGAAAGGGAAGAGGTGGTGCAAAGACAGGAAATTAAGATTTACGCTGCTGAAGAAATTTAAAGGGGAAGATGCACACACACAGATAGGCATATCAGGTATACTTAACATTTTTTGTGTAATTCTATATACAAAATGAACATTACTTTTAATACCTGTTACACTCACCCCCCTAGAATTACACAAAATTCTAAGAACACTGGAAAAACTCTGTACACTGGTCATAAGAATTACTTGGTCCACACACCAAACAACCAGTGAGGACAGTCAGCATTAAAAGCTACCCAGTTAAAGGATAAAAACGTTTTGAAATCGGCCAAATTTCAACACATTCTATAGACATAATCAATGTGCCCATTACACCTTGTACACTTAGACCACTTAGTCAGTTTAAGAAAAGTCTCACTAGGAAAAGGAAAGATACAAATGAACCAGTTCCAAAAACTGTATGTACTTAGAAACAGGGTTTCAAGTTGAACCATAGATTCAATAAGTCTACACACTGGTTTAATAACTCTTCCAAACCTGGTAGAGTAACGATCAGCTGTATGTAAATCAGCTACAGGATCATGCATAACAGGTACACTGTCAGAGACCGGATTAGGGGGAGAAGGGTCAGCACCAGCACCAGCCACAGTATCGTCATCAGCCACCGGCACGGCAAGTTGTAAATTTGGCTCTTGTTGGCTGGGCAACCGAGAATGCACCCATGAAGCAGTGCGGTCATCATTGCATGTAGCTGCATTGGAGATGTTGGACATACAGTCCGCTTGTGAGAGTTCCTCAGCCTCATCACCTTCATCATCTGCATCCTCTGCAGGCTCAATCTCGGCAACATAGGAGCAAGCATCATTACGGGTCTGGCCAGTTAGACAACCAGAGCGTGTTGGATCAGACTGTGGAGGGACACTGCATGTAGGTGATCCAGCATCCTCTTGACCATAATCGTCTGAGTCAGTATCTGGCAAAGGCAGGAAGTTCACTTGCAACAGGAGATTGCGATGTACTGTGCGCTCATTTCCAGCTCTGTCACGGATCCTGTACACATGTATGGAAGATTTTGAGGCAATGACAGTGTATACGACAGGTTCCCTGGATTGGTGTTTTTGTTCTTGAACTGAATTCTTCTGCGCCACAGCCATGGCAGACTGGAGGTCACTGATGAGCGATGTAACATACTGGTCGTAATCACAAACTGACTTGTCTCGTAGAACACTCTTGAACATAAGGTCAACTGGCAACCGTGGTACTCGGCCGAACATCAAGTAAAAAGGGGCAAAACCTGTTGTTTCGTGTGCTGTACAGTTGTACACAAATGTCATGGACTGAACCAACTGCGGCCACTTCTGCTTAGGTCTAGGTGGAAGGGACCTCAGCATGCTACCTAATGTCCTGTTGAATCTCTCAGTACTACCATTCCCCATTGGGTGGTAAGGGGTGGTTCTAGACTTGTCGATACCAGCGAGTTCAAGAAGCTCAGCGATCAGTTCACTCTCAAATGAAGCACCCTGGTCAGAATGGATACGTTGGGGAAATCCATAGACACAGAAAAAGCCATCCCATATTTTCTTGGCCACTGTTTTAGCTGTTTGGTCCCGACACGGAAATGCATGTGCCATCTTTGTGAAGTGATCCGTGATTACTAAAACATCCACAGATTTGTTGTGCCGATCTTCAGCAGACCAGAAGTCGATGCAAACGAGTTCCAGCGGGGCTGTGGTCTTAATGCTCTCCAAGGCGGCTCTCGCTGCAGGCTCTGGAGTTTTGCTGAAGACACACCTTGGACACTTCTTCACATAATCTCGCACTTCACGCTCCATATCAAGCCAGAAAAACCTCTGACGGGCCAAAGACAAAGTGCGTGGCTGCCCTTGGTGACCAGCCAGATCGTGAACACCAGAAAGTGCTTGGCATTTTAAGGATTCAGGTAAGATAAATTGGAATTTCATGTGCTTAGTGAGGGGGTCTTTAATAGCTCTGTACAGGATTCCGTTAAGCACAGAAAGTTTGTCCCACTGCTTCAGGATCCGCAACACAGACAGGTTTTCATTTGCACGTTCACGTCTTGATGGTCTTCGCTTTCTGTCAACATAATAACACACTCTGGCAATGACAGCGTCTTTGTGCTGATGTTCTCGTAAGTCGGTAAGCGAAAGGGAATGAAAAACTTCTTCATCACCGCCGATTAAAGAGTTAAGATGTTCAGTGAGTGATGTAGCTCTACATTCTGTTCCTGTTTCCCATTCATCACAGGAGGACAAAATGGAAGACACGTCATCAGTGGACATTGATGTTTCTAGCCCAACGTCAAGTGTATCCGATCTTAATGTTTGTGGTTGGCAGGTCAGTCGGAATGCCTCTTGCACACTTCCATCTTCAACACTGTGCACTTGCCTCAACAGTTCAGAATAGGGCTCTGACAAGAGCCGCTGACTCACAGGCCTGACAAATGGATCCCTGCTAAGCGCGTCTGCCACCACATTGAATTTCCCAGGAACATATTTGATCTCAAAACAATATGGAGCAAGTTTCGAGACCCAGCGCTGCTCACATGCATCCAACTTCGGTTTGGTCATGATATATGTAAGCGGATTATTATCCGTCCACACTGTAAATTCGTGGCCTTTAAGCCAGTGACTGAACTTTTCGCACACCGCCCATTTAAGAGCCAAGAATTCTAATCTGTGTGCAGGATATTTAGTTTGGCTGCGGTTCAAAGCCTTGCTAGCGAACGCTATTGGTCTCGCCTTGTCTTCACCAGCGGGAATCTGAGAAAGTACAGCACCTAAGCCGTGTAACGAAGCATCAGTACAGAGCAGAAAAGGACGTTCAAAATCTGGATGAGCCAGTACCACACTTTTAACAAGGGCCCTCTTCAATTCCTCAAAGGCCACATCACAGTCTACGGTCCAGTCCTGAGGTGTCAACTCCTGAAATGTGCCTGCTCTCTTACAACCACCTTTCACTGAACGTCTCTGGCCAGCCGTTAAGTTGAATAGGGGTCTGGCGATACGTGAACAATTTGGAATGAAGGCTTGGTAGTACAGGACCATACCGAGAAATGAACGGATTTTCTTTTGTGAAGGCGTGGTTCCGTCTTCCTTCATCAGATCCTCCTTTTGAAAAGCAGAGATGACTTTCACTTTCTCTTCGTCAACTGAAACACCAGAACCATCGATCATATGGCCGAGAAACTTTACAGACTTCCTTAGAAAATGACACTTTTTGGGAGCTAGCTTCAGGTTGCTGGATCTCAATCGAGAAAACACGATCTCCAAGCGTCTCAGTGCCTCCTGTTCAGATGGAGCAAAAACCAACAGGTCATCAAGATAACAGAGAAGACTGGAAAAGTTAAGGTCACCAAAGATACTGAGCATCATGCGCATGAAGGACGCGGGACTATTGCAAAGGCCTTGAGGGAGACGATTATACTCGTATAGCCCCATTGGTGTTGTGAAGGCAGTGTATCGGCGGTCAGACACATGGAGTGGGACGTTGTAAAATCCTGAAGTTAAGTCCATGGTGCTGAAAAAGGCATTACCTCCTAAGGCTGCAAGACAGTCAGATTGATGTGGTAAAGGGTGGGCATCTTTGATGGTTTTAGCATTGAGCCAGCGAAAATCAGTGCATACTCTCATATTACCATCTTTTTTCCAAACCATCACTAAAGGCGATGCATACTCACTGACGGATTTACTGATTATTCCTTTTTCCTCCATTTCTGACAACACTTCTCTCAGTTTTTGATAATGTGCAGGAGGGATGCGACGATAGGGAAGACGGAATGGGCGCTCATCATAAAGATGGATCCTGTGCACAAAATCCTTTGCCTCTCCACAATCCAATTTATCCTCGGAGAAAATATCATGATAAGACACAATAAGAGAAGACAATTTTCTCTTCCACACCTCAGAAACTTCACATCCATCAATGTTAACATCCCCCAGACCATAGTCTTTCAGCAACTGCACGGGATCAAATGGCAAGGTGTTTTCAAGGGGATCTGAATTTAGAATGTCGCGATGGGTTCTACTCAGTCCCTGCATGACAGTGATGTCTTCGACGGCCAGACAGGAAGAAACGTCAGCTAGTTTAGAGTTGCGGCGAAGTGTCACGGCTGTTGGATTTGGGTTGAGTATTTTCATTGGCACCCATCGATCACTCCACATTGGTGTTACTACTCGTCCGACAAGGATGTTTTTAGGTGCTGAACGTGTAGTGGTAGGCTCAACAAGTACAGTGCTTCCCGGGGAAACAGGGACATTTGCGGGCAATTTACCCCAAACAAGATACTTGCGTCCTGGGAGTAGAGTGACTGCCTGGCAGAGTTTCACAGTACCGAGTTTATCAGGCTGCTGAGGGCCAGACCATCGGGAGATGCAGCTCAGAAGCTCAAGGAATTTTTCACATTCAGGGTCACTATTACTGCAGGAAACAAGATCCCAGTACTTGTCGTGAGATTTCATCTTCTGTAGAATGCATTTGATCACATTGCTCCCAATTATGAACTCGTCTCTTTGTCCAGGCACCACAAGAGTTGGAACGACAAACTTAAATCCATAGACTTCAATCTCCAAGTCATATGTACACTTTGGCCGAATTGTAAGACCACCGCATCCTACCAGAACCACATTACTTGGAATCGCTTGAGGACGTGGAAAGAGACCATCAGCTTTCAGCTTGGACTCACCCTCTTCACTAAGCGTGCAGGACATACTACCAGAATCCAGTAAACCCTTTAATGTGCAATGGCCACAAACTGTCACAGGAGCATAAAACAACTCACTCGCTCCATCTACTCTCTGAGACCCTACATATAAAACAGTTCTGTCTTCTGGCAATGACTTGCAGCTGTTCACAAAAACATGTTGCACATCTGCTTCTTCTGTGAGGGAGTTTTCATTAAAATTGCCCATGTTACCCCTCTCATCACATGGGCTATTCAGTTTAACTGAGCATCATCTGAGGGAGTCGCAGGGCACGCTGCTTTAGGACAGTCATTCTTAAAGTGGCCAGGACTGAGACAGTGGCGACATCGCCTGTGACGTCTGCAGTGTGAGTATGTGGTGTGTTCCTTGGATCTACAGACCCTACATGCAGAGCTGAAGTTTGTCTTGAAGTCTGAAGTTTTGCCGGCATGAACCTGACTGGACGAAGTTAAAGAGGCAGTGCTCAATGACAGGACTCTATCCATCATGCCAACCATATGTTGAAGACTGGTGTCCGGAGCAAATGGAGGAGCATTAGGATTAAGGTGACTTACAGAAGGCAGAGACTGGGCTGGCATGGAAGCAGGCTGTTGAGAAGAACTGGACACTGAATCAGGGCATGCTGTAACAGAGCAGTGGTTGCAAGCTGACAGAGACATTGTGTGCTGTGTCCTTGATGAGAATCTCTTTACATCCCTCTGATGACTATCCAACCGCTCCTGTACCTCAGCAGCGCTCCACTTCTCCGCTGGTTTGAACTGAAAAGACATAGCAAGACTTGGGTCTGGACAATGTGAAATAAACATCATGACTGCTTCAGCAGCGGGATCCTCAACACTCTTATTACGTCTGCGCAAGCACTCATCAGCAACATCTATGGCCTTGTTAAGGCGGATCCAGTAATCCATGGGACTTTCATTTGCTCTCGGGACAGTATTATAGAAGTCGGCCATAGGCATATTTGAGTAAGCCAACTCACTGAAGTTGTGTTTCAATATGTCAAACACTGCACTTGGAAGCTCACTGGTGCTCAGTTCAGGACGGCTTCGTAGGGACACCTTAACAACATCTCTCGCTTTTCCAGCCAGTCTGCTCATGATGAGATCTGAAACATCTGTTTGCGTTTTGCATCTCATTCTGTTTAAATAACTGCACATCATATCTTCCCATTCATGGATGGTAAACTAATCACTCTTATCGCCCCTGAAGAATGGCGGAGATGCTGAATCTTGCTGAACTATCACCTTCAGTTTAGATGCATCCATACACTCACTGGAGTGCTGAGACTGGGAAGGAGGATTATGCTGTACTGGGCTGGGCTGGTGCGCAAGATTAAGGCTGGCCGAAATACTCTCCCCTATTTTCTGAGCTAAATCAGAAATAATGCTCCCCAATGCCTCAGGGGAAATTACACGTTCAGCATCTGGGCGTGTGATTGGGGTGGAGCTAGCAGTTGGGCCTACAGAAGCACCGATTGCTGAATCAACTGTGTGCATATAATCAAGACCCACATTAGCTAACGCTCTCCCTCTCCCATAACAACGTGATGTAATTTCGGACATTCTCTCATTTTGATAATATTCAGGCCCACCACCCCTGCCCATCGGAAAGGTTACATTAGATTGCTTCATATGGCTGAAATCGTCTTTACAAAAATCCTCAAACATTTTTCAAACGTAAAGTGAAAACACATAAAATGTGAAAACTCAATATGCTTTGAAAACAAACCCAATTCGGAAATGTTCACGTATATTTCATATAAGATATGCTGAAAATAGCAATCAAACCAACTCAGTGAAATATCAGAAATAATACAGTTCAAAGGGAAAAAGTTTCAGATCTCTCTTCTTGGTGGAAGTAAAATATTTTCCTTCTCAAAATTAGTTAGTCACTATTTTTCATGTTAAACTTATAGACAGTCAATAACAATAATCTGTTCAGATAAAGTATACTATGCACGAAGATCAGTGAAGCGTTCAGCGGTCTTTATCACACAGTCTCTCTCATCAGCACGCACCAACGATGAACGAAATTTCGCCGCAGAGAGAAGTCGTCGATCAGTCAGGCAATGACACGCTTTACCGTTCCTTTAAGATGACACAGTCTGTCCCGCGATGTTCATCTCACACACGCGCCCTCCTCATCCGCGAACACAGGGCCACCGCGAGCGATGGCGACGAAAGAAACCCGGCAGAAGGAGATCGGCGAAGCCGGCGAGCCGTCACGCAACCACGGCGATCTGCGAAGCGCTGATCTGATGATCCGAAATGGTCAACGGCACCACTTGTAACCGGTATAGTCTGCGTTGTGTTTTCTTTCTGTTGCACGAGTAACCAGACGGACATCAAGTGACGGTTCAACTGCTGCTTTAATCTGATAACACAGAATATGATTTTTAGCAGTGTGTTTTCGCCCTTTTCGTACTTTCTCTCCCATGCGGAGACAGCGCAGAAAGGGCGCGCAGAGGAAAGGAAATACAACTTTTAAACAACAAACTCAACAAGTGACAAAACAGCATACCTGATAACACAGAATATGATTTTTAGCAGTGTGTTTTCGCCCTTTTCGTACTTTCTGTTAAAGGAGAAAGTGCAACTCATTTAGCATATACAACGAACGCATCGACGAAACATCAAAATTAAATCACAATCTTAATAAAAACGAATTAATGAAAATAACAAAATATACATGAAGAATAGAGTCAAATATATGATTTAAAGAGGAAAACTATCTTTTAAAGTGATATAAAAGTTAGAGATGACATCAGATTAATTGGAGCTTGACAGAAACCCACCTCTCCCATGCGGAGACAGCGCAGAAAGGGAAGAGGTGGTGCAAAGACAGGAAATTAAGATTTACGCTGCTGAAGAAATTTAAAGGGGAAGATGCACACACAGATAGGCATATCAGGTATACTTAACATTTTTTGTGTAATTCTATATACAAAATGAACATTACTTTTAATACCTGTTACACATGTAAAAAAACCAATTATACTAACATTATGGAAACAACACCCAACTATTTCTTACATTCCTGCTTCTTAAGGTGACATGAGCTGTGTTTCTTACAAATAATTGTTTAATATTTTAGCAAATGTATTTGCAGAGATAGCTTCCCTGGGGTACTCATGCATGTAAAAGTTTTTAATTTCTATTTTATGGTGGCTTACCTCACAGCATCAAATGTATGAAAATGTCCTGGACCTTACAGTCTTCACACATTTGGAGGTTGAGGGACAACTGGATCCAGACAATGAGGTTCATCTATTTTTCCTGTATAGATGTTACCTACATCATATCCAGCATCACATGAAAATGTTGGACCTGCAGATTCAGTTGTGAACGAGCATTTGAGGTTAAAAAGTATATAAATTGTCAATTTGTTTAAAAAAATAACCAATCGTTTCGGTCGCCTGCTGAAAAAACCAGCATATGCTGGTTAGGTATGTTTTGGTGCTGCATAAACCAGCTAAGGACCAGCATAAACCAGCAAAGGACCAGCATAAACCAGCTAAAACCAGCATCCCAGCACCAAAACATACCTAACCAGCATATGCTGGTTTTTTCAGCAGGGTAGATAAGACCCTTTTTCCTCGGCTGGGATCATTTGGAGCCTTTTGAAGCTGCATTTAAACTGCATTTTGAAATTCAAACTTCAGGGCGCCATTATACATATCCAGATGTCTAAGATATGATTCCCACGGACCCTCTGTTGCTGTTTTGAACTTACAGGTGTTCAGTGAAGTCCTTCCAGAAGACAATTAAAAGGTAAAGTCTATTCTGTGTCCTGCCTCTGGTCCCACCTTTGTGATGTTACTTGGGATCATCCAGTATGCAGGTTGGCCAGTTACGGTTGTTGTCTCCCTGTATCTGACTACTGCCTCCAGTTTGAAAAGCAAAGCTGCAACATGTGTGCATTTTTCCGCTATTCCAGCCGTACATGTGCAGTGACCTGAAGATATAGCCCCAGAAGAGCTAATGATGACCCATGCCTGGAGTGGTGCGTTGTGAGTGCAAGACCTGTAGACAACATAAACATAAACAGAGCTGAATATTTGTAAAACAGAGAAAATTGTTTTATTATGTTAGTCTTTGGTTTGAGTAATCTGATTGTTCAGTTAATTAAAGGGGATATTAGATCATTTAACATTCTTAAAATTAGATCATTCCAAATTTCTACATGTAATATTTTCTTCTACAACATTTTTATAAAAGCTGCTTAAATATCTTACTTTAATTAAGGACGAGTCCTGGCTTAAATTAAGCCCTGTCTGTGAAACTGGTCCATTATTTATGTCAATTTGATGGAAACAGTCTTAACTTTTGGAGTAACATTACACCTTACCTTTGTTGTCACTATGGTGTTGTCGCAGTCCGTCGGTCGAAATGTAAACAAATCCCGTACCCAGCCATTGGTGAAATGTCCGTGGGCTTCAAGAGATTTGTAGTTTTTAAATTGTTCACATGTATAAGCGCTTATCCCGTAAACAAGATAGTTTACTATATCCACGTATGAAGTTTGAGGCAGCAGTGAGAGATCTGCACTCCAACTCTTTGCAGTGAGCTCGTATGGGTCAACATGGTGAATGGACGCTAGTTTATTTAAATAACGCTCCCTGGCATCTTTGTTAAGTTTATCCCGGTATGGGATACACTCGGATTTCTTACGCTTGTCCAGCTTCACTTTTATAGCAGCTAAAATTTATCGGAACAAATGTCTTGCAATCACTGAACTATTCTCTATAGTAGCGATACCTTCAAAATGGCGCCTATGTGACGTCACACACAACAAAGTCACGTGACTGACAAAGACCGATTATATTAGAAGTTTTAATTTTAATTTGTTCGACAATCTGTACTAAATGTGTTATATGCAGTTATTGAACTGTTATTCTGTCATTAATATGTGCCCTTCTGTAAAGTTGCAGGAAGAGACAAAAGCAGTCATGTCCAAGACTGGATGCTACTCTGCAATATACCATCCAAAGCTAAGTGTTTAAACATTTTGATTCAATCACTGTACTGCTGCACATCATAACCACATTTATAAGAAAATGTTAATTCTAATCTCATTTTGATGTTGATGTTTTTCAGCAGTTGAAGTCAGAATGCCTGAGAAGATCGAGTGTGCTACAACACTAATGATGACAGCATCTGAATACCGGCATCTGTGGTAAGCATAAGATTAGAATTGGTTTTGAAGTTTGGAAGATTGTTTTGTGACTAAATAAAAACAAGTAGTGTCTTTCTGTAAAGTTAAGTTGTGAATTTACTTTTATTTACTACTTTAGTATTTGTGTATGATAATGATCCTATTATTCATTTATTATTTACAGGATGGGACCAGTAGTTGATGGCACTGAAGACCAGAGCAAAGGACAATGCTGAAGACAGAAGAAGCAGAGAAATAACCATACTAAAGCACTGATGTAAGTTCATAAATACTTCTAGTAAAATCTAGTGTTTCAGTCCATTTTATTATATACTGAGCTTAGAATTTTAAAGTGTAAATGGTTCTCTTGCAACTGCAATCACACCCGTCTTTCAAACTTTGTTTTTCATAAGTCTTGTGGAGTCAAAACAATTCAAATAAATTTACTAACGGTATCACATCTGTTATACTTCCTCTACCACAGGACATCCAGCCTGTAAGAAGAGTCAGATCCAGTGGCTAGATGGCGGGCGATCCTTCATCTAATAATCCGAAGACCAGTTAATTTTAATATGTTTAGAAATGATTTGACCATACAACATAATTGGTTTAATTTCTAAATATATTAATATTCCATATATTAGGTTAAATGAATGTGTTTTTGCAATGTTTGCGCCATGCCAGAAGAGGATGGGTTTCCCCCTTTGTTGAGTCGGGTTCCTCTCAAGGTTTTTACCTCCTGACTTTATGGAGTTTTTTCCTTGCCACTGTCGCCATTGGCTTGCTCACTGGGGGTGTTGTGCCAGATCCTGTCTCTTTCTCTGGTCCTTTCCAACTAGGGTTTCCAAAACAGGGGTTTTTGAGTTGATTAAAATCGTGTAAATAATTAATTAGTATTAAATTAAATATAGGACTGCACAATTATTAAAAATTAAAAATAAACCATGTTATGGCGATTATCAAAACTAAACCAGCTGCAATTCTTTAAACCACTGTATAAGTGTATATATAATATATATATATATATATATATATATATATATATATATATATATATATAATACGTAAAAATATAATGTGTATCTATCTGAGCATCTGCATGTATTTACATTTATGTGACTATATGTATATATCTTTATTAATTTATATGTAACTGTCTATATATATATATAATTATAAACAAAGTTTTATTTCAAAATAATAATTAAGTGATGTTTAAAATAAGTGTTTTACAATTTAAAGCTTAGTTATATTTTATTATATATTGAGTAACATAAATTTATTTTATAATTCTGTAAAGTAAAATGGTGATATTCATATTTTATATTATACAGTACAATTGTCACATTGCAACAGTAATATTTCGGTTTTCACTTTTATAAATTTAATAGTGGTAATACAATAAGGGTATAATATTTAAATGACTTCACTGAAATAATGTTTACTGGTAGTCAATAAAACACTTTAGGATCTAGATGCGTGACTGGGATCAGGATTGGTGGACAGGATTTGGCACAACAGGTGCTTTTCTTAATTTTAATAAACATTTTAGGTGAATTGGCAAATCAAGCCTGTTTGTCTTTATTGAATGGTACATTGAGATGGTAAGAACTTACTTTTAAATAAGGTTTATACATTTCTCTAAATGAAGACCACATTAAGTGTAAATATTTATTTGTTTTATTATAATTCTGCAAATTAACTAAGTGTACTTATCCAAGACCACAATATGTCTGAATATCCAATAAGCAAACTTTAGTATCTAAACCTGAAAAAAAAATCACACTCTTACTTGATCTGGAAAGGTATCATTAATCATTTGAGTTTTCACTTCCTGGATTGCTGTTGTAGCTCAGAAGATCATTCACTGCTTATGACACTCATATGTTGAACTGCATGCTAGTACTACTCATACTATTTTAGTCTGTCTTTCTGTGGCAGAAATAATACAAGTGTTATGTAGGTTTGTAGTTCTAAATTCAGCATCATTACATTTTTTTATAACCTGCCTATGTCTCATCTGATAACAAATGTCTGCTTTACTTTCACTTTGTGCTCAATACATAACAGACAAACATTTCTACATGATTTTATTGAATCATTTTAACTATGGAGCCTGTTCACAAACTTTTGTGGTGAGTCAAATCTGCAATATTGCAATGTTTGTTAGGTTTTTTTTATTTTTATTGATGCACATTTATTTAATCATATATCCACCTCACTGAAAACGAATGACAAACATAATTTTGTAGATATACAGTAGTCAACATTTGAAGTGGATCAAAACCTTTCAATAAATTTGTCCTAAAAGCATAAAGAATTATCCTTGTCTTAGAACCACTTTGATGACCTTTTTTGATCCCCTTCAGATGTTGACTACTATATGGTATTTTTTATGTATGGACTAATAGCACTTCTCTCTCTCTCTCTCTCTTTCTCTCTCTCTCTCTCTCGGTGCGCATGCGTGAGTGAGTGGGCGGAGTTGGCGTGTGAGAGTTCTGCGGTGAGAGTGAGTTTTTTTTCCCTTTCTTTCTCTCTTTCTTTCACTATTTCTTTTGATTCTAGATTATTTTGGATAAGTTTGAGGGTTAAAAGAGATTTAAGGTTGATTAAGAGGTGCAGTCTTCCAGCGTGTGCTGGTAGACGATGGCGTCCTCAGAACGCACAAGTTATGAGCGGCTTTCACGCAGGCATGGCATTAAAATTGCGCCTGCAATGAATTGTTCAGTGGAAGAGTGTAGTTTGGCGGTCGGAAATATTGTTGGGCACGAAAGCATAATGTCAGCTTCCCGCATGAACAGCGCTATAGTGATTTTTTTAGATAACATCGAGAAAGTGAGTAGTGTGGTGCAGAAAGGAGTTGTTCTACAAGATACCTTTACTCCAGTTATTCCCCTAGTTCAACCGGCGAAAAAGATAATTGTGTCTAATGTTCCCCCGTTTATTAAAGATGAGATGTTGATTAATGAGTTATCTAGGTATGGAAAAATTGTTTCGCAACTGAGGAAAGTCCCGCTAGGATGTAAATCACCCTTACTTAAACATGTCGTCTCTTTTAGACGGCAAGTTTTCATGGTTTTGAAGAGCGACATGGAAGAACTAAACGTGGCATTTAAATTTAACATCGACGGCTTTGATTATGTTGTGTTTGCTAGCTCTGAGACTATGAAATGTTTTAAATGTGGGGGAGAGGGCCACATTCGGAACTCATGTCCGGTGCAGACTGAGGGTGTAGGTGCTAATACAGTGACAGCAGTGGATGTTGAATTGAGGGCAGCCGAGAATGAGCAGGGTGAAAGTGTGAGTGCCACTTCAGCAGAGGATGGGGCAAAGGAGGAGGGGATAGGAGGATCAGAAATGGCAAAGGATTCAAATGAGACTGATAAAGTAGCTGATGTTAGGATGGAAGAGGATATTAGTGCTGAGTGTGTGAGTGATGATGCGCTTTTTAAAACACCCACTGTTAAGAGGAAAAGGAACACAGGAAAAAGAGGGAATGGAAAACTAAAACAACTGTTAGTGACACAATCTGATGTAAGCAATGATGCCGAAAGCAGTGTTTTTGAGGATTCCGATAGTGATACTTTGGACTTTAAGAACAGAAGGACTAGACAAAATGTCTATTCTTTTGGAAAGGTTAAGTCCTTTTTACAAAGAACAAAAAACATGAAGAATGTGCAGGTTACAGATTTCTTTCCAGATCGTAGAATGTTTGTTGATTCTGTGGGGATGCTAATGAGAGGTGAGGGTGAAGAACAATTTACTGTTCAAGAAATATATAGATTAAAGAAAATTGCTGCAAAATTGAGATCAGAACTTCAAGCAGAGGATGGGTTTGAAACAACGTAGTGTAACTATTCCTACATGTCTATACTTGCTCTAAGCCTAGTCCTTTTTTCATACTTATTAATGAGTGTGGTGAGGGTGGGCACTCTTAACATAAATGGGGCACGAGATGCATATAAAAGGGCACTTTTTTTTGAATTAATAAGGCAAAAGAAAATTGATGTTGTGTTCATTCAGGAGACTCATAGTGATGGTCTAAATGAAATTGATTGGAGAAGAGAATGGGAAGGGGTGGTGGTGTGTTCTCATATGAGCTCTGTTAGAGGAGGGGTAGCTATTTTGTTTGCCAATCACTTTATTCCTGCCTCTTATGAGGTGAAACATGAAGTTCCTGGGAGGCTTATTGTTATACAAGCACAGTTTGAAAAATTTAGTATTGTGTTTATCAATGTATATGCTCCCGTTAGTGGTGCTGAGAGAGTTTGTTTTTTAAATAAGCTTAACGAATTTATGCAGTGCTGTAATTCAGATGAGTATTTGTTTTTAGGTGGTGATTTTAACTGCACTGAGAATAATATACTAGATCGGAATCATGTTGAACCTCATGCTGCTTCAAGCTGCACTATACGCACATTGATTGAGACCCATAAATTGTGTGATATATGGAGGCATTTGTATAAGAATGAAAAACAATATACATGGACACATACTCGAGGGAATTTCATTTCCCTGGCCAGATTAGATAGATTATATTGTTTTAAACATCATATTAATATTGTGAAAGACTGTGTAATAAGTCCATCAGGTTTTTCTGATCATGCTCTTGTTATATGCACGGTTTTTATAGCAAATATAAAGTTAAAGAGTGCCTATTGGCATTTTAATGCTTCATTGTTGGGTGATTTAAAGTTTAAGGAGGTTTTTGTCTTTTTTTGGAAAGAATTTAAATTAAAAAAAGATTGTTTTGTCGATCTGCGTCAGTGGTGGGACTATGGAAAAGTTGAAATTAAAATGTTATGTCAGCAGTATACTTTCAATGTCTCTAAAAATGCTACCCAAAAATTGAAGAAACTTGAAGCTGAAATTGTAGAGTTACAGACACTAATAGAGGCTACTGGAGGACAGAATGGAATTGATGCCCTAAAGTCTAAAAAGTTAATTTTTGCAAATCTGTTGGGCACGAAGGCAAAAGGAGCTTTGGTCAGATCGCGCTATCAAAATCTTGCGCATATGGATGCCCCATCCAAGTTCTTTTTTAATCTGGAAAGGAAAAATGGCCAGAGTCGATATATTCACTCATTGCGCTCAGAGAATGGGCAAGAATTGACAGCGCCGTCTGAAATAAGACGGTGGGCTGTAAGGTTCTATAATGAACTTTATGAGAGTGAATATAGGGAGGATGAAGAGGTGTCTGCTAGTTTTTATGCAGGCCTACCAAGGCTACCGGAAAAGTCAAAGGCAGTGCTGGAGAGGCCGCTGTGTGAGCGAGAGCTCTGGAATGCACTGCAGAATATGGAGAGTGGAAAAGCTCCTGGTATTGATGGGCTTCCAGTTGAATTTTACAGAGCCTTCTGGAAGGTGCTGGGAGATGATCTCTTGGATGTTCTCAATGAGAGCATAGCTGAGGGTTCTCTGCCTTTGAGTTGCAGGAGAGCTGTTATCACTCTTCTGCCTAAGAAAGGCGATCTACAAGAGATTAAAAACTGGAGACCGGTGAGCCTGTTGTGCTCTGATCTAAAAATTTTCTCTAAGGCTCTGGCCAGCAGATTGAGGGAGGTGATGGGGCAGATCATACACCCTGACCAGACATATTGTGTCCCTGGTAGGTCAATTTCAGATAATATCTTTCTTATTCGGGATATAATAGAGGTTTCAGATCTTTTGGGAATTAATTTAGGGCTCATTTCCATTGATCAAGAAAAAGCATTTGATAGAGTTGAGCACCAGTACCTTTGGGCAACTCTTAATGCTTTTGGTTTTGGACAAGGTTTCATTGGAGCAATTAAGGTGTTGTATGGAGACATTGAAAGTATGCTAAAAATCAATGGTGGTTTGAGCGCCCCCTTTAAAGTTAAGAGAGGTATTAGACAAGGATGTGCACTCTCTGGAATGTTGTACTCTTTAGCCATTGAACCTTTGCTAAACAAGTTACGCTCCAAAGTGAAAGGTTTACTATTACCTCATAACAATTTACAGCATCAGATATCAGCTTATGCTGATGATGTAATGATTATGATTAATGGCCAGAGTGATATAGATACCTTGGTACAAATTGTTGAAGAGTTTCGAAGCATATCCGCTGCCAAAGTTAATTGGAGCAAAAGTGATGCATTGATTGTTGGGAAATGGGAGAAGGGTCCACCATTATTACCCGGTGGGTTAATTTGGAAAAAAGGAGGAATCAAGTATTTGGGAGTTTTTATTGGGGATATAGTCACACAAAAAAGGAATTGGGTTGGGGTGGTTGAGAAAATTGAGGGTAGGTTAAAGAAATGGAAGTGGATACATCCACAATTGTCTTTTAGAGGGAGAGTGTTAATAATCAACAACTTGGCTGCTTCGACTTTATGGCACAGATTGGTATGTGTGGACCCTCCTCCCGGCCTTCTTTCTAGGTTGCAAGCAATCTTAGTAGATTTCTTTTGGGACAGGCTTCATTGGGTCCCCCAGGGTGTGCTTTTTCTGCCTGTTGAAGAAGGTGGTCAAGGACTCGTGCACCTGTTGAGTAGGCTTGCTACTTTTCGTTTACAGTTTATCCAGAGACTCTTAACTGGACCTGAAGATCTGGTATGGAGAAAAGTTGCCCAAACTATCCTGCAGAAAACTGAGAGGCTTGGACTTGACAACACTTTGTTTTTCATGGATCACGGACAGTTGAACTTAAAGGATCTACCCTCGTTTTACTGTGGACTTTTTAAAATGTGGGGACATTTAAATGCAACCAGAATGTGCAAGACAGAATCTTTATTTTGGTTACTGGAGGAACCTTTGGTCAAAGGAGCTCGCTTTGATCTATCAGATGTGCATTTGCCAGGTCTCACACTAAAGTTATGTGACGCTGGTATTGTAAAACTGAGGAATTTAATTGATGTGGCTGGGCCTGACTTAAGTGATGTATCTTCATTTGCTACTGCTTTAGGACAAAGGTCTTTGCGACAAGCTGAGGTTATTTTAAAAATGTGGAGAAAATTATTAACTGAAGAAGAATTACTCCTATTGCAAAAATTTGGTGATGGAAGTTTGGTTCCAGATATGAGAGATCAATTTCCAAAAATGGTTATTTCACCTGATCTGAGAGGCATGTCTGGTATTTTGTTGGAGTTAGAAGGAATACAAAACTTAGATTTTGCTTTGGTGGTAGGAAAAATGTTGTATAGGTGTTTTGTAAAGATTTTTAATAAAGTGATATTAAACAAAAAGACAGACACTGTGTGGCGAGAAAAATTAGGATTGCGAAAAGAGGATAAACCAGTTTGGAGGGTGATATACAAACCACCATTGAATAAACAAACCGGTGATTTGCAGTGGCGAATATTACACGGGGCTATCGCTGTAAACGCATTTGTTTCTGTCATAAATTCTGATGTTGCCGACAAATGTGTTTTTTGTGGAATAAGAGAAACTGTTTTTCACTGTTTTACGGATTGTACCAGATTGGGGTCAATTTTTGGTTTATTGAAGAATTTGTTTTTAATTTTTCAGGAAAAGTTCACTATTAATGTGTTTGTTTTAGGATTGAAATATTGTCAAAAACAAAGAAACAAATGGCAGTTAATTAATTTTATCCTTGGACAAGCCAAGCTTGCGATCTATGTTACAAGGAGAAATAGAATGGAGGGCAGATATGGTCAGGATGTTGTACCTCTTTTTAAAGCTTTTTTAAAGGCTAGGGTTGCTGTTGAGTATAAGTATTATAAATTAATGAATGATATGGAGTCTTTCAAGTTAAAATGGTGTTATAATGATATCATTTGTACTGTTTGTGAAGGTGAATTAACTTTTAATTTGTTATTATTTTAAATTTGGTTGTATAGTTTATGTGATAGTGGTCTTGGACTTTTGAATATTGTTTAATAAAGTTTATTTTTAAAAATCAAATCTCTCTCTCTATATATATATATATAAAATTTACAATCTCTGAAAATTGAACCCCATCCAACCTGGACAGTTCACTTTTCTTCTCTGTTATATCTTTATTATTGATAAACACTACATGTGTTTTGCCATGGCGTTGTTGATGGATGCCTGATGCCTGGCTTTTTTCATCTTCCGGCCTTTAGTATTGTGGTATTGGTGCTGAAATTGCTTAAAAGTCCTCATTGGAGTGCTGAAAGGTTGAGAGCATGACATCTAGAAGCTGGCTCTATCTCATGCCTTCCTTCCCAAGTCTCTGGACTATTCAGAAGACCCAGGTTTGGTTTCCAGGTGACCTTAGCTGTCCTCTCAGCCCATTTGATATAGCTGTGACTGAGTACAATTTTCTCTAAAATATTGTGTTAAAACTATTTATTAATGCATTTATTTACTTTTTATTAATTATACACAAAATGAAAACCGAAAACGGAGTGTCTATTCATACTAACTCCGCCCACCAATGTTGGTCAACAGCACAAAAATGGGAGTTGAACGTCAGCTTCTGTGGTCTCGTCTTTTTCAAGTTTTATTAATAGCAGAAAATCCTGCCATTTTAAATAAAAGTGTAAAAAAGATCTATACTTATTTGCAAATTCTGTACAAGCTTAGAGCACGTCTCTATCTCAGCAGCTCGGTCCAAAAACTCTTCCTCTGCATATGCTGTGAGTTTAGAATGCTTAACAATCATCTGGGAAAAAAGTGTGTGTGTGTGTGTGTGTGTGTGTGTGTGTGTGTGTGTGTGTGTGTGTGATCTCAAGATTTGTTACGTAAATCATCTATGCCATGCCAACATAGAAGAATACTTCAAAATATGCATCGCGATTTCAAAATAAAAATAAAAGTCACCCTGAATTTGCTGTAATTTGTTTAAATGTCATGAATTGCGGTGTAAAGAAACCAGGCCGTTTCAGGAATATAATACATAATAAAGTCAACTTATATTTTTCAGGTTAATGATTCATAAGAAAAGAAAAAGTTTTAATATGGAACCCCTCAAATGCAACTCACTGAGAAAGAATGACAAACAAGTTTTGTAGATAAATTACTTTAAAATTTATTTGCTAATAGCACTTGCAATGTTTTTCAAAAACATGTCATTTGCCTCATCAGACAGATGAACCCCATCCCACCTGAACAGTCCACCTCTCTTCCATGTTATAATGTGGTTGTCAATGAATCCACCACCAGTCTCAGCCATGAACTTTTTCATGGCACTGTTTACAAACTCCCTCGCTTTATTAATACTCCGGCCTTTTCCCCACCGCCAGACACACCTCTCGGTGATGTCGGAGAAAATCACCTTGGCCCCGGTGATTTTCTGCAGTGCAGAAATGTCCTTCCTCATGGAACTTAGGAGATCCAGACTCCTTAGTACACCCAAGTCATTCCCCCCAGCATGGATCACCAGGACGTCTGGTCTCTGGCTTGTTGAGAGGACGGCAGGCAGAAGCTGGCTCCATCTCATCCCTCCTTTTCCATGCCACTTTACACTGGTGCTCCGCAGACCCAAGTTAGGCTCCCAGGCGGCCTCAGCTCTCTTTTCAGCCCACTTTACAAAACTGTGGGCAACAATCAGTACTACTTTCTCTAAAATATTTAAAGAAAACTATTAATATATTGACAATAAACTGACAAATATGTGATGAACTGATGATCAAGACAACAACTTACCTCGTGTCATGATCCCAGCAAGTGCTCAATCAGTAATGAAGCAAAAATGTATGAGAGGCTTTTTTTTCTGTCTGGTAAACCCTTAAAGAACGTTGCTAAGCAACAAAAATAACAATGCACTTTTCAAGGCAAAACAAATCTTGATTACCACAGTTACCTTTGCATTCCTGTGGACCAGAGATTTATATAGGAGAAATATCCGGATTTCTAAATATTTTTTACATTTAAAACTATTTATTTATTCATTCATTCATTTATTCTTTCATTCATTCATTTATTTATTGACAGCTAAATGAAAATCACTGAAAATATAAGCAGTTTAGCTTAAAGTTTAGCTCAGAAAAGTCATAGTTAAAGTTTGCCATTCTAAGTGATTGGGTGTACAATTATCGTACAGTGGAGGAAAAAGCGGACTAAAAAATCCCATTGATTTACAATGGCAGAATGTCTGTGAATTTGAATCTCAACTGTCACTTTCTCACACACACACACACACACACACACACACACACACACACACACACACACACACACACACACACACACACACACACAGGCCCATAGGAACTTCGGTGCATAATTTGTCCGGCACCGTTTGCCGTAGACCCATGAATGAGGTCTCAAATCGACCGGCTCATTGAGGAGAGGTGTGCTATGACTTTTCTAAGCGATCGGACTTACGATGTTCACACAGTGGAGAAAAAAGCAGGCTAAAAAATGCCATTGATTTACTATGGCAGAATGTCTGTGAATTTGAATCTCAACTGTCACTTTCTCACACACACACACACACACACACACACACACACACAGGCCCATAGGAACTTCGGTGCATGATTTGTCCGGCACCGTTTGCCATAGACCCATGAATGAGGTGTCAAATGTTGCGGCTTATTGAGGAGAGGTGTGCTATGAGTTTTCGGAGCAATTGGAGATACGATGTTCAAACAGCGCACGAAAAAGTGGGCAAAAATATCCTATAGACTTTCATTGGCAGAATGTTCACGCAGGCCCAAAGGTACTTCGCCGTGTAACTCGTCCTACACCGTTTGTCATAGACCCATGAATAGGGTGACCAGACGTCCCGAAAAATTCGGGACAGTCCCGAAATCTAAGCTGCTGTCCCGAATCCCGAATCCCGCTCTAATTGTCCCGAAAATTATACTGAAGCAAAATCTTAAATAGTTATTGTCTGATAAAACATAAAAAACTGTCCGTGGAGCGAGGTTGAGGCTGCTCATTGGCTGCAGCCAGAGCCGGATTAAATAAATGGACTACACTAGGCAGGCTGCATTTTTTGGGCCCCCCTCCGTCGATGTTATTTATGAATCGAAATCTGAAACAAAGTTACTAATAAAAGTTAATTCACATTTTACCTAGCCTAGTCTTTGGTTAAAAATTGGTTGTTGTATGCCAAAATAAGTCATATGTTGTATATAAAACAGTATATCAGACTATTTTTTGATATTCATTATTTATACATTACACGGCTCTATTAAATGCTATTAAATTATCATTGTTAAGGCAGTAGTACCAGTAAATAACCAATAGGTGTCAGTAAACTATGTAAACAGAGCAAATAAGTTTATTAGGCAAAACGATATTGGGCACACACGGAGCCCCTTACGTCACCTGTAGAAGAAAAATAATTAATCCGTGGGAGCGGTTTTGCAATTCGTTCCCTCAGTTTAAACTGTACTCACGAGTTCTTAAACTGTTCCCTCGGTTAAATAAATACATATAAATCGTGCCCATGGATTATAAAACCGTACCCACGAATTTCCAATCCGTGAGCTCAGATTTTGTAAACCGTACCCTCAGATTTTGAAACTTTACCGACAAATTTATAATCTGTGCGCACGCTTTAGCAATCGTTCCCACGGGTTTGTTAACTGTACTCACGGATTTGTGATGCATTGTATTGCATTTATTAAACTTTATTTCTCATAGTAGGCTATGAGACCATGGAACACTGACAAAACAGAGTTTTAGCTTTATTTTATTTATATTAATCACCAATAGATTAGCTGATAAAACACCACAACTGTGTTCTATCCTATTGGTTATTATTGTAAAATAAACGCTAAAAAGAAGACTGTTTTGTAAGTGCGGGTCATGGTACCAAAATAAAATAATAAGTGAAGAGCGCTGTTCAAACGGCTTTGCTTTATTTAATTTTTTCAAAATATAAAATTGCCTGAATAAAAAAAAAAAAAAAAAAAAAAAGGGTTTTGGAGGGATGGTAAAAAGCAATACAAATCAAATAATGTACAAGTTATGTTGTCTTTCCTTTGCTCTCAAACTAAATGCAATGTAATAATAGGCCTTATTTAATAATAACATTAAATGTGCAGCATGCATCTAATGCTACGCGTTCCAGGCAGGTTTTTGTGCTCGTAAAACACGACATAAAATCACGACTCACCACTTTGTAGCGTTCCAGGCAAGTCACGCCAAACTGCCTGGACACATTTATGAATTATTATTATTTTTATATTATTATTAATTTGATTGCAACGTTATATTGTCCTATGCTCTATTTTTCCACCGTGTACCACTTGCATAAACACCACACGCATTAGGGCTGATAACACGTCAGAACTCGTAACTGGGAGTCCATCGATCTAGTACGAGTTCACGAGTGGGAAGTCGCGGGTTTGACTGCCGTTCCAGTGCACTTTCACGATTAGAAGGTTGGAAAAACACGGGTTACGGGTTGCCTGGAACGCGGCATAAAGGGTGAAAAGCTTATCACAAATCGCTCTGACTGGCTGGCGCCGCTCTATAGAGATCGCTAAGACATGTGACCAAATGGGCGGCAACCTCTTCAGAACGCAAAGAATTATGGGTATGTTTGGCCCGGCTGGCATAGCAGGCTAGTAATCTGGCATGAAAATAATGAAAAATTAACGTGAAAACAGAATATAATCCTACAAAATGCAGCGAGCTAAAGAAAACATTGTCGGACCATACCGCCTAAAACTAAATCCTTATGCAAAAACGAGATATGACGAGAAAATAAAGGGAATCAAAGGACTGGATCCTTACGAGCAGAGCGACTGGTCAAGGGACGTCAAACTGTTGCCCAACTTCCAGCACCCATATATATATACAACTATATGATATTAAGTGTTAGTGCATACACACACGAAGTTGCGATAATCAGAACTGTCCTTATTAGTGGTTCCATTTAGGTTGCGTGGGACTCAGCAGCGCACCAGCCAGAGAAGAGTCATGGCAATGCGATGCTTGCACATGTCTGTAACTTATCACCCACAACCTACCCTCATACATTTCCAGTTCTTTTCTATGGATTCTTTATAATGTAAATGTTTTGATCTAAATGTATTAACATGTTAAATATGTAAAGAAACTGAAATTAAGTTGGTTGTTACTACTATTCAAGTTATGTAATTGAGTTTGTAATTGAGACAGAATTTCATTCAGTCTTTGTGTATTTTATTTACAGAGATGGCTAAAAATCATTAACGTTACATGTGAGAAGAGACATTACAAAATCTTTTGGAAAACAATTTTTTTTTTTACATATTAGATGTGAGCATGGTGTATAATTCTAACACGATGGCTTCACAACAATACTTGGACACATATTGGTCAAAGCACAGCACACAACCACAATTTTATCCAGCAAAGTCTTTAATGTTTTTAAAAGAAGTATCTTCTGCTCACCAAGGCTGCATTTATTTGATAAAAACAATTTAAAAAACAGTAATATTGTGAAATATTATTCCAATTTAAAACGGCTGTTTTCTATGTGAATATATAGTAAAGTTTAATTTATTTCTTGATCAAAGCTGAATTTTCAGCATCATTACTCCAGTCTTCAGTGTCACATGATCTTTCAGAAATTAGTTTAATATGACGATTTGATGCTCAAGAAACATTTATGATTATTATAAATGTTGAAAACTGTTGTGTACAAAATTTTCTTAAAATTCTTTGATGAATAGAAAGTTCAAAAGAACAGCATTTATTTAAAATAGAATATTTTCTAACATTATAAATGTCTTTACTGTAACTTTTAATCAGTTTAACTTGATGAATAAAAGTATTGATTTATTTTATTTCTTTCCCCAAAAAATAACATAAAATTCTTACTGACCCCAAACTTTTGACCAGTAGTGTTTAATGTTACAAAGCTTTAGATTTAAAATAAATGACGTTCTTTTGAACTTTCTATTCATCAAAGATGTTCATTTCAACACTGATAATCATAAATGTTTCTTGATCATCAGATCGTCATATTAGAGTGATTTCTTAAGGATCAAACACTGAAGACTGGAGTAATGATGCTGAAAATTCAGCTTTGATCACAGAAACAAATTGGGTCTCCTTACTGCGGTTATCCATGCCATTCGTCGCATTTTTGTCACCTCTAAAACATGGCTTGTACAATTATTATTCCACGCTGGAAAACGATAAAAGGATATTCCGTTCTTAAGCTTTAAGCCACTTCTATCGTGAGAACGACTATTGCAGTATATAACACAGCAGGTAGACGGCATCTTGAACTCTTCCCTCCATGCAATCAAGTCTGGCGCCTAATGTTTGTGCCGCGGATTCCCAAAATGCTTTGCGTTCCCCACTGAGAATACGTCATGATGACGACACATGAGCGATCCTTATACAGTCATGGGCTGGCGTTAATATGACAATGTAACAGTCTATGGTTAAGATAAACATCGTCACTATTTTTAGTTAATTAATAAATATTGAAATAGATTGTAGATTAGACATTTGTACATTTAAAAAAAAAAAAAAAAGTGTCCCTCTGTCTGGGCCCCCTCCCGCCAATCGGGCCCTAGGCACGTGCCTAGTTTGCCTTTCCGTTAATCCGGCTCTGGCTGCAGCATCTTGTTTTTTTTTTAGATATACCCAGAGCCATAGAGAAAGAGAGTTACGACCACTGATCTATATAATGTTCTCTATTATAGATCAGTGGTTACGACACGCTTTGATCTCGGCGCCGCGCGGTCACGTGGTTCGTGGAGCGCCCAATAGTTCCAAACAACTCCGCGCTGTCAATGTGTTTGAATGGGTTTAAGTAGGATAGACAGCAGTTTTACTATATTTGCAGCAATTTCGAGTAATTATTAACACATAATGTGCATTGATGGTGTATTGATAACTTCTCTGAATACGCTTTACAATCGCATTTTATTCTGGGCAGTGATAAAGAGACATAATTAATATGTTCCCATACTTTTTGGCAGTCAAATGTGACCAAACATGTAACTTTTATTCAATTAAATAATTGTAATATATAGTTCAGTTCTATTTAGTTAATATTTGAGGAGGCTTTTTTTTAATAAAAATAAAAATATGATTGGTTCATTAACTTCAGTTTGAAGTGTAAAAATAGCCTAACGTAACTTCTATATTATATAAAATTATATGTATATGTAGGCTACTTATATAAAAACATGATTGGTTCAGTCACTTTCGTTTCAAATTTCAACCGATCTCATCTGGTCACCCTACCCATGAATGATGTCTCAAATCGATCCGCTTATTGAGGAGAGGTGTGCTGTGAATTTTTGAAGCGATCGGGTGTATGATTATCGTAAAGCGGGTGAGAAATTTGGGCAAAATCTACAATAGACTAACATTGCCATACAATTTGTGAGATCATATCTTTGGATCAGAAAGTCATAGAGGTTTGTGGGTTTGGACTCGGCCTGTAAGTAGTGACCTATGATCTTCATAGCCACACCCTAGCAACCAATTACATCACCCTAGCAACCGAGGGCCGAGTAGCAAGCACCACTCACATTTTCTTCAGGAAATGTACATATTTAAATTTTTATGGTTACCATCCCCCTGTGGTTATTATGGATTTGCACAAGAAGGGTGTTTTTAGCATGTCAGGTAAGAGTTTGTTTGCTATATACATATAATGTGTGTGTGTCTCTGTGTGTGTGTGTGTGTGTGTGTGTGTGTATTTATTTATTTATGTAGCGCCCCCTGCCTTCTTCTCCAAGGGGTGCTGCACCCAGGTTCTAATGATATGTCTCCCGACCTAACTTATCTACTTCCTTCCTGTTTCCCCAATTATCACTTTGCTTAGGTGATATACTACTTAGTAATCTTTCTGATAATTTGGTAAATATAAGTCACTGAAGACAAGCTATTAACAATTATCAAAGGATTTATTTACCAAGAGAAAATGAAATTAAAGAAAGAGAATAAAATATGGATTAAATGAAATACAACAATATGTATTGTCTTTTTTAAACAAAACACCTTTAGATCTTCTCAGATCAGCAGTTTGATATCTTATCCTCCAACAACAAAAGGTGCACAAATAATACTTAGTTGGTATCAGTAAGAAATAAACCTTCACTTGTAAATTACTGCACTAAATACCGCCAAGATGCAAATACTCAACAGAAGTTAAATGAACAAACCAAATAGTAATTGTGTAATGTGGGCCCACACACTCACTTTCAGTTTCAATTTCAATAATCCCAACCCGTTGCAGGCCTGTATCGTTGCTTGAGATCGGTGTGGCCGTTTAAACCAACAAATGGCCTCTTCGCTCTGAAGAGCTAAAAAAATAAACGTGAGTACCTGTGGTCTGATTGCGTCAACGCACGTGCTGTCCGCTGATCCCATCGGAACTCCGTATTTGTCTGTCGTTTCACCCGCGGCTCGCTGAATGACAACAAATCCCGCGACGCCGGAGGAATTCTAAATCGCGGGGGGATTTAGAACGCTATCTGGTTTCTCCATCCTGTATTCTTGCTCCTCGGTTCATTAGGAAGCTGTGATCTCTCATCACACGAAAGTCTCTTACTCTCCGTCAGAGAAAAAAGGTGATTACAGCGCGAGTAGCAGCCGAAAACAAACGTAAGTCCGTCTATACTCTTTGTTTTAAAGTACACAAACGGCACGAAATAACAGAAAACTTTCTTTACCACTTTCTATTTGCGGAAGATGTAAAAAAACACTTAATCAGCGGTTATTTCCGTCTTTCTTTCTGAAACACGGCAGAGAGAAATCTGCGACATCACTTTCGATCTCCTTCTCCTCTTTTTTTCCCCTTTCCAATCAGAGATCTTAATACCTGCACAGGGGCGGGAGTAGGCAAAATACTGACCAATCGCAAATAAAAGAACATACACACTGGCCAAAAGCAAGTGCATCTCACATAATCATTTACCGTAATCAGTGTAATCTTAGTGCAGACGAAATGCCATTCAATGATATGACTACATAGCAATTATGACTTTTATAATTTCAGAAGTACACATGTGAGAGATTTTAAATAACCTAGCCAGGCTACATTTATTATAGATGCTCCTAATATGAATAGGCTCACAGATGTTTTGTTTTTGTTGTTTTTTTAGTGATCTGAAACCTGCTCAACAGATGATCCCTGCTGTCTTTCCCTTGAGTCTTTTTCAAACTGTTTTCCTCTGAGATATAATAATATATTTATAAATGTTTAAAAGTAGGGTTCAAGTGTATTTCTAGTTGTAACTAAATATATTTTTTTAAATACAGATATAGTATGTTAAAAGCACATTTTAGTTCAATTTCATGGTGTCTCAAAATAGCACAGTTGAGTACACTTAGATGGTATTAAGTTTATCTTAACATATACTTAATACTATTTTTTAGTACAATAAGTACAAAATTAGTGTGCGAAAATAGAGCAATTTTAGTACATTACTGAAAAGTGTACTAAGTATACTTAAATAAAGTGTATTTTAGTGCACTTTTTTTTTTACCTGGGAATGAACATTTGAATAAAATATAGAATGTATGTAAGCTGAATTATAGCAACATTGATAATTTATATTCACAGACCCTAGATAGGTACAAACAATAACACATCAAATATACATACAAACTTCATACAGAAAACAAAATACTCCAAAACAATTTACACTTACACAACTGATTCGTTATGAGCCACTGCCAAAACTGCCACTGATTTTTGAAAGTATGATAAGGCGGTATGGCACCTCACAATCTCCTCCAATGACAGTCCTGGTACCAATATCATAATCTGTTTTATGAGGTGTGGCAAGACCACAACGTACTTTAAAAATATTTCAGGCATATTTAGATTTTTTTTTTCATTTTCTAAATAAATTGTGTTTTTTTAAAGAATGTTACAATAGTTAAGAAAAATGGTTTGTTATCTAGCAATTTTATTGATTTTTATTTTTTATTCAAGTGATTTTGTTGTTGTTGTTGTTTAATAGTAAATATAATTTGATAAGCCAGTCCTGAACATTTTCCATAGCAGTAGTTAAGGTGATTGAACCCTCCTCTCAATTAGTTACAAAAGTGAAAATTACTATATCATCTGCATACATGTGGACATTTACATCTTTACATACTCCAGGTAAATCAATATTATAATAAAATAAGTCCCAAGATAGAGCCTTGTGGAACCCCAGTGGGGCAATCAAGGTAAGATGACTTTGTACCATCAATACACATATGTTGTTTCCTATTTAAAAAGATAAGATTTTATCAGAATTATTTAAGTCTTCCAAAAATGTTAATTTGGCTAAAAGAACCTGGTGGTTCAACTACGTCATATGCCTTCTTTAGAACCAACAGCACCAGTATATGCACTTTTATTTAGTAGGCATTTGACTCTCAACAAACAATTAGCTGATTTAAACATATGAAAAACCATAACCCCAAAAATGGGGACAGAAGTGGACAAAAGAGACTGTGAAACAGAGGCTGTTTATTTGTGATCCGATCAACCAAAACAATTTTTAAACCCAGGACCAAATCTGCTGCTAAGGTATTTTTAACTCTATCTTCTCTTTGGTGTTATTACATGAATCCTAAGATGTTTCTTGTCTGTGAAACTTTCCACAATTCCACACTGATGACATAAAAACAGTTATTTCACATGTGACGGCGCATGTGGTATTTAAGGCCTGCTTTATATCTGAAACACCTTCCACAGTGGCCACATTTAAATGGGTTTTCTCCAGTGTGAACTCTCATGTGCCGGTTAAGGGATCCTTTTTGGTTGAAACTCTTTCCACATTGCTGGCAGGTGAAAGGCTTTTCTCCTGTGTGCACTCTTATGTGCTCTTCAAATCGTCGTTTATGATTAAAGCTCTTTCCACACTGAGGACATGTGAAGGGTTGCTTTCCAGAGTGGATTCTCATATGGTCTTCAAAGTGTTGGTTTCGATGGAAACTCTTTCCACACTGAGGGCATGTGTAGGGATTCTCTCTATGAGTTCTCAAATGGACTTCAAGGTTTTCATGTTGATCAAAACCCTTTCCACACTGATCACACATGTAGGGCTGCTCTCCATTGTGAATTCTCATGTGTCTGTTAAAGCTTCCTTTTTGAGTGAAACTTACTCCACACTGTTGGCAGGTGAAAAGGCTCATTCCAGTGTGAACTGTCATGTGGGAGTTAAGGTCTCCTTTCCTGTTGAAACTTCTTCCACACTGTGGGCAGGTGTAAGGCTTCTCTCCAGTGTGAACACTCATGTGGGCTTCAAGGTTTCCATGATAACTGAAACACTTTCCACATTGTTGGCAGGTATAACTACTCCTCCCTGTCTTTTGGTTCATTTTTCTTGAGGAAGTAATTTCACTTTGTGAGCAACTTAAAGATTTTTTTCCAGTTATAAAATCATGTTGATCCTTATATTGACTTTTGTCTTTCATTTCATTCAGTTCTTGGCTCTCCTCTTTCAGCACAATCAGGTCTAATGTGAAAAAAAGACAAATAAAAATTAACCCCAATTTAAAGTCCATGTTGCAAGTTAAAAATTTTTTTGAGATAAACATATATTCGTGTATGAAAATACAATACAAATCGTTAATGCAGGATTTGAAAATATTTTACAAGACATAAGGGCACAAATTTAGAAGACAAAGTGACGATTTCCTTGACTGCTCTCAAAAACAGCTTTTTTTCCAGACCGCGTCATATGACGTCACGAGAGGTAGTCGTTCGCCTAGCTCTGTTGCTATTCAGTAGGAGCAGTCGTGAGTTAGTGTGTTTTCAGTCGTTATTTTTGATTTCAATTGATCATTGTCATGGTAAACTATTGTGTTTATGGAGGCTGTGCAAACTCCAGCCTGTCAGGACATCATGTCCACGGGTTTACTTACAATAAAAAGAACGACGCTATCTGCTTCGAAAAACGCGTTCACTTTACACCGGAGGATTATCATCCCGGCGATATGATACAGTTCAATATGGGATGCCGAAGCAAGAACCAAGTGAGGGTCAAAACTGTTGCAGTTTCTTCAGTGCACACAGCGGCTTCATCGGCTCCGCGGTCAGCCTGGTTCGTCCGAAGCCGTCAGAGATGCAGACGAATACGTGAAATGTGCACCGTAAGTCTTGTTTTTTCTTCTCATAACTTCGCAAAACGACCAAATCCGTGAATATATTTATTTAAATAATGAGACACAACGAGATGTGTATAAGTCGAGGTAAAGCACTGTAGCTAGCTTGTAACGTTAGGCATTAGCAATGTAAGTTTAAGAACCATGTAAAAATGGTACCATATGAGAATGCATTACTGGTCAGTTATCCTGAGTTTGTTAATATTATAATCATCAAGTCTACAGCTTAGTCACATTGTTTGCACAGCTAATTTGTGATTTTTTTTGTCATGTGTGTTTTTAGGGTTTTGGGAGACATTGCAAGACATGAGGATGTGTGAAGATCTGAAGCAGTGAAGCCAGCTGTTATTAACCATCTCTAAAATAACACATTAGTGTGATACCCACACTGAAAATATTTTTCTTTCAGTAGTATATGTTTTGTACATCTACATATATATATATATATTAACAGTTGCAATGTTGTGTGTTTAAAGTTGGGTATTAACAGTACTATGAAATAATATTTACGATTTATTGCTGCATAAATTAAACTGAATTGAATGAGCCATAAATGCAGATCTGCTTAATATATATGTATTGTTAACCTCATAAAAACATTTATACATTAAGACAATTTGTTATTGTGATTATTTTTTTATTGATTGTCACCAAAATGGGGCCATTAAAAAGTTTTTACTTTATAGGTATTTGTGACCTAAATATAGTCAACCTGTAATTGAGATTACATTTTACTGTTTATTTGTACGTACAAGTATTTTGATCAGAGTAATAAATTATCTCTACCATAAACTTACTCATGCCTTTGCCAGAAATGCATATAAGCTATCTATTTTGATTTCAGACAGCAAGCCTCAAAGTGCAGAGTCAGAGACAGCACATCAAGTTTGGGGGCATTTCCCATAGAAGCATATAATAAAACAAAAAGGTGTTTATCTCTCGCGTGCGCGGTAATAAGAACCCGCTATATCACGTAACGTTGGATATTAACGAGTATGACACGCTTCATCAACGATCATTCGTTTGTGTTACAGGTAAGTAGAATCAATACTTCTAGGTGACCAATGCTATAATTTTGCCCGATTAGATATCGTCTGCTAACACTGATCTCTCTCACACACCTGCCTTGTTCTCCTCACATTACAACTTAATTTGTCTCTGACCGTTGTTCTTTTTAATCCTGGCATGTCCCTGCTCTCTTGGCCACATAACCGGCTCATATTTGTGTCTGTGGTTCGTCATACGAGTGTAAATAAACATTTTAAATGTTCTCCGTGTCCGAACAGTCATTGCGATCCATTGTTTTCCTATGGTTTACATTGACCGCTCTACCGGCCGTGACGTCACTGCCGCTTTTGTCAGTTTTTCAGATGCGGAAGTAAAATTCTCTCTCAAAAACGACTCCAGAAGCCTAAATAGCATATTTTGAATTATATTTTCAAGAAAAACTGGTTCCTACACTATTTATCTACACGTTCATTCACAGTGATCTTCAACTTGAAAGTTGGACTTTAATGGCTCAAAGCAACAGATATACTCATTTCTTTATCAGGGGCCTTTTACCCACTTCTAAATCCCCTTCGATGCAAATCATTCAGTAGTGTCCTGCATTAGCCAAAATCATGACAGTGCACCACATGAATAGCTAATTCAATCATATGTGAATAAATGCGTAAATGTCCTTACGGACACCCACTAAAGACAGTGATGTGGTCAGGACCATGGCACAGGCTTCCTTTGAAATATGTTTGATGAGTGCGTCTGATGCACCTTGCTCTTTCCCGTAACCCCAGTCAGAAAATGGAGACAGTGACAGAGATGACAAAGATGCTGCCTGTGCATACATGACAGCATGTCAGGGGAGGCTCGCAGAGTGGTAAACTAATAAATAATAAGTGATTACTAATTTGAATCAGTACATTATAATGAAAACAATATGGTAAAAATGAAAAGAAGCAGGTTTTTATGATCAGAAATTGATGTGAACCCCTGTAAAATTTTCAGTCCAAGGACCCAGTAAATGAGTACATTCAAACAGTACTTTAAAACGGCTTTAATACAGAGAAATACAGAGAAAACCTGTGTGTGTTTTATCAGTTTTATTTATTTGTGCTATTGCTAATTTATTAGTTTGTTCCTATTGCATGACTTTATGAATGTTTGAAATTTATATTAGTTTTTTTCTGTGGTATTTTTTGTTGTTGTTGGTAAAACCATAGGCAAAAGACAGAACAAATGTGTTTGACATCTAAATGTTGGACTTTTTAATGGATTTTTTTTTTATCTTATTGGAATCAGAATTAGGAATCGCTAATAATCGGAATTGCTAAACAGAATCGGAATCAATAAAATTCAAACGATGCTCAACCCGACTCATTACTGTACTTTGTATCACAGAGTAGGTTGGTCTTCTCTGTCTTTTAGAAGAAAAATGCACTGGTACCTAATTATTTATAAACCCATCTTGGGGATGTTGCTTTCTTATCTCTGCTGTCTTATGCAACAGAAAAATATTAAGAATTACTTTCTTTATTCGCAAAATTGTTATATTTCAGTTGCCATTACAACTGAAATTGCAAAATTTGCTGTTTTTGGATCATTATAAATTAGTTATCCAGCAAATGGAAGATGACTTAACAATATGCAGTTGTTTTAAGTGTAATTAGTCTGTTTGTGTGGTGTATATTTGTGATGAAACTGATTGTATTGCTGCTCATTTTGGCCAGGACACTCCTGTTTAATTTTTAATCTCAGAGAGTACTTTCTGGTTTAATAAAGGTTCAATAAATAAAAAAAATAATAATATATTTATTTATTTATTTAACTCAGATTTTACTCAGTCCGCAGTGGCCATTTACATTAAAGAGCACTAAAATGACAGCAATCGACATTTTAAAAAAATATATAGAGGAAAAGTACATAATAATTCAGCTTTGAGAATGAAAACCAACCTGTTTGTTCCCCAGTATCTTCATGTTTGACTCTGAATGTTTCTTCAATCCTCATGTCTTCACTCTCCTCTTTAATAAACGCCATCTTTATAATTGTCTGTCATGTGGATCTCAGTTGCTTCAGCAGTTTTTCTGTGCTGTTTAAGATGAGAATAATTAACAGAAAGAAAAATAAACCCAAACAAAATCTCGAGGTTCATCTCAATCAGCTCCTAGTTCAGTCGTCAGTCAAAGTGATAGTTAAAGGCCCTGAATTACATATAATAATAATAATAATAATAATAATAATAATAAAGAATTGAATAACAAAGAATGGGTGCGTCTTAATCAGTTCACTAGTTCAGTAGACAGTCAGAGTGAGTTAATAGGCTTTGATATACAAATTACACAGGACGTTCATTTTTAGGTAGGCTATTTTTTTATTTATATTTAGTATAAAATTATGTGTACATCATATCTAATATATTATACGTTCATGAAAACATTAGCGGTTGTCATTCCACTCGTTTGTTGTTGTCGTTTGTAGTCCGCGTGCCGCTGAATAGAGCGATTTGAATCACTGAATCATTTCACAAATGATTTGACTCAAATGATTCGGATTCTCAGTTTCTCTCATCACTTGTATTATCACACTCGGAGCGAAACAGAACGCACCTTCTCTGTTACTAAAGGCTAACACTTTATTTAACTAACACCAAATAAAGCATTACAACATTATATTTAAGAACGCTGCATTTACTTTGCATAGCTTGTAAAAACACGTCCATTGATGGAACAGTTTGCATTGATTTCAAAACTTAAAACCACAAACCTTTCTTCAGGTGAATCACAACAGACGAGGAGCGCGGCGCATCTTTATGACATCACACACCACCAGACTAAAATAAAAGTCCCATTTGTGCACTGCTCTCTAGAATCACAAATACATCATAGAAATGTATATAGAATCGAAATGAAATTTTGTACCCATATGATGATGCATTTGCAAAGTTATTAACATTGTAAATCTGAATACTTTTCTATTTTCTTTCTCTTTCTTATCTCTACTTATTTTTTTTTTTCATTTAATGTACATTTAAAACACTATACTTTCTGTTTTTATACCTTGCAATTAAATTTACATAAAACTAGTCAGTGCTGGAACTGTTACAAAGGGGGTGTGAGAGCAAATTTGATCTGTCACTCTTTTGACTATAGTAAGCATATATTTTTTAATCCTAATGTTAAGATTTACAAAACCTTTTGGAAATCTAAAACCAGTCAGAAGACTGTTGCATATCCACTGTACCGTATTCAAATGTTCATGTATTGTGTTTTGTTTTGTCTTTTGCAGGAGGACAGAGCAAAACTGACCGTGGTGCCAAGTGAAGGACTGCGCTTGACAAGAAAACCATGACAGCTTTATATAGTAACCCACTAAACATTGGACGTCGGATAGACGTGCAGATCATGTCTATATTGGGTCCGTCGGTCCATGACCAATTCTGGACATCTATTCGACGTCCAAACTAGGTCCACTATTTGGACGTCCAACCATGACCCAACTTGGACGTCACTTTGACGTTCAACATTTGACCTAATCTGGCTTATTTTTTTGGACGTCATTTGGACGTCTATGGCAGTTGTGATATACACATTGGACGTCGGATAGACGTGCAGATCATGTCTATATTGGGTCTGTCGGTCGGACCAATTCTGGACATCTATTCAATGTCCAAACTAGGTCCACTATTTGGACGTCTATCAGTGACCCAATTTAGACGTCATTTTGACGTTCAACATTTGATCTGGGTTTTTTTGGACGTCATTTGGACGTCTATGGCAGTTGCAGTAAATGTGTTTTACAAAATAGAACCTATTAACATGATTATACATACGAATACAGATTATTTATAAACAAACAAGATTTATTATCTGTATGACTATTTATTTATTTGGTAGTCCATATGTTTTTTTTTTTTGTTGTTTTTTTTTTACATTTTCCTGTTTTCCTTTAACAGTTTTTATTTTATTTAAAGTAGCCCCTAATCAAGTTAATTTTTTTTATGTTATATATAACGGAGGCCATCTAGTAAGTGATGAGTAGGTAAACTGCACTTTTTGATCTCAAGAGATGCACTAGCCTCATAGTGAGCGCGTCCGCCTCCCGTGCCGGAGACCCGGGTTCGAGACCTGCGCGGAGCGGGTGCGGTAGGACCTGTGTGTGAGGAGTTACGTATACAGTGTATATATATATATATATAAATTTATATATTTTATATTTAAAAAAATCACGTTTGGACCACTTTTGGAGTAGCCCTTACATGGAGGTCCCACCAACGTCAACATTAGACGTGCGGTAGACGTCGAAAAAAGACGTCGCCTGGCGTTACAAAACAACCCCATCAATGGACGGAAATTGGACGTCCAAAAATGACATGGAAAAGACGTCACTACGACGTCACATTGCG
This sequence comes from Garra rufa, assembly GCF_049309525.1. Lineage (NCBI taxonomy): Eukaryota > Metazoa > Chordata > Actinopteri > Cypriniformes > Cyprinidae > Garra > Garra rufa. The sequence continues at coordinate 69,365,113 of NC_133362.1, forward strand.
CAGTGGGCGATGTCTGCCTCTTCGCCATTGATGGGATGGGATGGTGGACAGAGGATGTCTTTTGCAGCCTTTTCGATTGCATCCGACACAGCAAGTGGTGCTGCCCTAAATTAGCTTGATGTGCGACCAAAATCTAAATTTTGGCGACCACACTTGGCAGTGATTGTGACATTTTTGAGATAATATGTCACCCCCTCCTCAAATTCTGAACTTGTTCCCTGACATGATGTTGTATATATGTTTGTGCCATCAGATAGGGCAGTAACGGTTTTCAAATAGAATGATTCTATTTTTATTTTGTCCCCCTCGTAATGATATGAGGTGGCTTTTTTAGTGGACCTATTTGCAACACACTTGCAACGAATCGGTGCTGGCTGTGTGTATGGACTTGGTGTTGCCATCCTAAGGGTAAGTGAAAAATGCACAACATACTTAAGAATACTTACTGTGAAGTATGTATATTTAGACAGTACCAGTCACAATTTGAAATATTTTCTGAGGTAAATCTTGGCTTCACAAAAAATAAGTGTTCCAGTCGAGGTTTTTTTTTGTTTAATAGTCTTCTATTTTTTTTTTTTACTACACACTTCTTTCATGTAAGTGAGTTATTCATTGAAAGTTATTAATATTTCATGTGAAGTAAAGATTTAATTTATAAAATGAACCTAACCCTAAAGACAGCCCTTCTCCCACTTCCTGACAGAAAAGCTTGTTATCTGAGGTCAATCTTTTCTTCACATTATATTTTATCAATGACTTTTGATTTAAGAAAAATATATGAACAAATTTCTTGTAAAGTAAGGATTTCCCTTTTTCTCAGACCAAATCCTGACAGAATAGGTTTTATTATACCACAGAGAATGGAGAGAACTAAACAGTGAACTCACCTTAGAAATTAGATGGTTGTTGTTTTTGTTGTTGCAGCTGCAGAGTTGTCGGTGGGTCATGTGAGGAGGGGGTCAGTGGGACAGTAGTCTTAAACTTGGCAGCAGTCCAATCAGCTGACGTCACCAAGGCACATGATGACAAGATGGTAACCTTTGACCGATAGGCCTATTTCACCGAACAGAAGTAGGGAAGCGATACTTCCGGTCACGCTGCCGCCCGTTACGATCGCCATTCATTCACAAAAATGCAGCGCAAACTCGTTTTTTCCCAGTCATTAATAAATGTACCAACAACTAGAATAGCTGATGTTGTCGGTTTTGTTGATAGTTTTCACGGAGATGTGAGCCGATCAAAATTGAAAAAAAGGGTTATAAATTCTTTTTTGAGCAATTAATTTTTGATTATCAAGGCATGTGTAATTTATTAGACAGCTGTCAAGATAGCTAATTTGCGCATTATCAATGTTGTTTTTATGGATTCATTTAAAATAATAATAATAATAATAAAAACGTCCTGTTAAAGGGATAGTTCACCCAAAAATGAAAATTAGATTTTTATCTGCTTACCCCCAGGGCATCCAAGATGTAGGTGACTTTGTTTCCTCAGAAAAACACAAACGAAGATTTTTAATGAAAACAGGTGCAGTCTGCCAGCCTTATCATGGGCGTGGATGGGCACCAAACCTTTAAAAGTGAACAAAAACATGCACAGACAAATTCAAATTACACCCTGCGGCTCCTGATGATACATTGATGTCCTAAGACACGAAACGATCGGTTTTTGTGACAAACTGAACAGTATTTATCTCATTTTTTACCTTTGATACACAGCCACGTCCATCTGTCATGAGCACGAGTTTGGCATCAGTCACGTCACATGTGCACGCGCTCTAGCGTAGAATACGCAAACGCCTTACCTGCTGTGCATCCGACGGATGTGTTTCCCCATCCAAAATGCACCAGAATTCCCCTCATTACCTTTCCAGCAATACACACTTCCACAATACCATTTTGTCCCTGGCAGCTGGGCTGAACTCAAGCACATGCAGAGCCTGGAGGTGACACCTGAAATGTCAGTGATTATTGAGGAGGGAACACGGGATCAATCCAAAAGCCCACTCTGGTTTAGCATGCATCGTCTCCGGCTTACAGCATGCAAGATCTATGAAGCAGATTATGTGAGGTCAGAATCCACGGCAAAAACACTTGCTGGCCGTATCATCAAAGGTGCCCCCCAGACAAAAGCAATGCGTCGAGGAGTGGAACTTGAGCCAGTGGTTCTTCGCCGCTATGCTGAGACCTTCAGTGTGAATGTTCGTCCATGCGGTCTCATCATCCACCCTGAAGCGCCACACCTTGGTGCTAGTCCAGATGGCAAGGTGGAAGACCCAAATGAAGACCCTCCCTATGGCCTTGTAGAAGTTAAGTGCCCTAATGTAAAAGACATAGGAGAGGCATCACACACTGAATTTGTTGGGGGCCAAGCAAAACTTAGAAAATCACACACCTACCACTGGCAAGTCCAGGGTCAGCTGATGGTCACTGGCTTAGCTTGGTGTGATCTGGTGACACATACTAGGGGTGACTTCACTGTGGAGAGAGTATGGAGAGATGATGAGCTGATCCAAGAAATCAAGGCCAAAGCTGATGAATTCTACTTTGACACATACATTCACGTTTTGCTAGGGAGAAAATAGACAAATGTGTTGCCTAACAAATGATTTTTCTATTGTATGTTGTTATTATATTATATTTCTATGTTTTATAGTTATTTAGTTTGCAAGAAAAAAAATCTGAGGATAGGTTCACTGCAATAGACTTTAGGATCTTCTATAACTTGTTATTCAACTTAGATTAATAATTTTATGGTAAGAAGATTTATGATATTGTTGAAACTTACTTTTCCCAAGATGGAAAGATGAGTCAATGACAGTCAAGTCAGTGTGTTCGAAATCTGACAGATGCTGTTGCAGGTAAAAGAAAAGACAGGAAAGAGAGTTAGTTTGTGTTAAAAATTTAATTAAATAAAAGTTTGATGATTTTCTTTCCCAAATCAAAATAAAACAATCTTCACTTCTAACATTTGATCCAGAAAATGACATACAAAATAATGGAACTTAAAATCCTGTCTGAAAAGGGTAACAAAAACTCAAACTTACCAGAAGACAGACCACAGTGTCACAAAGTAGGCTAGATTAGGAAAAGCTTCTGTTAAATGAAACAAAGATAATGTGTGTTTTAAATGTGTGTAGGTGATCTATTAATACTACTTAGTCAAGTCAAATTTTATTTATAGAGCACAAGTTTAAGACAACCATAGTTGATCCAAAGTGCTTTACAACAAAGATAAAACACATAAGAACAATTAAAACATAAATTCATAACACAACAATTTTAACACAAATTAATTGATTAATTAGTCATGATACATGCACAACATCACCCAAATGCCAGTGAGTAAAAATATGTCTTTAAGCTCGATTTAAAAACATCCAACGATGCAGAAGCTCTGATGTGCAATGGTAAACTGTTCCAGAGTTTTGGGGCAACTACTGAAAAAAGCCCGATCACCCTTTGTTTTACAACGTGAACGGGGAACGGATAACAGTAACTGATCATTAGATCTTAAAGACCTAGAAGCTACATAGGGTGTGATTAGTTTGCAGATATATTCTGGGGCAGAATTATGCAGTGCCTTATAAGCAAAATGAAGAATCTTAAATTTTATAGGCAGCCAGTGCAATGAGGCAAGGACAGGGGTGATGTGATCCCTTTTCTTAGTTCCTGTTAAGAATCTGGCTGCCGCATTCTGAACCATCTGTAACCGAGAGAGTGTAGATTGAGGTAGGCCAACGTAAAGAGAGTTACAGTAATCCAGACGAGAAGAAATGAATGCATGAATTACAATTTCAAGGTCTTTACTGGATAAAAAGTGTTTCACCTTAGCCAGTGATCTGAGATGAAAAAAACTACTCTTTACAACTGTATTTATATGCTTGTCAAAGTGGAGAAGAAGATCGAAATGGACTCCAAGATTCTTCACGTTGTCATGTAGGTTGTTACTTAGAGAACCTAACTGTGTTATGATAGAGTTATTTGTAACAGCAGGGCCCAGTAGCAACACCTCGGTTTTATTTTCATTAAATTTCAAAGAGTTTTTTGCCATCCAGGTCTTGACTTCACTAAGACATGACAAAAGATGATCCAAAGAAAAGTCGTTTCCTGGTTTGAGTGGAAAATATAATTGGAGGTCATCAGCGTAGAAATGGTAATTAATATTATGTTTCCGGAGAATTGAGCCCAAAGGAAGCATATAAATGGAGAACAAAAGGGGCCCAAGGATGGATCCCTGTGGAACACCACACTGGATAGGTACAACGGGAGAACTAAAAGATCCAATATTTACAGAGAAAGTTCTCCCCTTTAGGTATGAGGCAAACCACTCTAAGGCAAAACCCTGCACCCCGACAACACACTCAAGTCGATTCAGAAGAATATTATGATCAACCGTATCAAATGCAGAACTTAAATCCAGAAGTATTAGGATAGCAGAAGATCCAGAGTCATTGAACAGCAGAATGTCATTTGTGACCTTCAGCAATGCCGACTCGGTACTATGCAGAGCTCTAAAACCAGATTGAAACGGATCTAAAATATTATGTGTGTCCAGATTTGAAGTAAACTGTGATAGTACAACTTTTTCCAAAACCTTTGAAACAAAGGAAAGTTTAGAAATAGGACGATAGTTGTTATGTACTGCGGGGTCGAGATGAGGGCCTTTCAATAAGGGTTGAATGATAGCATGTTTAAAACTTTCAGGAAATGCCCCATTTATTAAAGAGCTATTTACAATAGCTAAAAGAGTGGGACTGATGGTTTCTAAAACCAGATTGACAAGATGTGAGTTTCATCTGAGAGATTATTTTGAGTAATTGAGATGAAGACACTGGCTGAAAGTTTATAAAACTACTGGTTGAGTGTGCCTGATTAGTGAGATCTAAGTCAGAAAAGAACTGTGATCTAATAATGTCTTTTATCTTCTGAACAAAAAAATCTGAAAATTGTGTACAAGTCTCAGTATTGACATCAGGAACTGAACAAATGGCAGGATTAAGGACTGAATTTATGGTTTTAAAAAGAACTTTAGGCCTATTGGCATTTTTTGCAATCAAGTTGGAGAAATATTTGGATTTTGCCTCCTTAACAGAATCTTGATAAGAGATTAAGGAGTTTTAAAAAATTTGGTAGGAAACCTGGAGTACATCTTTTTTCCAAATGCGCTCAGCCCTCCTACACTCTTGTCTGGGAGTGCGAGTGAATGCATTTAACCAGGGTTGAGGACTAACCTTAAGTTTTTTGCGCTTAAGTGGGGCAACTATATTTAAAGCATAACAACAGGCAGAGTTGAATGTTTCAACCAATAGTTCAGTGTCCATACAAGATGACAGAGAGGAATTTGATTTTGAAATACACTTGGAGTAAGACTCACAGAATTCAACAGCAGTATTAGCGTGAAAGACACACGAGTAATGTACAGACCGAGAAAGAATAGGCTGAACATATGAAATAGCAGGCTCAAAGATAACAGGATAATGATCAGAAATGCCAGCATCAGATATATCTGAGATATGAACAGAGAAACCACGAGTCAGGACAAGATCCAGCGTATGTCCTCCATTATGTGTAGGACTGGAGACAGACTGTACAAAATTGAGTGAATCCATAAGGCCCATAAAGTGCTTAACCATAGGTTTGGAAGGACAACAAACATGAATGTTAAAGTCCCCTAGCACCAGTATTCTGTCACAACGAGACACTTGAATAGACAGAAATTCTGAAAACTCATGAATAAATGTCGAACAAACTTTAGGAGGTCTGTAAACTAATACACAAAGCAGAGGGCCATTTAGATCAATTTTTAGAAGTTGCACCGCAAAACTGAGAGAGGCATCAACAGGCAGAAGTCTACATTTGAAAGAGTTTCTAAAAATGTCCACTTGGTCTGGGAGTGCTGTAGGAGGAACAGTCAGAGGGGGACAACTCACCAAAGGATGACATGTCACCATTTTTACCCAAGTTTCAGTCATAAACAAAAAGTCCAAGGCATGAGAAATAAAAAAATCATTTAAAATAAAAGTTTGATTTGCCAGTGACCTAGCATTCACTAGAGCCATTTTGACTGGTGGTTGAGTAATCGTTGAAGAAGTGGAAATGCCTAATAGAGCACCCGATGAAACAGATTCCAGACGACGGAGATTCTTAAGGTTCACGGTCCCATTTTCCCAACGTGCTTTTGTATGACATCGGCGCAAACAAGACCAGACAGCAGGTATCGTAACTCCACTAGCTGAGGTAGTAGAAGAAGTCTTTGTACACTGTCCGCGACGGGAGCCCCGATGTATATAGCGGGGTCGGCGAGCAATTCCAAGTGCGATACAGTGATCGCGGAGTTCGACGTGAAGTTTTGGACAGGTTTTAAAATTCAAAGAATGCAAGTCCGAAGATGAATAAAAAGGCATATTTTAATTCCACAAGCCGGAAGGCAGTAATGAATCCTGCAAAACCGCGTAAAATGTAGTAAAAACAGACAAGCCCACAACGAGCATCAGAAGGAAAGACATCCTACAGCCGCATACTGTACACTCAGCCAGGTTTTAAAAACACGCGTTAGCCAGCACACCAAAGAACTAGCCACTTCACAACGCAGTTTCTTGGCAAGGCAGCCCTTTTTAAGACCACCTCCACCAAGACAAGCGCATGACCCATGACCAGCAACCGGCACCCCGAAAGAAAGTGTTAACTTACTCACGGAGCACGGTAGAGCAGCCGTTGAGTGGTAGCGAAAGCTCGCGTTTGGCAGGTACAGCTTTACTGATGGTGTTATCCAGGTTAAGTCTGTAAAACGTTGTAATAAAACAAATCCAGGTCCGTTGTGAAAAAAACAAATCCAGGTGATACTGGATAAAACTCGGGAAGCAAACAGACTGCAGAGTTCAAAAACATAAACCGGAGAGCAGCGGCAGTCAGACACGTCAGCGTTCGCTCAAACCGGATGTTCAATCTAAGTAGTGGTGAAAATTTCACTGGAGACTGGAGACTTAATACTTTGCCACCGTTAATAAGAACATTGATCAAAATACTAAAATAGAAAATGAAAATTAGAGAAATTACTTGAGTAGCCCTTTACTGCAGAACACAAGATCCATGGGCTGGGTTGGTTCCACATCTAGGGGGTGGAGATTATGGTAGGTTTAGGGGTGAAGATGGGTGGGATTCGGGATCGGGTGGAGACAGTAAGGTTTAGGTATATGTAAGGTGGGAGGAGTTGGATCTGGATCCATGCTTGCCCCCTGGATCTTGACAGAGAGAGGACAGACAGAGACAGACAGAGATTTTAGTACACAAATAATTTAAGGTACTTAATTGATAAAATTATGTAGTGGGCTTCGTTTATTAAACAGCGCGATTCAACTTTAAGACGCTGTACCTGCTTTTGTTCAGTGGCAAGGCTAAGAAGTGGCCGATGTTACTGGCTGGTGAGCAGGAGGAGGTGGAGGCCGATGTTACTGGCCTGGCCGATGTTACTGGCCGGTGAGCAGGAGGAGGTGGAGGCCGATGTTACTGGCCTGGCCGATGTTACTGGCCGGTGAGCAGGAGGAGGTGGAGGCCGATTGTTACTGGCCTGGCCGATGTTACTGGCCGGTGAGCAGGAGGAGGTGGAGGCCGATGTTACTGGCCTGGCCGATGTTACTGGCCGGTGAGCAGGAGGAGGTGGAGGCCTGTGTTACTGGCCTGGCCGATGTTACTGGCCGGTGAGCAGGAGGAGGTGGAGGCCGATGTTACTGGCCGGTGAGCAGAAGGAGGTGGAGGCCGATGTTACTGGCCTGGCCGATGTTACTGGCCGGTGAGCAGGAGGAGGTGGAGGCCTGTGTTACTGGCCTGGCCGATGTTACTGGCCGGTGAGCAGGAGGAGGTGGAGGCCGATGTTACTGGCCGGTGAGCAGAAGGAGGTGGAGGCCGATGTTACTGGCCTGGCCGATGTTACTGGCCGGTGAGCAGGAGGAGGTGGAGGCTGATGTTACTGGCCGGTGAGCAGAAGGAGGTGGAGGCCGATGTTACTGGCCGGTGAGCAGGAGGATGTGGAGGCCATTCTGCCTCACAGAATGTTCACTCCATCCAATATTTTATCTCACCTTCAAGATCTAAAGGACCCTGGTAATATGCCATCATGCAACAGCACGACCACATCTGATTGACTGTGCCTGCTAAAGTGAGGGGAACAGGGGAATCCCAAATGTGGTACTCTTTTACTCGTCTTATTGCACGTTCAATAAGGATGCGGAGTCTGGAAATGGCCTGGGTTCTCTCAGTTTCCTCTCTGCTAAACTGGCCTCTGTGCTTGAAAGGGGGGATGATTAATTTTGCCCTAACATCCTCCAGCATCTTTCCAATGAGGAAGCCCTTATCTGCCATTACCTCATCACCTGGCTCTAGTAAGTCCAAGATTCCTGGCTACCTTGTCAACTCCTTGTCAGACATAGAGCCAGTGAATAACTTTGACGCAAATGTGATTGCACCACAAGGTGCCACTCCAATCAAAGCTTTAACCCCCTGGGGTCGACACACGCGTATACGCGTTTTGTGGCTGTTTCCCAAAAGGAACTTCCATTACTCTGTCATTTCTGATTGCACAGATAAAAGCAGTACATCAATCGAATCTGTAAAGGGTCTACTTCTATTAGTATATACTCACAAAAACAAAAAAACATTGTGATTTTGCAAAATAAGGAAAACAAAAAGGGTGTGCTGTCTGCCGCGTTGATCTCCGTGATCTTCATTCAGAAACACGTCATTAAAATATACTATAACTCAGCCAATACACAACCCAGAGACATGAGCAATATATCTAGAGAAAGCTTGATATCTATACTTTTAAACGAAGTAAGTTTTATCGAAAACAAATATTCTGTGATAAAGTAATCCATATGAAACCAACACGATGTCCAGTCTGTCCTGTCTGCTTAATTATTTTTTAATTAGATCACGCCCATGAGCTGTTCGCTATTCATATTCTAATCGCCCACGTGAGGGCGCGCTGTTCATATGTAAATTATTTGAGGCAAGCCAGGTATTCATGTACCCGCCCCGAAAAGCTGGCATAAATCGTGGGAACTTCATCATAGAGTTTACTTACTTTTTCTGCGCGTTTCAATGATGGCACGCTACACGAGTAAAGAAGCACTTCAGATGGTTCTGAACAGCGATGAAGAGTTCACCTTCTCCTCAGACGAAGAACGCGACTCGGATGATGATCGTTTGCATTTTGAAGAACGTCTGGACCCAGTGGAAGATATTCCTGACCAGTAAGTCTTATTTTTACCTTCATTATTTAAAATGTTGCTCGGCTACTGTATAAATAAAAACCTACATATTTAACGTTAGATCGTTTCTAACAGCCTATTGTAAAACTAAAATCAGCTATTCAGACTAAAACTGGTTGAAATATGAAATCGGTCTTTACAGGCCACTTTTAGATTTGAACAAAGCGCATATATAAACCATGCAATGTATAAACAAATGTATTAGTATACTACGGTATCACGGTGATAAATAAATGGTGAAATTGTTCACTAAGCTTCTGTTTGCGAATATCTGCTCAGGTGTATGTATATGTAAATATGTAAAAAAAAACAAAAAAGCTGTAAATGTCACTGAGAGGTGACCCATTGACAGACATATACATGCGTCCTTTCTTATCCTTTATTATCAGCTGGTAATTGCTCATTGGTAATAACTTTCAATTTTCTTTTAGGACCGTGGCTGCATCACCAGCGTCTTGCGCAAGAAAGTCACGTGAGAGTCATTCAGTTTTGCGTTCGCTGGAAAATTATACTGAGTAAGTGCACATGTAGTATTTTACAGATGTTAGTTATATTATGTTTAGAAACACTGGGATAACACAGTAAGTAACTCTTCCTGTATGGGTCTAAAATAAATTGTACTTTTGTTTGCGAATATCTGCTCAGGTGTAAATGTTCTGAATGTGTTATACCAGGCCATTGGTATTCGCGATTGTCTGAGGTGTAAATATGTAAAAAAAAAAAAAAAAAAAGCTGTAAATGTCACTGAGAAGTGACCCATTGACAGACATATACATGCGTCCTTTCTTATCCTTTAGTATCAGCTGGTAATTGCTCATTGGTAATAACTTTCACTTTTCTTTTAGGACCGTGGCTGCATCACCAGCGTCTTGCGCAAGAAAGTCACGTGAGAGTCATTCAGTTTTGCGTTCGCTGGAAAATTATACTGAGTAAGTGCACATGTAGTATTTTACAGATGTTAGTTATATTATGTTTAGAAACACTGGGATAACACAGTAAGTAACTCTTCCTGTATGGGTCTAAAAGAAATTGTACTTTTGTCATGTCTATTGTATTGTATACAATATTATCTGTGGTTGATGGTATTAGAATATAATTTCTTAGTTATTGCCATTCTGTTTCTTCATCAAGTATGCATAGACTATAAAATAAATGCTAAGAATTTTTTTACAACATTCTTTTAGGACTGTGACAACACCACTCTCGACTTCACCTGCATCTCACCCCAGGGGACGCAGGTCTCGTTCAGTTGTCAACTCCATTCGGAATCGTATAGAGTAAGTGTGCATTTACTATTTTACAGATGTTTTACTATATGGCAAAATATATGTGCTATGTGATAATTGTGCCCTTTTTTCTGTAACTTAGTATCAATATGGGTGTAATGATTTATAAATAAAGTATTAATTAATTTGTGCTTATTTATGTATTGCATTTCAGATGTGAAACAGACAGTGCAACAGAACCGGTTGCAAAACGATCCAAAGCAACTAAGCAACCTCCTCTGTCATGGAAAACAGAGACTGATGCCGACATATCTCCACAGGCTCTGAGATTCCTACCTGCCCAGGAACCTGGACCACAGCTAAGACCGTGTGAAGGACACACTCCCATGAGTCTCTTCAAAATGTTTTTGTCTGAAACTGCTGTGTCGACTCTGTGTCGAAACACCAATGCCCAGGCTGCCAGGGCATGTGCAAAGGGCCGTAAATATAAATGGACAGACGTCAGCATCAGTGAGCTGTACCGCTACATTGGGCTACTCTTCTACATGGCCATGGTGAAAGTGAGCTCCATAAGAGACTACTGGCGACAGGACAGTCTTTTCTCTGTTTCTTTTCCTGCCACAGTCATGCCAAGGGACAGATACCGTACCATTTCATGGAATCTGCACATGAGTCACCCAGATGCAGACAGGGTCAATGACAGAAAGCGGGGCACATCTGAACATGATCGTCTTTTCAGGGTCAGACCCCTCATGGACACTATCCGGTCTGCGTGTAAGGCAATTTATCATCCAAGAAAAAATTTGGCAGTGGATGAAAGAATGGTGGCATGCAAAGCAAACACAGGAATGACTCAGTACATGAAAGCCAAGCCAACTAAGTGGGGCTTCAAGTTGTTTGTTCTTGCGGACTCATCAAATGGATACACTGTAGATTTTGCTGTGTATACAGGAAAGAACCACTTTCCCACAGGCCATGGACTGTCTTATGATGCTGTGATATCGCTTTTGGACCGTACTGTTTTAGGCTCTGGGTACCATGTATACATGGATAATTTTTACACTAGTCCCAAGCTTCTTACAGACTTGTTTGCTTTGAAGTTTGGTGCATGTGGGACCTACAGAGACAACAGGAAGGACTGTCCTCGGAATGCAGCTAACTCACTCACCAAAAAATCAGTGAGGGGATCCATGAGGTGGATTCGAGATGGACATCTTGTGTTTGTGAAGTGGATGGACACACGAGAGGTGTCTGTGTGTTCCACCATCCATGCTGCCTATACAGGTGACACTGTGCAGAGGAGGGTGAAAACACAAGATATATGGAGGAATAAGAGTTTTCCATGTCCTGCACCTGTGATTGCCTACAACCAACACATGGGTGGCGTTGACCTGTCTGATCAGCTGATACAATACTACAGTACACAGCACAAAACAATGAAGTGGTACAGAAAGATCTTTCTGCACTTTTTGGACATTGCTGCCACCAATTCTTACATTGTACACAAAGAGCTTTACGGCACCATGACCCACAAGGAGTTTATGGAAGAACTAATTTCAGAGCTCTGTGGCATTTCACAGAAAACAACAACAAAACGGACAAACGCTGACCATGTGCCAGTTTCTGGAGCTGAGCAGGCTTCTGATGCCACTGTTGGTCGACGCATCTGTGTGCTTTGCAAAGCAAAGCATGGTCAGAGGCATGACACTCCTTGGAAATGCCAGGCATGTGGTGTACACTTGTGTGTTCAGGTGAAAAGGAACTGTTTCCTAGAATGGCACAAAGATGTATAGCTGTTCAGTTCTGCGCACAGTTTCTGTTTGCACTGTTTCACTGTTTTCACTGTTTCATTTGTACCAGAATGTCTGTTTTGCTGTTCAGTTCTGAGCTCTTAGTTCGCAAGGTAGGGTGTGAGAGTGGGCTTTACAAACCTTACACCCTACCCTATTGTTTCTGATACTCTTGTTTGCATGATTGTTCTATATTCTAAATAAACAAAAAGTATATACATTTCTATTTTTCCTCACATTCTTTTCTTGGTAGCAATTCCCTCTCAGTGACACACCTGAGTGAAAGGCTCATTATGCGGCTCATTATGCAGGTCTTTGTCTTCTCAGGTGTGAATCACAGCATTATTCATGATCATTCACGCCTTCTCGCATACAGCCAGTCTAAACAAAAAGTGTCTTCAAAAATTTAAATCTATATACTGTTTTGTGAAAACAAGTTAACTAGATGATTTTCACATCATTTGGTAGAAAAAAACCTAGCCTACAACATTCAGTTTGCAAAAGTTCTGAACTCCAAAGTTATGTATGTGTTTCAAGACCTTATTTCAGTGACTTCAAAAATGTAGTTTTTCACTAAGCACGCATAAACGTTGTTTTCTCAAAAACTTAAAAATGTACATTCATGCTGCTTACATATTTTTGTAGTACACTTTGTGCTGATTCCAATGTGTTTAGATTTACAATATTAATATGTTTTTAACATATTGAAAAAAGCACAAATGTCAAGGCATGTCACAATTTCTTCAGGGCCCCAAAACACCCTCAGACCCCAGAGGGTTAAAGGTGGTATGGCTCTTGTAGGCTGAGAATGTTTCAGAGTGGAGGGTAATTTACTCTGGACACTCACATCTGAACTCTGCAATCAATGATGACCCTCACATTTGAAAGGAAAAGGAAAGGAAAGGAAGTGAGGTGAGGCCAAGTATGGTGACCCATACTAGGAATTTGTGCTCTGCATTTAACCCATCCAAGTGCACACACACAGTAGTGAACACACACCCGGGGAGCAGTTGGGGGATCGGTGCCTTGCTCAAGGGACTCACCTCAGCCGTGGTATTGAGGGTGGAGAGAGTGCTGTACATTCACTCCCCCCACCTACAATCCCTGCCGGACCTGAGAATCGAACCTGCAACCTTTGGATTACAAGTCCAACTCTCTAACCATTAGGCCACGGCTGCCCCGTGGGCAGTACTGCTGAAATTTCACAGGCATCGTCCGTCTCACCTGCTCCCGGGACATCCAGATTTGAACTGATCCCAACACAAGATATAAGTAGTTTGCCAACGTTATTATAACTCGGCTAACTGTAGAAGTACTTACTTGGAATACCTCGGCCAAAACTCTCTCTCTAAGACCAACAGCGACTTGCAAACAAAACATGAAAAACTCATTAATAAGCTGCATTTTGCGCTGGGGGTTTGGCTTCACAACCTCCTTCTCTACAGCTGAAATTCCAATCCTCTTGGCTTTGGACCAGTACACAATTTTGGAAGCAGAGGGCTCAATAGATCTCCAGAAAATGAAAAAGATGTTTTTGTTTGAGAACCTCGTGAAATATCTGAAGTCTTCATCAGACACACACCATCTGTCCAGCAAAGATCGTGAGATGGTTAGGCTTGAAACCAGTTCTTCCAGCTCCTTTATTTTCTCTAATGCCTCATCCAGAGCACCTAAATAAACAAACAAAATAAAACTTTTTTAAAGTATAATGTTAAACATGGCAATTCATTATTAGAGTACATTTCATGGCGGCTTGTGTGTAGCGTGCGTGAAAAGTCTGTGTTGTGCTCTGTTTGTTTTCTGCTGATTTAGAAGTTTGTGTTGGTCTCTATATAATTTAGAGACTCTATATAATTTTATTATTACAACTTATCTTAAATCTACTTTTTAAAAAATGTGGACATATCCTGCACTTGTCTACCTATTTGGTTGCCTGGCGCTGAGGATTCCCATGGATAGTGGGCCTTTTGCTGCGGAGGACAGAGGAGATGAATCTGTGCCGTGTTTGTGGATTGTTATCCCGAGGGCGGCGACTTCCCCGGAGCTGGTTGGTGGAGTTACTACTGTGAGGGCTCGGAGGTATGAGATGTGCACCGTGTATCGGACGCTCTTCGTACAGAGAGTTGAACCGAGAGGGTTGCGGTGCCTGTGGGCTTGGGGGAACCGAAAGTTGTCTCCCTATGCGACATCTATCTGCAGTGACGGCTCAACAGCGGGCTCGGCGAGGAGAAACTGGTTGGTTTTCCTTTTGCTATTAACTTCGGGCAATATCCATCCTAATCCAGGCCCAGTACAGCTTCAAACTCCTGATGAATTCAAGTCCTGTAATGGTTTGCTTTTTTTTTCATCTTAATGTCTGTAGCCTGGTAAATAAAATTGACTTTATAAGAATTTGGGCCGATTCAACGAACGCCGACATAATTGTTCTTTCGGAAACATGGTTAAATAAATCAGTCCTGGACTCTATGATACATATTGAGGGTTACCATGTTTTTAGATCGGACCGTATAAAAAAGGGTGGTGGAGTTGCAGTTTATATTAAGTCTAAGTTAAACTGCACTTGTATTTTGTCCATCAGTAAACCAAAATGTTTTGAACTTTTGGCAATTAAACTCCATTTTTTAAATGGTCCTGATATTATCGTCGTCGGATGTTATCGTCCACCCTCGGCTCCATGCGAGGCCATCACTTCACTTACGGACTTTTTTCATAACTGGACTAACTCAGAGATGATTTTACTTGGGGACTTAAATTGGGACTGGTTTTCTCATGTATCTGATTCCTTCAAAAGTATTTGTGACTCTTTTTGTTTGGAGCAATTGATAAATCTTCCCACCCGGTTAAATCATAAAAATTCTACTAAATCCACGTTACTTGATGTTATTTTAACTAATGCT